>NW_020664561.1:19642616-19666786 GCF_002925995.2 Terrapene triunguis | reverse complement strand
CTGCTAAAGGTGACTGTCCTGTCCAATTACCAAGCCCATTCCCCCCCTTCAGACAGACTCTCCTCCAAAAGAAAATCATGGAAACAGTAATTAACAGAAACGAATATTTTATTATGAACCACACATGAAACGTGGGGGGTGAAACTTGCACGGGGGCTTGTGTGAGGTGTGTAGGAAAGGACTTTTCAAATTTTGGGGAATGAGAGCCTTCTAGTGCTAGAGCAGTCTGCAGGGGTTGACTGAAAGTTTTAACGGCCCTTGCCGCCCCTCCTTCTTTGTAGGGGTGTGGGACTTGGTGGGGGGGGAGGGCGGTTAGAGATAGACTGCAGCGGGGCTCTGTCCTCCTGCCTCCGGTCTTGCAGAACATCCACAAGGCGCCGGAGCGTGTCCGTTTGCTCCCTCATTAGTCCAAGCAGCTTTTCAGTAGCCTGCTGGTCCTCCTGACGCCACCTCTCCTCCCGTTCCATGACTGCTCGGTGCATTTGTGACAAGTTCTCCCTCCACTGTGTCTGTTGGGCTGCCTGGGCTCGGGAGCAGCCCATTAGTTCTGAGAACATGTCCTCCCGCGTCTTCTTCTTCCTCCGCCTAATCTGCGCTAGCCTCTGGGAGTGTGCTGACAGGCTGGGTTGGGAGACAGTCGCAGATGTGTCTGTGGGAATGGGAAAAAGGGAGTGAATTCCTGAGACAGATAAATGAAGTTGTGTACAAAGAACCTAGTCTTTCTCTGTGAACAAGACCATGCACTGCACCTCTCACATGCGCACTCAGGACAAGGTCGAATTTTCGGCCCTCGCCTTCAGTGCCTGGGGTCTTGCAGTGGTCTTGCAGTTATCTGAGAAGCGTGGCAGGACACCTGAACTTCTGTAGCGGACAATCATGGTAAGCCGTAGACTTGTGGCTGCTTAAAACTGTAATAGTAGCACTGGCCTCCTTTCACATTGAAAGCAATGCCAGTCTCTGCTGCCAGCAATCAGGACAGCATGAACTCTGCCCCTGTCCCACCCCCTCGCGGCTGTCCCAGGGAAAGATCCCTGTATGCTGCCCCTCTCCCTCCACCGCGTGGCTGTAAAGCAGTCCCAATACTAACATTCCCCTCCCTAATTCAAAGCAGGGCATCATGAGCGACATCACCCTCATGAGGATCTCGGACAGTGAGAAGGAACGCATGCTGAGGGAAAGCATGCAAAAACCAGGGCCGTATGCTGCCATGCTCTGCCGTGCGATGATCCCAGAGTACTTGATTGTGTCATGGCGGGGAAACGTGTCCTACCACGGAGGGCCCAATAAGATCGCCCTACTCAGGGACCTGATGAACAGGCTGGAAATGTACCTCCATGAGACCTACGAGGAGTTCTCCTATGAGGATTTCGCCTCTATCCCCGGCCATATTGACCGGATTTTCGCGTAGGTGCACTGGGACTATAGAGTGGAGCGTTTTGGGCAGCAGAATCATGAATTACCGGACATTGTAAAAATTTTTTTAAATACTTGGGACTAAATTGTGAAGAGCCTAAGGCAGACAAATCATGAGAAACCCTTTGTTACTATTGTAAATATTCCAGTTTTGTTGCAGATAATTGTTTACATGTTTAAAGCACTTTAGGAAAAACCCATTGTTAATATTATAAATATTCCCGTTCTGTTAAAAATAAATGTTTACATGTTTACAGCACTTACTGCTTGATCCTTCCCCTGATTCTGTGTCCGGGCTAACGGCTGGGGATGTTTGGTAGGGGATCTCGGTAAGGGTGATGAAGAGCTCCTGGCTGTCGGGGAAATCAGCGGTGCCAACGCTGTCGACTGCCTCGTCCTCCTCATCTCCTTCTTCATCTTCCCCGTCCACTAACATGTCCGACGAGGAACCGGCCGCGGACAATATCCCATCCTCAGAGTCCACGGTCAGTGGTGGGGTAGTGGTGGCGGCCGCACCTAGGATGGAATGCAGTGCCTCGTAGAAACGGGATGTGTGGGGCTGGGATCCGGATCGTCCGTTTGCCTCTTTGGTTTTTTGGTAGCCTTGTCTCAGCTCCTTGATTTTCACGCGGCACTGCGTTGCATCTTGGCTGTATCCTCTGTCTGCCATGGCTTTAGAGATCTTCTCGTAGATCTTAGCATTCCTTCTTTTGGAGCGCAGCTCTGAAAGCACGGACTCATCGCCCCACACAGCGATGAGATCCAAGACTTCCCGATCAGTCCATGCTGGGGCCCTCTTTCTATTCTGGGATTGCACGGTCACCTCTGCTGGAGAGCTCTGCATCGTTGCCAGTGCTGCTGAGCTCGCCACGATGTCCAAACAGGAAATGAAATTCAAACTGCCCAGACAGGAAAAGGAATTCAAATTTTCCCGGGGCTTTTCCTGTGTGGCTGGTCAGAGCATCCGAGCTCGGACTGCTGTCCAGAGCATCAACAGAGTGGTGCACTGTGGGATAGCTCCCGGAGCTATTAGCGTCGATTTCCATCCACACCTAGCCTAATTCGATATGGCCATTTCGAATTTAGCGCTACTCCTCTCGTTGGGGAGGAGTACAGAAGTCGAATTTAAGAGAGCTCTATGTCGAACTAAATAGCTTCGTGGTGTGGACGGGTGCAGGGTTAATTCGATGTAACGGTGCTAAATTCGACATAAAAGCCTAGTGTAGACCAGGCCTCAGTTTCCCTGTTTAGAAAATGGAAATATAACTACTGATGTAGCTACTGAACAAGATAATGTACATACCTAGGAAGACTTGTAAAGTAGCTTATTCCATAAGTATTAAGACCAGTCACTTATAGAGGCTGGATAAAATTCTTAAGTTTATGGCTTCCAGCCCTGTTCTTAGTCTACTGTACCACGCTAGAGCTGCTACACGAATGCACACACACATACCAGTTTTTTAGCCTGTTTCTCATAAATGAAAATGTGAAGCTAAAGTATGTAGGTTTCAAGCTGTGGGTCTAAGAAGGCAAATTTCTTAAGAATAGCCAAATTTCTTCAGATACAGTGTCCTATATACACTTCTAACATCTAGTCATTTAAAATGCTAAAAGCTGAACATTCTCCCAGACTGTACCCCACATATACAACCCTTTTGCATTTCATCTCCCCGAACTAGCATTCATCCTTTGCAAATGTTTAATGAAGGTGTTTACTCTGTTTTCAATACAATGGGATCACAATTACCACAGCCAACTGGAACAATCTAGAACTGGTGTGTTAGTATAAGTGGAAGAGCAGAAGGAATATTCCTTGCACTTGTGTTTTGTAATGACTTACTCATGTTCCTTCCTTTATCCATTTTGACAGCACATTTCAATTATGTCAGTGTCTCACCTGTGAGAGCTATTTGTCATACTATCTACAGCTGTCAAAACAGCCCATCATCCCTGTGTTAGAAGCACATTTGAATTACAGTAGAGAAGGGCAGTCAGGGATTGATTTTGCTGCATAGGTAGTTTGTTAAAGAATTACAGATGTATTATGGATAACTTTGGAAACTTCCTATTAGGAAACAATTCTGTTCCTATGTGTACTGCAAGATATGTTGTTCTTCCTATTCTCCTTCCTATTAAGATTATTGGCTTGAAAAGAAGCTCTTGTTTTTAAGTGTTCAGCTACCTAAATACCTGAAATCTTTAGAATCCTGTTTGTGACTTCATAATAATTACTGTAAACCCAGTAATTATTAAGATAACACAGTTTTGCCGAGCAATGACCTAGACCTCAACAGTATCACTATTGCTAGCTGTAGCACTTGGGGAGTCACTATTTTTGCAGAATATGGTAGGATTATAAATGTAGGTGAGGAATCAGCCTCATCCAGGCAGGAAATAGTCAAGGGAGAGAAATCCCATTATGCAAACCAAATCATGGCATTTTCCCCAGGTCATTCAGTCAGGAGTTCTGATTTATCCCCCACAATAGAACAAACAGGGAATTTGATCCTCAGAACACACAGATAGTGCAGGATCAGCTGGAGGACAAGCCCATCTGTGTAGAAGGCAATATGCCTTTGTACTGGCTATGGAGAAGATCAGCAGGTCTCCTCCCACATCTCAAAGGAAGAAGCAGTTCCATGGGTTGATGGGAAGGGGCAGGAATCTGTGGATTTCATGTCCTCACAGTACCTAGATCTGTTGATTTTTTTTTTTGGCCTCTTTGGACTGTGGACACTGCACAATATTGTAGTCAAGCTATATATACTCAGATAAAAGTATATATAATATGTTAGTATGAGCTGTACTCTTTATAAATTATATGCTTTTGTTAGTTTTTTCCATTAGGCATCAGGATTTTTTATGGACATTTTAGTGATGTCTCTGCATTGAATTCTGTCAGGATTGAAACAAGTTAGTCTTGAGTAAAAACTTATCTTCAGACATTTTGTACTGTCGTAGCAAACAATTTTAACTGGACATAGTAAATCTACTTAAATGCTGGGCTAGCTAATAAATTTTGCATATTTGACATCTTTATCAGTAAGAAGCAGCATGCTTGAATGGACAGTTCCAGCCTGCCTCCATCTCTACTCTCATTCCATCCAATATTCCCTCTCACACTGTACATGCCCTCATGTCCTCTATAGGATTAAATCATTTGGGAATATAATTATTATTAATAAACACTGTCTAATCTCCATTTTGCACCAAACACATCTCCTTACATTCCTTTGCCAAGGCTTCATATGTTCTCCTTCACTAATATTTCCACTTTCATTTATGTAGGGGCCCTTGTACAGGGCATTGTTTTAAATTATTATTAATATTACCACAGCCCCTGGGAGCCCTAGTCATGGACCAGGACGCCATTGTGCTAGATATTGTACAAAGACAGCACAAGAAGATTGTCCCTGCCCCAGAAAGCTTACAATCTGAGTATAAGACAAGTGACAACAGATGCCTGCAGAGAGACTGGGGAGTACACGAAAACAATAGTGGCCAGCCGGATAGGTGATACTAATCTGATTTAGGTGCAGTCCTGCAATCGGACATACAAGCATAGCTCCCCAGCACTTGTTCAAAGACTCGTTACCATCTTCTTAACTTTTTGGGGCTCTGCCTAGATACTGGTGATTAAATTGTGGTACTGACTGGGCTTCAAGCTAATCCATAATGTGATGCTTCATTCACTTCTTGGCACTTGCTGGGGAGATGCAGTGGTTCATCGGTGAGGAACAGATTATAGGACCAAGTCCTTAGATTGTAAAATATTTTAAGCTAAGTCCTCTTCTCTTCATTCATGTTGTGAAAGTGCCATTTATATTTACAGAATTTTACAAAAAATACTACAAAAGTAAATATTCCAACAGCTACACTGCATATCCCCTATGATTTATGTTCCAGCATCAGCCACAATACTGTAAGCCATTAACCCAAGAGAAAGGAATAAATATTCCTATGTATATGCAAACTGGCTGAGTTACCATCATTGTAGGAACCTTCCATTTTGCATTTTTGACTTTATTTTATTACTTCAATTGAGCAAACCTAAGGTTGCATGGATATAGGTCCTCCTCCCCCACATAATTTCCTTGGATTTTAGTAAATTTATTGATTTTTACATGATGACACAACCTATATAGATAAATAAATAACAAGCTATGATGAAAAAGTAACTAGCAATTTATAAAACATAGTCCTGGACTACTGCACTCCTCAACTTTCTTTCTTTCTTTTTTTTTTAAAGATGGGTCTTTGTGTGTTAGAAATTTCCTGTTATTAATAAGGTTACCATTTAAATGGTCTTCATTTGACAATTAATTTTGAGTCTTATTTAGGTTAATGATGTGGGGGAAGGGTTGCTCTCATCTTTGCTTCTGTGACTCTCTGGTCTGCTGCTGGTGTGGTGCAGCTACTCACCGTCTCTTATTCAGGGAAGATGGCAAAAGTATGGTCTCGCACAGGGTGAGCAGGACTCACTGAATATGGTGCTCTATCCATTGTTCATAATTATCCCCCTCCCACAACCAAAAAAAAAGGGGGGGGGGGAATGAGGGCTATACACTAGAATAACTTTTGGTCTCTTTTGCTGAGAGCAGTCAGATCAAGATGCCAATTACTATCCATTTTAATTGTGTGTGTGTTGGGGGATATAGACACTCTTTCTCTAGGAGCTGGACTGAGATATGGTAGTGGATTACCACCAGCTTCTTTCAGATTGCCCCCCTGAACAGATGGTAAAAGCATTTCATCATTGTCAAGCTGAGTTGGATTTAAACTGGCAACCTGAAAAGGAACAATTTTATAATCCACTACCAGTGTTCTGGGGCCACCAGAACAGAACTGTTGTAATGCATTGCTATTTGTTATTAGGTAAAAAATTGATTAATTCATTTTTCCTTTAACCTACATCTCTACCTCGATATAACGCTGTCCTCGGGAGCCAAAAAATTTTACCGCATTATATGTGAAACCGCTTTATATTGAACTTGCTTTGATCCACCGGACTGCGCAGCCACCCCCCGGAGCACTGCTTTACCGCATTATGTCCGAATTCGTGTTATATCGGGTCACGTTATATCAGGGTAGAGGTGTATTTTATTTCACATATTTAAGATACTGGAATATAGTTAACAGGTTTGGATTCCATATTTTTTATTAATGTTAAACCCTCCCATGTGCCCGGACTAGCATATTTTTATGGCAAAAGCTTGCAGCGTTATACATCAGGATGGAATTCTTTGCAGCTGAAACAAAACAGCTGTCACCTTAAACTCAACATGGCCAAAACCTAGATCTCCTAACGGTTCCCCACAAACCCTTCCTTTTCCTCCTTTCTCAATTGCTATGGACAGTGCCACCATCCTCTCTGTCACTCAGGCCTGTAACCTGGGCATCATCTTACACTCGAACCTTTCTCTTGATCCTCATATCCAGGCTGTAGCTAAATCTTCCTCCCCCGCCGCCAATAACATCTCTAAGATGTGGGCTTTTCTGTTCATCCATATAGCTAAAATTCCCATCCCAACCCTCCTTATCTCACTTCTCGACTACTGCAACCTCTTCTTCTCTGGTTTTGGCAAATGTAGCCTTGCTCTGCTCATATCTAGGGCCCTACCAAATTCACGTCCATTTTGGTCAATTTCACATCATAGGAGTTTAAAAATAATAAATTTAATGATTTCAGCTGTTTAAATCTGAAATTTCATGGTTTTGTAATTGTAGGGATCCTGACCCAAAAAGCACTTGTGTGTGTGTGTGTGTGGGGGGGGGGGGTCACAAGGTTATTGTTGGGGAAGGGGGGGTTGCGGTACTGCTACCCTTACTCCTGTGCTGCTTCTGCTGGTGGTGGCACTGCCTTCAGGCCTGGGTAGCTGAAGAGCAGTGGCTGCTGGCTGCCCAGCTCAGAAGGCAGAACAGTTGCCAGCAGCAGTGCAGAAGTAAGCGTGGCATGGTATGGTATTGCCATCCTTACTTTTGTGCTGCTGCTGGTGGAGCACTGACTTCAGAGCTGGGCTCCTGGCCAACAGCCACTGCTCTCTGACCAACCAGCCCTGAAGGCAGCACAGAAATAAGGGTGGCAATACCACAACACTCCTAAAATAACCGTGCAACCCTCCCTGCAACTCCCTTTTGGGTCAGGACCCCCAATTTGAGAAATGCTGGTCTCCCCCATTAAATCTGTATAGTATAAGGTAAAAGCCCAGATTTCATGGTCCATGACATGTTTTTCATGGCTGTGAATTTGTTAGGGCCCTACTCATATCTATTCAGAATGCTGTTGCAAAGATCACTTTCCTAGCTTGTTGCTTTGACCATGTCACCCCTCTCATTACATCTCTCCACTTGCTCCCTTTTCAGCATTACATCAAAAATAAGCTACTTGTCTTCACTTTGAAGGCTCCCTATGGCCTATCCCCACCCTCCCTATCGTCTCTCATTTATTGTCGAGATGTCGACTCCCATCTCTGATCAGCCCATGATGCCAGCCTCCTTTGCCCACTTGTTAAGTTTTCAAATAAGCACCTTCCTACTTTCCCCCATGCTGCCATTTATGCATTGTAGGAACTCCTCATAATTGTCCACAAAACTGTCCCCCTTCAAATCTCTCCTTAAACTCTTATACCTATAAAAAAATTAAAATGGTTAGTGTGTTCATACCACACCTTAGCATGACAACCAATATTTTCTCAGTTCACCTGTTGTCTCTTGATATATACTTAGATTGTTAAGATATTTGGGGAAGGGGCCACCTTTCCATTATGTGTTTGTACAACACCTAGCACAATGGGTTCCTGGTCCATGACTAGGCTTCTAAGGCACTGTCACAATGCAAGTAAATAATAATGAACACCTAAGATTAAAATCTGTTTACCAGATATATAATGGCCTATTGTGTCTTATTGTAATGATGATCATTAATTTTTCTTCTTTTTGTATGTATCCTGAATTTTTTTAATGTATTCAGAGCTTTTACAGGCATCTTTGCAGACCCAGCTTCACATAAAATCTCTAATGTGCATGTTATAAGAGGTACTCTAAATTTAGTGCCATGATTATATAGAAGCAAAATCAACCCTTGGGTCCTAAATGCTTTGACGTTAGTGAAAGTGCTTCTTATGAGTTTCACAATTAACCTCTGTACACTTCTCATTCATGGAAGCCAGAAGAAAAAGTAAATGCACCAAATTAACAAAACTTTGTTCCTTCAGTGGATATTTGTTTTAAAATTTAGTTTTTCACATGAGCCTAAGGGAGCTAAATATTGAACTCCTATTGAAATTCTATGGGATTTGAGTACCTAATTTACCCAGGCTCCTTTGAAAATCTCAACCTAAATGTCTCTTTACCATCTATGTATATATACATTGGGCTCAATGTAATGCCATTGACTTCAGTGAAGTTATTTCTGATTTACACCACCACAGGTGAAAGGGATACCAATGCCATTGTACTTAGATCAGATTATGTGTTTCTTTTTGAATGCATTGGAAACAATGATTTCTCTGTTTAGTGTCAGGGGGGCAGGAAGCACAATACAGAGAAAAGGCAAAAGAAAATTGCTTGATTTTTGTGTGCAGTTAGAGAGCATTTAATATCATCATTGTGAACAGTAGAGCATGCCTGTATTGTGGTAAAAAAGTTAAGTGCAAAAAATGGCAGCCATACATTTCCCAAAAGAGCAAAGTAGTAAAAAATGAACATACGCACAAAGAATTTGCAGAAGATTATTTGTTAACCACCACATTATCATTCAATCCATCCTACAAAAGCTATAGCAAAGGGGGATTATATTATTCCAGAATGTCAAAACAGAGTGTGAGGGCCAATTTCTCTAAGAGTTACACCCATGGAAATCTGATGTCAATAGAGGCACTCCGTTTTCAAATGTGAAATTCCAGACAGTGTAAACCCAGACCAATAAAAATTGTATAACAGTAAGATAAGCATAAACAATACTTCTGGAATATAGTTCTTCCTTGCCAAGTGTTAGTCATAAAAAAGGATGTTACACAGAATAAGTAATTTGCAAACAATGTAGAATATGGGCTAGATCCTAAGCTGGTATAAATCAACATAGCTACATTGAAATCACTAAAGCTAAGCTGATTAACTACAGTTGAGGATTTGTCCCAGTATATTTTAATCACACAAATCTATACACTATACCAGACATAGTATTTAGATATTCTCATGTATCCATCCATTGTTATAAGAAATGGAACGAGCCTGGAGAGGGAGAATAGTGTTATGGATAAGGCATTGGTTTGGGACTCAGGAGATCTGTCTTCAGTTCAATTCCTATATAACCTTGGACAAGACAGTCAAATTCATTCTCTTGACCATTGTCTACTTGGGGTGCAAACTCTTCTGGACAGGGCCTGTTTCTTACTATGTGTCCATACAGAACCTAGCACAATGGGGCCCCCACTATCAGTGGGGTACTAAGTTAATACAAATAATGAGAGATGTGAGAATGTATATAACCAAACACCGTCCCCAGTGCCTTGCAGGAATATTAAAGATAAATTTTACCAGACTGTGCTTCCTCTATGATTTATATGGAAGTGCCTGTCATCATCATCTCCTATGCAGATTTATGTTTTATTTCCTCCAACAGCGTTATTCTGGTCCTTCCTTCCAAATTTGTGTATTTTTTCTCTTGTATCGATTCCTAAGCCAGGGTTGTTCTTTGATGTGGGCCCACTTCCAAGAGATTTCCCAATCTCTGCTAGAAACCTACATGCTTTTATGTAATAGGACTGAATCCAGAAAGGAGAAGAATTAGATTTCTGCTATACAGAATCTCATGTTTCTTTTGTTCTAATAGATCCTATAAGTCAGATCCACGAAGGCAGACACTATGTATTCATGCAGGGCCCCATAGATTTAAATTAGACTTTGCACAGGCATATGGTCTGTCCAGGCACACCCAATTGCAGATGCTGGGCCTTAGTAATCTATTGGTTCTGATCTTTATCTAAAGTGACTATAAAGTTACTGCATTTCTCTTGCTTTATAGTATTTCTCCTTTTTGGTTTTGGAAATGATTTTTCTATAGATAAACTTTAAAATGGAGGAGTCTAGCACTAGTGCCAGGGATTCAGCTATACCTGCAGATATGTGCTCATTCCACATCTGCTGGGAACCCAAGTACACAGATATTGAATGTATTGTACAAATGTGGGAAATGATTCAAAAGACTGTTGTATTAGGTTAAGAAAGAAACCCATAGCTTTCCATTGCATTTGAAGTTGAAGAATTTACACATCTTTAAAACAAAAACATTTAAAATAGGCAAAATTAAAAAGCATGGGCTCTGCAGATAGTTCCTAACTGAATCTCAGCGATATAGACAGTTTTTGCTTCATGAGTGTTTGCCTTGCAAAAAGTGATTTTTTTTCATCTTTCATACATATGATCAATGCTGATATTTCACAATATCAGTTAAAAACAACTTTCATATTTGCAATTGGGCAGTATAGAAACCTGGAAAATAGATCCCCTCTTCTAGCAGATGACAATAGGAAACAAATATTTTTTGTAATGTGAAGACTTCATAGAAGAGCTGGATCTGGCTGAGCAATTTTGGTGCAGTGTTGGAACCTCTACCTCAGAAATTAAGATGAACAACCTTTTTATCATGATTGTTATGTACCACATCTTAAAATCAATATTACACTTCAGACAGTGCAGAATGAAGGCATAGACCAGAATCATAACCAAGGCTGCCTTGGCTGTTTCAGAATGGATTGGATGGACATCTTCTTGATTATCAGTCCAAATTGCCACTACCTTATCTTGTAGAACATCACCCCATACAGCTATTGTCACTAAAATTGGAAAGAATTCCTATTATTTTATCCATATCTGGGCACAGCCATCCCCAGCTAAACAAATACCCTGCCAAAATCCAGCTCCAAGGTAAGAATGACTACTCAGAATACCAGTTGGAAACGCCAGCAAATTTTCAGAGAAACTCTTTGGAAACATCCAGGATATTCATCATTTCAGATAGAATTCTGATGGGGAGGATAGGAAAATCCAACTGTTGCAAAGTATAGTTGTTTTTAGAGCTGGTTGAATTTATTTATTTGAAATGTAGTCCTTTTCCCTCAGTGAGTTATTTGCAAACTGACATTGAATTTTACAAGTTAGTTCACCATTCATCATTAACTAAATAGTTCAGGGTGAGGCAAACACATTTCAATCTATATGCTGTCTGCAAATGTTTGCTTTTGCTATTTGTAATTCATAGTGTGCAATTGGTAACCTAGATCGAATTGTATTGTTTCTACTCTCTAACTGGTGACAAACTTTTTTCAACAGAGAATAACAAATAATGAATGATCTTATTTAACTATAAGCACCTTTGTGAGCACATGGATACAGCTAAATCACCAAACAGCATGTCAACAAAAATCCATTCTTGCCAATATTCACAAATAAATAGTGAATAATAAAAGGCAGAAGCAGGTCAAATCAAACCTTCGGAATCTGAATGAATGTTCACCAACACTGTTTTGTAGGATACAACAAACCAGGCACAGACTTTTCCCTAGGACTATAAAGGCACAAGACCAACAAGAAAAGGAGTGCCTGCATTTGTCTAAGGGAAGACTTTTCGCTCAACTCTATAACAGACAGTAAATCCTGTCTTACTTCCCCCAAAATAAAGGGAATCCTCCAAAGTTTAGGCAAAATGGCTTTAGAGAAGATTTATGCAGCACAAAGCTGTCTACTTCACCCCTGATCTATTGGATTATGGAGGAGCTCTAGCTTCCTCATAGTTAAGGTTGGGACAAGGATCTATTTCAGCCTATGAGGGGTTCACCTAGGGCCGGCCCACCACATTTTCGCACCTGAGGCGGGGAGCTCAAATGACGTCCCCATGCCCCCTCGTTTGGGCCAAAACTTTGAAAGGTCTCAATTCTGCCTTCTTCCTGTTCTACTCCTCTCATGGTACTGCTCTGCTACCTACCTCAATAAAGGAGAACTAAAAACTTAACATGCCTTGTTCAAAAATTTTAAGTAACACTTAACTTTCAAATGCCTGAACAACAAATGTAACTTTTCTTGTCTGCACAGTAAACACTGGCATTTTTATCTGTTTGAATAATCAAAGTGGTGCTTTCCGTGCCTTCTTGGATACAACGATTTGAACTGCTTCCTGAAGGTCCACAGTCTGGGCCAGCTCGTGCTCTGTTGAGATGGTTGCAAGGCCGACCAGCCTCTCCTGTGTCATTGTGGAGCGTAGATGTGTTTTTATTAACTTCAGCTTGGAGAAGCTGCATTCTCCACTGGCAACTGTTACAGGAAGTTTTAGAAGTATGCGCAGAGCAACAAAAGCATTTGGAAAGAGGGTGGTCATCTTATTTGTGCACATATATTCCAGAACAGCCTTTGGAGTTGATGCTGCTGAAATGTATCTTGAAAGGGCTTTCAGTTCATCCCCTAAATTACTTGCATCGATATTGCGCATGTCATCATGTGTCAACACTGTCTCTAGTGCCCTTCATTGCTGGTGTAGGTCTTCCTCAGGTATAGTGAGGAGTTTGGGAATATCATACAACATCCCAAATATACTGCTGTGTTCCTTGAGCTGCATGAAACATTCTTCAACTGACTGTATTGCACAATTTAGCACTTGGTTAAAGAATTCAACTTTGAATTGTTGTTTGGGGTCTCTTATGGGATTATCCCGTGCCTCGTAATCAAAATGTCTTCTTCTTCGGTGACTCTTATATTCTTGACTGGGTGGGAAAATAGTTTCAGTGTGAAGTTCCTCTGCCAACTTCTGTGCACTCTTCAGAATGTTTTGAAATCCCTCATCTGACCAGTAAGACTGTAGGTATGACTTTGCTTTGTCCAGTTGTTCCATTGCTCCAGATATATCAAGGTCAACACCTTGGAGTCTCTTACTTACAACATTTATTTCAAACAGTATGTCATGTCACAACACTAAGCCATACAGAAATTTGAAGTTACGTATGTTACTGGTGATTCCATTTCCCTCTGCTACTGTTCTCCCATGAACAGTTCCTGTCATAGCATTATCCTCCATAATGGCAACTATAGCATCATCTATCTTCACGATATGGTGTTTGATAGGCTTTATCGCCTCCACTCGACTTTCCCATCATGTGGCACTCAGTGGTTGCAGTGTCAGAGAGGATGTTCTCAGATGTTGCTTCAAAATTTGTCATCGATGAGTTGATGCAGAGAAAACTACATAGATGCTTTGAATTACATTAAAAAATTCAGCAGCCTCACTAGAAGCTGAAGCTGCATCACTGACCACCAAGTTCAATGAATGAGAACTGCATGGGACAAAAAAAGCTCGAGGGTTTAACTCTCAGATCCGTGTCTGCATTCCTCTGTTCTTTCCTCTCATGTTGGCACCATTGTCCTAGCCCTGATCTCTCATGTCAGCTATCGCAATTCCTGTATCTTCCAGCTTTTTAAGAAGCACATTTGTCATACCAGCTCCTGTAGTATCATCAATGTCAATAAATTCTAGAAAATGCTCTCTGACAGTCACCATTGCAGGGACATTTTCACTAGGTTCTGTTGTTGTTACAAAACACACTGTTAAAGCTATTAGTTCCGTATGGCTGATGTCAGGTGTGCAGTCCAGAATAACAGAGTAATATCTTGCTGACTTCAGATCTGCCACAATCTTCTGTTTGACTTTTGTTGCCAGTAACTGTATGATCTCATTTTGAATTGTTTTTCCAAGGTAGTGGTGTGCGTACATTTCTTGGGTGGTGACTCTTCTTAGATGCTCCTGAGGTACAGCATCAAACTCAGCCATCAACTCCACAAGTTTAAGGAAGTTTCCATTGTTTGACACATACAGCTGATCTGAAGTGCCACACAGTGCTAGGTTTTGGGTAGCAATCATTCTCACAATGGCAATGAGCCTTTTCAGAACATTTTGCCAGTAAAGAGACTCTTGATGCTGATCATCTATTGTGGCCTTTAACCTTAGTCTCATCTCAAGCTCTTTCCACCTATGGAATGCTCTCTGGTGATTTGCTGCCTTCTCATGGCATGCCAGATTTTTCCAGTCCTTTGTTCCTGTAGAACCCAATGTGGCTGGAACATTAGACTGGAAGAGTTTGCAACAAAAACAGTATGCAACATTCTGGGGTTTTGACTACATAAGCCATGGCCTCTCCACTTTGTCACCATTGGGGATTTCACGCCAGTAATGTGTTGGATGGAAACTTCTATTTTCATTGTCTTTGGGGAACATGAAGTTTTTTCTCTTGCTGTGGCCCATGCAGTACAAGGAAGTCCCTCAGGCTACTGCTCAAGTGGGTCCACAGTCCTGGATCATCTAGACTTAAGGAACTAAACTCAGCAGCAGCTGTTCCTTGCACTTCCACCACACTCTTCTCTGATCTACACTTTTCTTCAGGAATGTGCATGGTTACATCCATTTGAGATGGAGATATGGATGCTGCAGTAGCTACCAGGTCACCTGCACTCTGACTAACTGGAAGATCAGGCATCTCCTCACCACTCACATCCTCACTGGGGCCGGAAGGCTCACCGTGAACATTTCTGGCTGTGTATCTCAGGAGAGTTCCTTCCTGCTTAGATAGAAAAGCTTCCTTTGCTTTCTTTCTTTTTCTGAATGCTGCTCCAGAGGGGCCTTTTCTTCTTTCACTCATGACTGCTGTTCTGTGCCAGCTATAGTGGCTCGCAACACACAATTGAAGGGGACAAATAAGCAGGCTGGTAGCAGGGCCTGAGTGAAGGAAGATATCAGCATCTTAAGGGCCTAACTGGCTCCTACTACTTCAGTTGACTGCTGTTCTCCTCAAGTGGGTTCAGGGAAGCAGCAGGAAACAGAAAGCTCCCTGAAAAGCTAATGTTAATCAGTCCAGGCTCCTGGGGGTGCTAGAGAGGTACATAAGAGGCTTCTCCTCCTCTCTCTCCCTGCAGCTCCTGCTGCTTTCTGTAATTCCCTCTCACCTTTTCTCCTGCCTGCCTGTTATGTCTCTTGTGCCCTCCTTCCTCCAGCACAGCACTCCACCATCTCTGTGCATCTAGAGCAGAGAGAATACATATGCACCAGCAGCAGACACAATTTTCTACACTCTGGGTCCTATTGGTGCCCCCCCCCCCACAGTCTGGCACCTGAGGCGGCTGCCTCAGTTCGCCTCATGGTAAGGCCAGCCCTGTGTTCACCTGAACCAGAAAAGCTGTTTGTGACACAGTCTCCCTATACTTGAGTAGGTATTCAACTCAAAACAGCTGTCAGAGTCCAGGATGTGGGTGGCTGTGCCTAGTGATTGAAGCAGGAGTCAGTAGCCATGAATCAGACCTGAGGGTCAGAACCAGTGTCAGAGGCCAGATGCCGAAGTCAGCAGTCAGGAATCAGAGCCAAGGGTCAGAGCCAACCACAGAAGTAATCAATCAAGGCCAAGGGTCAGAGGCAAGGCAGGAGCAGGAGCAGGACTGAGAACAAGGAGCCATGAGAGCTATTACACCCATAGGCAAATGCCTTGAACAACCACCAAATTTCTGCCGATTGGCTTTAAAGCTGGTCTGCTGACACAGTCAGGTGGTGTAGCCAATCAAGCAGACTACTGAAGGCCAGCAGCACTCATTAGGTTGCCTGGAGACGGACTCTGCTACAAGTCCTGATTCCTGACAATGGCGACCTGGGCTTTAAATTCCACAGAGTAAAACAAAACAGACTTTCACTGCCTCATTCACAAAGGTGTGGTCTGAGTTAGGCTCCTGACCAGGCCAGGCTTCTTGGATTATGACAGGGGAGCTCCTTTCTTCCCAGTCTCAGCTAGGGTTGCTTCTTCTGATGTACAAAAACATAGGCCATCCAGGATGAGCCTGAGCCCATAGAACTGGCCAGTAGATGCTGTATACTGAGCACCTTTATTGCTTTCGCAGGATAGCCACCACAAAGAAAGGACAATCTTAGGAAAACCTGGACAGGTGGTAACCCTAGTCTCAGCTTCACCCCAGAACTGTCTTCTGAAGGCAGCAGCCAGCCCTTTTTACCTTGGCTATTGGGCCTTTATTGATTTCTGTGAGCTCATGGACCTTCTAGCCACTGGAGAACAAATTCTTATTGGTTCTGCTGGCAGCTGATTCTGGGTAGCCTCTCTAGGCAGCTCTTGGGAGGTCTAAATTCACTACTTCCCGCTCCCAAAAAAGGATACCTTCATCAGGTGGAGTGCATCCAGGTGGTGGGACCTCCAGCATGGGACATAAGACACCCGGTACACCCATCACACAGCCAGTTTTTCAAAGTTCTGTACTACACTTGCAAAGATTTTGCTCATATTGGGTTTATCTGTGCCTTGAAGCCACAGACTGCGTTAATGGGCAGAGTAGTGAAATACTGCTGCATTATGATTTTCTAGGCCATTGTACAATGCCTGCAGGAATATAGGGTGTTTGTGTCTGTGTGGTATACTGTGCACTCCACCCTGTGCTGAGCCAGCTCTCTCCCTCATCTAGAGAATCTAGCACATGATGCAGTGCTAGTCTCACATAGGCCTTGTGCAACCAACTCCCAGCCCAAGGACTATATTTGTACCTAGCTTCTGCACAGAGCAGGACTGAGAAAGTTTAGCAGGTAGAGTCATGAACCCTGTCAGGGCCAGGCACCGTTGAGCCCATCATCATGTTGTCTGTCATGTATACTGTGCAGCTGGCATCGTACCAGAAGTATGGCTACTTAGCTGTTCATGTTACAAATCTCACACACAAACAGTGAGTCAGGATTTATTGGGCTTATCCTTTCTGAATTTCAATGCAGTTGAGGTTCTATTTTGGCCTTATACAAGCATGGCTGCAAGTATTAACAAATCCTGCTGCAGCTAAAGAAAATGGGTGAGTGGGGCACATGTTGGGGAAGGGTGTTGTACCTCCTACCATCTCTGTTCTGCCTACAGCTTAACTTGTAGCTGCTTGGGAAACATTGGCTGCAGGTGAGGTTCAGTGTCCTGCAATATGCAGGAGATCAGACTACATGATCCTGATGGTCCCTTCTGACCTTAAAGTCTATGAGAATCCTGCTGTCACTTCAGTCCATTAGGAGCATTCACCTGTTGGACCAACCAAATGTAGAAGGAGGTGTCATTTATGAGCCATGGGAAGGGTAAGTGCAAAGGACAGAATGTCATAGGCTATGAAAGAATTTATCAGAGAATATATTCCAAGTTATATCGTGATACTATTGATTAACACTGATACTTGTTAGCTTTAGTATCATTTTATAGACATAATTAGGTTATTATTAATGAAGCTTAGCATTGTTAATTGTAATAACCGTGTGCTAAAACCTCTTGTGATGGACAGTTGACTGAACACACTCAATTTACATTATGGGCTAGAGTCCCTGCTGGTGTAAGTTGGTGTAGCACCATTGAGGACAATAGAGCTGTACCAATTTACACCAGCTGAGGCTCTGGCTCTATGTCTGCAGACAATCTATATTGAGCATTGATAGAATTAATTTTTATGGCAGCTGTAAGACTAAGAGCCAGTATGATGGTACTTTGTTTATTTCTGTGTTTTTAGGCAAGCAGTTCTTATTGACAATCTATAAACCCTGCCATTAGGGGCCATTTTAAGGTCCATTGAATGGGAAAACTTTTTCAGCAGAACAGAAACCTATTTTGTTACAACCTCCACCCTGCCCTCCTCACCCCCTGTATTTGAAAATATACGTCCATTTCCTTACTATGGACCTGAGCCTGCAATTGGTAGCATGCAGGTAGGGTGTTCTGCCTGTGTGGATGTCTGTGGGCCTCTTTGTAGGCTTGTCAGTCATTCTATATTCTATCAATTGCAATACTAGGGCCTATATTCCTGGTCCACAGTTTCTACAGACTCCAATTTATGACACATTTTCTAAAGTAGCATTTTTATTTCATTTGAGTAGATGTTTTATATATAGCTTCTGAAAGAGTGTGTGTGTGTGTATACTTCACGCACACATATAGTATAAACATCCAATGCCTTAAATTGTATAGATGTTGACATTCTTTAGCTGCCTGGTACCCTAGAATTATTTACAGATTATCAGGTAATCTAAACTTCCTAGTAGCTACAAAATCATGCATCAATGTCTTGTCCACAGACCCAGAAAGGAGAGCCTGGTGTGATAACAGTATTTATTTTTTGAACACCATTATTAGTGCCATAGCATAGTAGCAAAAGAAGCAAATTAAATTTAATAAAGTAAGGAAATAATATTGAATTTTAAAAATAGATGACTTTGAATTGTATCATGTACTTTTCTTTTCTCTCTGGCTGATCATTTTTCTTCTAAGCCCACCCTACATTGAATGAATGGCACAGACCTGTTCAGCAGATAGAGAGGGTGTGGCATGCTAGGGTAACCAGATGTCCCGGTTTTATAGGGACAGTCACGATTTTTGGGTCTTTTTCTTATATAGGCTCCTATTACCCCCCACCCCCTGTCCCGATTTTTCACACTTGCTGTCTGGTCACCCTAGTGGCATGCATATAATACTGCTGGGCATATTTGGCACAATTATGCTTCAGCCTTTTGGTGTTAGGTAACCAACTAGTAACCAGTTTTTTGGGGGGCGGTAGAAACCTATAGTTACTTTGTACAGAAGAAGGAGTGAACAGTGTTCATGGACTCTCACAATAGCTTAACTCGTGTGTTTCCATTATAGGCTCAGTTCTCTGAACCAGAGTTACTAAATCTATTCTCTCCTGCAAACCAACCAACACAAAGCCGTCATCCTTCGCTACAAGAGACTTGACCCTGAACTTTAGAGAACTCCGTCCAATAGCTGACATATCATTTGGACTGAAAATAGGTGGGCAGTGTAGGTGGTAACACCTGCTACTAATTCTTTACTCCTTGATAGCACCAAAACAATCTGCTGGTCTTGGCTCTTTAATAGTAGAGGAAGAGGAAGGGATAGGCATCTAATACCTCCAGTGTTTGTATGCAAGGCATAATTGGTTTTCTTGAGTAGGAGCCAGCACTGATGCGCTGCTGTTCTGGGGGGAAGTGTTCTTTTGATGAATGGTACCCCCACTGACTTTGGAACACAGGCTTTACCATATTAGAAAGATCATTAAGACTGTCGGGTCTACTGTTAGTGTTCTGCCTCTGGCAGTGGACAAAACCTGATATTTCATATGTCAGAGGAAGAATAATGTATATGCAGTACAAAAAATGGTTAGAGGGCTGGAGAAATTGTAGTAGAAACAATGATTGTAAGATTATATTATATATATTTAAACTTGGCTAAGTAATGTGTAAGCAGGAACATGACAATACTTGCAGGGTGTAAAACACCAGGGAAGAAGAGGAATTATGTGGCATAATAATAAAATTAAGAAAGAGAAAAATTAGGCATAATTCCAGGAAAAAAGAAGCTTCTTGTTAGTGCTAGCTGGTATCCTGTGGAATGGATCATAGTCAAGTTGGAAGAGCCTGGGTCCAGTTCTCTTCAATATCCCGATAAATTATTTAGATAATGGCATAGAGAGTACACTTATAAAGTTTGAGAACAGTACCAAGCTTGGAGGGTTGAGAGTACTTTGGAGGATAGGATTAAAATGCAAAATGATCTGGACAAACTGTAGAAATGGTCTGAAGTAAATAGGATGAAATTCAATGAGGACAAATGCAAAGTACTCCACTTAGGAAGGAACAATCAATTGTACACATACGAAATGACGGCCTAGAATGGAGTACTGTGGAAAGGGATCTGGGGGTTTTAGTGGATCACATGATATGATTCAACAATGTAACAAAAAGTTGCAAAAAAGTGAACATCATCCTGGGATGTATTAGCAGGAGTGTTGTAAGCAAGGCATAAGAAGTAATTCTTCCACTCTACTCCACGCTGATAAGGCCTCAGTGCAGAGGTGAAAGTACGGTGTACTGGCAAGAGCCGCGTGCCCTGCCAGACTGGACTGGCTTCTCTAGCGGTGATTTAAAGGGCCCAGGGCTCCAGCCGCTGCGGGGAGCCCCGGACCCTTTAAAGCGCCACCTGAACCCTGCTGCCAGAACTTCAGCGGCGCTTTAAAGGGCCCGGGGCTCCCCGCAGCGGCCGGAGCCTCTGGCACTTTAAATCACTGATGGAGCCCTGGGGCTCCGGCAGCCAGGCTCGGGCGGGGATTTAAAGGGCCGGGGGCTCCTGCAGGGAGACTCCGGCCCTTTAAATTGCCCCCAGAGCCTTGCCGCCACTACCTCGGGGCAGCGGCAGCAGGGCTCCGGCGATTTAAAGGGTCCGGGGCTCCCCGCAGCGGCCGGAGCCCCGGGCCCTTTAATTTGCCCCTCGGCCCCGGGGCTCCCAGCTGCCTCTGCAGCTGGTAGCTCTGCAGTGATTTAAAGGCCCTGGGGCTCCCAGCCACAGCCGGAGCCCCAGGGCCTTTAAATCTTGAAAGACCCGCCTCTTCCAGTTGAGGCCATGCCTCTTCCGGTTGAGGCCATGCCCCCGCTCAGGACTCCGGCGTACCGGTAAGTCCTTTAAATTACTTTCACCCCTCCTCAGCTGGAGCATTTTGTCCAGTTCTGGGTGTCACATTTCAGGAAAGACGTGGACAAATTGGAGAAAGTCCAGAGGAGAGTAACAAAAATGTTCAAAGGTCTACAAAACATAACCTATGAGGGAAGATTGAAAAAAATGTGTTTGTTTAGTCTGGAGAATAGAAGACTCACAGGGGACATGCTAACAGTTTTCATGTACATAAAAGGTTTTTACAAGGAGGATGTAGAAAAATTGTTCTTGTTAACCTCTGGGGATAGGACAAGAAGCAATGAGCTTAAAGTGCAGCATAGGCAATTTAGGTTGGACATTAGGAAAAACTTCTTAACTGTCAGGGTAGTTAAGCACTGAAATAAATTGTTAGGGAGGTTGTGGAATCTCCATCATTGGAGTAGGTTAGATAAACACCTGTGGGATGGTCTGGATAATACTTAGTCCTGCCTTGAGTGAAGGGGACTGGACTAGATGACCTCTTGAGGTTCCTCCCAGCCCTACATTTCTATAATTCTATAAGCTCTGAGGTTTGTGGAAGCGCCATCGCTTGACACGCTAGAAATGAGTTAAGTATAGCCCTTAGTAGATGAAAAATAGGAACAACCCTTAGTAGTAAGATGGACAGAATGAACTAATCCATTATCTTTTGTGATTCAACAGTAGCCATGTGTGTTTTTTGTGGAGAAAGGGTAGGGGATTCTTCCTGAACTTTTTTTCACTTTAAACATCATATTTGACTGTACCTATCTTAGCATTTATATCTACAAATATTATGGGTTTCTCCTTCTTTGTAGAGAGGGGGTACTTCCTGAGCCCACTCCAAACCAATCTTGCCCCTCCTGGGTCTGATTTGATAAAGTCTCAAACAGCGACACCCCTCCTTCTGGGGTCAAAATACCTCAAACAGGATGTTTGGGATCTCTCAGGATTCCTTCTTGCCAAATCAGTCAATTCCAAACTCTTAAGTCTTACCGCAGGCTTCCCCATTGAGAGGTTCCTAAGCAGCTCCTGCTACTCATCAACTAGGAATCATTGCTGGTCTTTCCTCACGCCACAAGTCCAGGACAGGACACTCCTGCCTATTGAGAATAAGTTGCCACTGATATCTTCCAGAAGAGCTGGCTCTGAGTCAACCAGGTCTGTGCTCTCAGTTCTCCAAATACTACAGTTTAGGAGGGGAACCAGGCAGAGATCAGAGTTGGGTGCTGAAGCCCTTAATAGCCCAAGCTCAACCTGTGACAGGGACACAAAACTGTCCAGTCATTTTTAAAATCCAGCTTACAACTTTAGCTCCCTGACCTTCTATAGTAAAGACTGCTCCAAAGGCTGAATACCTGCTGTGTGAAAAAATTAGTTCAATTTAGTTGTTTTAAATCTACCGGTCCTTAAATTTATGGAACAATCCCCTTGTTCGTGTATTCTATATAAAAAAATAAGTACAAGACCCCATTAGTGGTGGAACTGCTAGTAGAGATACTCTACTAATTCAAGTTTGGATAATAAAACCAAAGAAATTTTATATTATATTAGAAGACTAATACAATACCTGGATGTATAAAGAGAGGACTTTTAAGAAAGAGAAAGGAGATGATATTGTCTCTGAATCTGGCATTGGTGAGCCCAACTGGAATACATATTCTGGTGTTGATATTTTTTAAAAAAAATGATTGGACATGATTCAGAAAAGAGCTACAAGAATGATTTGAAGTCTGGAAAACATGCCTCACAATGAGACTCTAAAGGACCTTAATATCATTTATCTAGGAGAAGATTAAGAGGCAACTCAATCATGGTCTTTAATTATTTAAATGGAGAAAAGACATCTGACACTAGAGGTCTCTTTAATCTAGCTGACAAGGGCATTACGAAATCCAAGGGCTTGAAGTTGAAATCAGCAAAGTTCAAACTGTAAATAAAATATAAGTTAACACTAAAAGTAATTAATCATTGTAACAGATTATTAAGAGATTTTGTAAATTCTTTATCAGTTGGTGTCTTTAAATCAGGCTTGTCTGTCTTTCTAACCAACATGCTCTTGCTCAAGCACAAGTTGTTGTTATAGATGTAGGAATCATTGGATGACATTCTATGGTCTGTGTTATGAGGGAATTCATGATAATCAGACTAGATTATCATAATGATCTCTTCCAGCCAAAAAATCGATGACACTGAAAATCCAAGGAGAAGTTGCCAACTATCTCTTGTAATGTTTTCCCCTTTTTCATTATTTGTGTTTGAAACTCAGTTTTGATACAGACCATTAACCAGACAGTAAGTCTGTAAGAAAAGATTCCAGAAAGATATAAAATGTATTTTATCTGAATATTTAATTACAAGCTTGCATTGTAATCTTGCTGTCAAAGCAGCTTTATCTTGATGATACGTCCAAGTGCTATAACTGAGGTAGCTTTTTTTGATGTGTTGAAATGAAAGCACCCAATATACCGATACATCAAAGAATATGTAATAAGTTTTCTTCCACATTCTTCTTCATTAAGTTATTGATTAAATCAGGTTAATATATAATCCAGGCCTGCACAACATGCGGCCCGGGGGCCGCATGCGGCCCGCGTGGGCTCACTGTGCGGCCCATGGGGGTTGAGTAGATGGGCTCACTGTGCGGCCCACGGGGGGGTGAGTAGGCGAGCCGGGGGAGGGGGGCTGAGGAGGCGAGTGGTGAGTCGGTGGCTGACCTGTTCTACTGATCTGGTCTGGCTCCCATCCCCTTTCCCAGGGCCGGCTCCAGGCACCAGCAAAACAAGCAGGTGCTTGGGGTGGCACATTTCTAGGGGCGGCATTCTTGTGCCGGCCATCATAGGTGCCGACTCCGGGGCATGGGGAAAAAGTGCCCTCGCCGCCCCAGCTTGCCTCCGCTCTGCCTGCTCCCCTGAGCGCGCCGCCGCCGCTCCGCTGCTCCCCCCTCCCTCCCAGAGGGAGGAGAAGCCAAGCGGCGGGGCGCTCGGGGGAGGCGGCGGAGGTGAGCTGGAGCGGGGAGTGGTTCCTCTACCCCCCCATTACTTCCTGCACCCCCCCACCCTAGCTCACCTCCACTCCGCCTGCTCCCCTGAACGCGCCGCCGCTCCGCTTCTCCCTCCTCCCTCCCACGCTTGCCACGTGCAAAACCGCTGTTTCACGCAGCAAGGCTGGGAGGGAGGAGAAGCTGAGTGGCAGGCGCTCGGGGGAGGCGATGGTGATGGAGTGGAGGTGAGCTGGAGCGGGGAGCAGTTCCTCTACCCCCCC
>NW_020664561.1:19642384-19642516 GCF_002925995.2 Terrapene triunguis | reverse complement strand
CATTGCTTCCTGCGGGCCCCCCGTGACCTCCCGCCCTAACTCACCTCCGCTCCGCCTGCTCCCCCGGGCGTGCCGCCGCTCCACTTCTCCCCCCTCCCTCTCAGGTGAGGGTTGGGGGACGCAGGAAGTAAC
>NW_020664561.1:19432665-19642284 GCF_002925995.2 Terrapene triunguis | reverse complement strand
GGGGGGGAGAAATGTGGCACGCCGGGGAAGGAGGCGGTGCTGGGGATTTGGGGAAGGGGTTCGGAAGGGGTAGAGTTGGGGTGGGGCTGGGGGCAGAGGGACATGAAAAAGAAAGGGGAGGCGGCCAAAAATTTTTTTGCTTGGGGCGGCAAAAATCCTAGAGCCAGCCCTGCCCTCTCCAAGGGTTGCAGCTGTCTGTAGGTGCCTGCCTTCCATGCCTTCCTCATTCACACCTCATTCATTCAACAGGGCAATTGATTACAAAGTGGGGGGAAGATCTTATTTTACTTCTAGCAAAAAGACATTTTTCTTTTACCTTAATTATACTACCTTAGGGGCCCACTATAACATATTACCGAGGTTCAATACTGCTGTTTCGGTGGGGCGGCGCTGGGGAAGGAGGGTTTTTATCCGTGGGGCAGGTGGCGCGGGGGTGTGTGTTTCGGCGGTGCTGGGGGGGTTGTTTCCGTGGGGCGGGCGGCGCTGGGAGGGGGGTTGTGTTTCGGGGGGGCTGGGTGACGCTGGGGGGGGGTTGTCGGAGGGTTTCGGCCCTCAGCTATTTTCTGTGGAGTAATATGGCCCTCACCGCTTTACGAGTTGTGCAGGCCTGATATAATCATCTCTGGCCAAGCACAACAAAGTGGTATGTAGGATTTGGGTATTCAGTTATTCAATAGGTAGGGCTTACTTCTGTAAGACAAAAAATGTTTTGTTAATTTATTTTGGTATTAACTTAAAGGGAACAAAATCCATTTCAATAGTGCAGGAGCAGTCGAGATTTGTGATGGTACATGTTGTCACAGCCTTATGTCTGCTTCAGAAGAGAGTACATTTGTGGGAGACAATCTTTGAAAAAAGTGAAAAAAGGGTTAAAGTGATTTCTAAACTATGGTCCATGGACCACTGGTGTTGTGCACTCTTTCCTGATGGAGAAGTTTGTGACTCCAAATAATTTGGCAAATAGAAAATAAAGTGCTATTTATCACATGACCTGTCCCAGCCATTCTAATTAGTTAGCCATTTGCCTTGCATTTTGTATTACAGCCCACAATCTTTATTGCATTTTGGATTTTTTGTATTATGAAAATATAAGTCATCTCTTTATTTAGCTGGGACCTTCTGTAGGGTTTTTCAAACACTCTGAAATGAATTTTTGCTTTTACATGATATCATTTCAAAAGGGGAGGGGGAACCCATAATTGACATATCCATCCAAGTGACAATCCTTTTACCCTAAAAAGCAGCCCATATGTTATATCACTGTAGTAGCCACAAACCAGACCATGACTTTACTCTGAAGCAAAAAACAAAGCAAGACAAAACCAAAACAAAAGCTCTTCATAAAGGCAAAGCTACTGCAGACATTGAGAAATAAAAATAGTCCCTTGATTAAATTTTGAGGACAACATGTCCTTTTGCTAATATCTCTCTGCTGCATCTTAATTGGTAAGTAAATGAATAAAAGATGTGTTTATTACTGCTTAATTGACTTGTTTGCTTTCATTTCTATCACTGATTTATTTTGGAATGGGGGATGGGTGCCTGTTGAATATGGTCTTTGAATTTGTTTAGCTTCATCTTTACATAAGAAAGTGCATTATGTTGCCAAGAATCTGAACTGCTTGAAGAATATGTTTCAAAATCAGGGTCAAAAGTGCCGGAAACTTCAGCAAGATCTCTGCTTGGCCAAATGGAGTCTGACTGTGTCTTTCTAATGCCTTTAAAGTAGTGAGCTAAAGTAGACAGGCGGATTATTGTGCAAAAGAAATTGTGCTTTTAAAAATGATATTTTTAATTTCCTTTACAAAGTGCTAACAAAAAAACGGAGTTTATATTGAACTTTGTATAATTCTGAATTTATATTCAGTGCCTAACAAAATCAAGTTGTTCTGGAATTATGGTCACATCACAGGCTGAACAAAAGCAATAGAAACTGGTGCATCCTAAGTGGCTTATTTATTTCTTCTCCAGATGACAATTTTGTTATGGAGTATTCCCTCCGTTTCTAATAAATAATACTCGTGCTTGTTCTATGTATATAATCCATGACAGAGTATCACAAGCAAAGCTTGTTGTAATACATTGCCCCCAGCTAGGCAACAGAGCGATGTACTTTGCAAATGAAAACATTTGTCTGAATGATGCATTTCTGAATGAGAATTGTTTTGTTTTACAGAGAGTTTGGCCGCTGGAAAGTAAACAATCTAGCTGTTGAAAGAAGAAATTTCCTTGGCTCCCCACTGCCTCTCGCACCTGAATTCTTTCGCAACATAAGACTACTAGGACGTCGCCCAACCCTTCAGCAAATCACAGAGAACCTTATCAAGAAATATGGGACACATTTCCTACTGTCAGCTACCTTGGGAGGTATGGTCAGTGATCTGAAAAAACTTCATTATGCATACAGCTCCATTATGAAATTAACCACAGACAGTCAGAGTGGGTATAAATTGCTACTTTTATGTTATCAATACCATTAATATTAAATCCTTCATTGAACTTTTCTAGCTGAGAACATAAGGCCTGACTGATCCCTGAAGGTCTGAGGTCTCTGTCTTGTATGGAAGAGAGGGGCTCAGCTACCTCTGCAACATCACTTTCTCCTTGCCTTGGATTCAGAGTGGGGTCTCACTGGGTTCAAAGACCCATGCAAGGGAGGAATTAGGCAGTATGCTCTCCATGGGAGGAAGAGGTAGGAGAATGGTGAAACCAAGGAGATGTTCATTGTTCCTTCCCTTTCTCTGAGAGATTCTCTGGAAAGATAATACAGCCTATGCTGTATTGCCATTTCACAGACCACACTGTGTGGTTGGGAAACTCCCTTCCTTAAAGACAGACATCTTGTGGTGCAGCCACTAACTGCAGAAACCCTCTCTCTACTGTTGGAAATCGGTGGATGGGCCACCAGGGGGACAGAACCACTGTAGAAACACAGGGCCTACAGGCAGATGTATCTGTGGACTGGCCTTTATTCTAATAGCGAGGGAGCCTTTCAATGGAACAATTGGGGAGAAACTCTAAAAGGAGAAATTTATGAAGAATTTCTTTTCTCTAGTCCCCTCCCATCACTTTTCCTGTGGGAGGGTCCAGTTGGATCCATAATTTCTTTCATGAGGAATGGGAAGTGATGCCTGAACAAAAGATTTTTAAAATATTATGAATGCTACAAGCCAGTACTCAAGCTTGAATGTAGGGTGCTTCATCTTGGGGTATAATTATAACCTAGTGTTCTCTAGAATTATTATAAATCAAAAGAGACAAATACACTAACCATGGCCCACACTTGAATGGTCAATGCTTAAACATCATTTTGCTCACCTTATGTTCAATCAACCACTACAAAACCATTTTATTTGGACATTTTTAAACATTTTTGCAGAAATTCAAAGGCATGACATTTTGCATTTTTAGTCAAAAATAGTTCTATTTGCAAGTGAATAACATACACATTTCCAATTTTTCAGTTATGAAATTTGGAAATTGGACAAAAACAGTTGGCCTTCAAAACAATGAAGTTCATAGGCCCAATTCCTCATTGCATCCATGCTGAGCTCAGTTATGATACTGGCTCGGTATTGATACTTTGATTCCTGGCAAGATACTAGACCAAATTACTAAACAATAAGTTTGTAAGCACCTAAAGGATACTAGGAATATAAGGAATAGCCAACATAGATTTGTCAAGAACAAATCATGTCAAACCAACCTAATTTCCTTCTTTGACAGGGTAATTAACCTACTGGCTAGTGGGGAAGCTGTAGACGTGTTATACCCTGATTTAATAAGACCTTTGAAAACAGTCCCACATGACAGTCTCATAAGCAAACTAGGGAAATGTGGTCTAGATGAAATTACTGCAAGGTGGATGCACAACTGGTTGAAAAACTTTACTCAGAGTAATTATCACTTTTCATTGTCAAACTTGGAGGGTGTATCTAATGGGATTGCACAGGGGTCAGTCCTGGGTTTGGTACTACAGTACTCAATATTTTAATTGGTGTCTTGGATAGTGGAGTGGAGAGTATGCTTATAAAATTTGCAGATAAAGCCAAGCTTGGAGGGTATGCACATCCATTGGAGGACAGGATTAGAGTTTAAAATGACCTTGACTCATTGGAGAATTGGTCTGAATTCAACAAGATGAAACTCAATAAAGAGAAGTGCAAAGTACTTCATCTAGGAAGGAAAAATGAAATATACAACTACAAAAATGGGGAATAATTGCTTAGGAGGTAGTACTTCTGGAGGATACTTCTGTGGGTTATAGTGGATAACAATTGAATGAGTCAACAATGTGATGCAGTTGCAAAAAAAGGCTATCATCATTCCGGGGTGTATTAACAGCAGTGATGTATATAAGACATGGGAGATAATTGTCCTGCTCTGCTGGCACGAGTGAGACCTCAGCTAGAGTAGTGTGTCCAGTTCTGGGTGCCACACTTTAGGAAAGGTGTGGATAGATTGCAGAGTCCAGAGGCAAACACCGGAAATGATAAAAAGGTTTAGAAAATCTGACCTATGAAGAAAGATTAAAAAACCTGAGCATGTTTAGTCTTGCGAAAAGGAGCTTGATGGGGGACATGATAAGCATTCAAATATGTTGAAGACTGTGATAAATTGTTCTCCATGTCCACTGACGGTAGAACAGGAACTAATGGGTTTAATCTGCAGCAAGGTAGATTTAGGTGAGATATTAGGAAACACTTTAAGGGTATTTAAGCACTGGAATAGGCTTGCAACGGAGACAGCAGAATCCCCATCATCGGAGATTTTTAAGCACACATTGGACAAACAATTGCCAGGGATTGTCTTGGTTTACTTGGTCCTGCCTCAGCTCAGAGTGCTGGACTTGATGACCTCTCAAGGTCCTTTCCACACCTTGATTTCTATTATTGTGTTCTGGGACAGGTCTTTGAAAAGAAAAAAAACATTTGGTATCCAAGGGAGGAGAAAAAGCCAACATGTTGCCCCAACGTATGTTTCATGGGGACCATAATTGACTCTCCATTCACAAGACACTTCTTCCTTCACTGCAGGCAATTGTGGTGATGGGAGAGAACAGATCCCCCAGGCCCACCCTGGCTAAGACACTGGGGGTTCTGCCTAGGGTGACCAGATCGCAAGAGTGAAATATCAGGACACATTAGGCGGGGGTGGGGGGAAGACAGCCACAGGTGCACAGCCCCGACTGGAGACATGAGAGGGGGCGCACAGCCCTAGGAAGCTGCAAGAGGGGTGTACGGTCCCTGCTGCAGCCCATGCCACAAGCCATGGGGCAAGGTCTCATGGCCCCAGCTCCAGCCCCCAACAGAAGCCACGGGGACAGGGGCACAGGATCCTGGTTGCAAAGTCAGACCCAGTTGCAGGGCGGGGGAACGAAGGGTCCCAGTTCTAGCCCTGGCTCCAGCTCCAGCCACAGTCACAGAGGGGAGGCCCACAGTCCTGCCTTCAGCCCCAACTTCAGCCACTGACAGCTGAAGCAAACTAAGTCACAGAGGTCTGGAATCAGTGAGTGTCATGGTCCCCCTGACTAAATTATAGACTTAGTTGTAATCCATATTTAAACATACAGATTTATTTGTACACTAAACAAACAACAGGGGTAAAGGGCAAAGTTTTTTATTCAGTCAGTAAATCAACTTCACAATTTGCATACCTCTCAGACATGCCAGAAGTCTAGTACTTCTTGGATGACTTTGCCATAGTCATGACTTACTTCTGGGCAATCACAAAGCTGTAGAAGTCCTTGCAACTCATCCAGAAATTCATTTTGACAAGGGTTTCACTCCGCACCAAGTCTATGCTGCTTCGATTCCGAACATCAGTCCATGAATCTTTCATGATTGAAAATACACACTCTTTGTATGCATTGCTTACTGGTATACTGCGCACGTATCACACCAGCTTTGTCATGTTCAGGAATTCAGTGCTACCGTCCTTGTTTCTCAGCACTTGAGACCAGAATTCCCCAACTGAGTATTTTCCAGGCTCCAACTTGGAGTTGATGTCTTTGATGATTCAGTACTCATCATAGAGATGATCAAGATCCACTGTTTTCTGGAAGTTTACAGCTGTCATGGCCGCAGACAGATCCTTGTATTCAAATGCCCTATTAACTTTGATGTTCGAGCACTGGGTATTGAACAAGTAGCCAGTTGTTGAAAAATCAAATCATTTCTCCAAATATAGGATCAACACATCGTAAAATTTCATGAAGTCTTTCTGGAGACATGCAGCAGTGACAGGCAGCATCTCAGTTAATGCATTTTCAACTTTGGAGCCAAAGAATTTGTCATTCTTCCATTGCTGAAGTTTAATTCTCAGAGTATTCATTATGGCATACACCTAACATGCTGTCATACTCTCATTTTCCAAACAGAGCACAGTATCATTGAAGATTTTCAGGACTTTCTGGAGGAAAAACAGATGCACATCAACTTTGCTAGGCCCCTCACTTTGTTCACTGTTTTCCATGACCGAGAACAGCATCCATAGAGATTTTGGGCACTTGTCACTGCCCAGGGAAACAAAGTAGCACTTAACAGCCTGCCACATATTTACAAGCCTATTTACAGCTGGGAAAAGACTCAACCAGCGTGTCGGAATGTGGCGCAGTAAGTGGCATACTCCATATCCACAAAGTCAAACATATTCTTCAGTGCTGCTACTCTCTTAGCAGAACTGCTGAAATGATTGAACATCTTAATCACCAGAGTCTCAATGTCAACTTGTAGGGTATTGCTAGCATGTTTCACTACGTTGTGCACAACATGGGCAGGGCAGTTTGCAGGCAAGCTATTTTTGTTTTGTCTTTTTAAATTCTGGTACACTGATTGTCGCTTTCCATAATTCACGTTTGCATTATCAGCACAGTAGGAAGACACTTTGTTTAGGTCTAGTTTGTGTGTCACAAGTTTTTCAAGTAATGTGTTCCTTATTGCCTCTGCAGTCTCTTCCCTTTGCTCATAGAAGTCTAACAGTTTATCGTGGACCCCATGTTCGGGTGTCCAGTATCTCAGCGATAAGGGGAAAGTTTTCACATTGCCCTTGTTAGATGCATCTGTGGCAACTGAGAAATAGGGACCGTCTGGCTTGCTAAGGTCTTTTAAAAATTCTGTTGAGAGCAGTGACAGCACATTTTTGATCAATGCCTCCGCTTTAGTCCGGCCACAGCTGAAATGCTTCACAATCATTGAATCTGGATACAAGGTAGGCGCAAGTTTAAGTTCACAGTCACACGAGTGATAGTTGATGAACTACTGTGTGGTAAACTTGAATTAGCTCAGCAGTGATAACCTTGTTACTGAAGGATTCATTTGGCCTGCTGAAAAAATGTGAGACCAGGGTATTGCTCTTGTGTCTTGGTGTTTTGTTCATGATTTTTTGAATTAGCATGATGCTTAACATCAGACTCACCGCCATGGCAAATGCTAAATTCCTTCCTGCATGCTTTACAAAAGGTTTTTGAATCACACTCATAGGATTTCTGAATCCAGGTGTAAGCGGGTTTCCTATTCTGTCCTGTATCTGCACTGTCTTTTTTGTTTTTTTGGTAGTTGACTCCTCCCTTGCCGTTGCCATTTCGGGTGGAGTTTTCGGCTGAAGACCGTTAGCTAGATAGCTAGTCACTGAAAAGAACTGTGTAGTCTCTGTGCTTCTTATGTGTTATTACGTGCCCACTGTAGTTTGTCCTACATTATGCACTGTGGTTCAGAATTGTAAACTACATATCCCTACTGTAAATTGCGTTACACCTGAAAACAACCTGAAAAACCAAAATTGCCAGTAGATAACAGCACAATCGGGTTTAATGGGACATTCCCAATCGACTAATTTTCTATTTCACTACCAAATTTTAATTTTCACCTGAATATCAGGACAAATGGCATCCCAATTGTACATCGGGGGGAGGGATAGCTCAGTGGTTTGAGCATTGGCCTGCTAAACCCAGGGTTGTGAGCTCAATCCTTGAGGGGCCATTTAGGGATTGGGGCAAAAATTGGGGATTGGTCCTACTTTGAGCAGGGGGTTCGACTAGCTGACCTCCTGAGGTCCCTTCCAACCCTGATATTCTATGATCAAGCAGATGTACGCTGCCAGGTACAATCCCTGCTTGCCAATGTGGGTAAGTGAACTGGGCAGCAGCTTAGCAGTGCTCAGCCCCGACCTGCCCTGGGTGGAATCAGCATGTGCAGAGGCAGGTGCCTCCTTTTCATTGCTTTGCCATGAGCTAGGTGGACCGGTCTGCACACACTCTGCTGGGGGGAGGATGCAACTATTACCTCTGTGGGGCACTTGCCCCTGCTTCCCCCATGCAAAAATAGGTAGTGAAAGAAAAGCTTTGAAATGGCAACTCTCCGATTCTAGCAGCCTCCCCCATCGAGCACAGAGCCGCATCTCATTTCAGAGCTGGCAGTTCTAGCCCTTCCGCTGCATCCACGCAGCTGGCTGCAGGGGACTCCCTGCCTGGCTCTGCAAGCCAGGTCTCCCTGCAAGCTGACCTGCCCAGTCCTTCTTAGGGGTGCCCCAAGTGCAAAGTGGTTCCACTCCAGGATTGTCACTCAGCCCTGGGTGCTGAGAGTCATTGGAACACTCCAGCCCTGGGGCTGGGCCGGAGAGGAGGTCAGCTGCCACCCGGGCTCAATTGGTTGGGGTGGGTTTTCCTCTGTTGTCGCTGCCGAGTGAGTTTCCCAGATGGCATAGCTTTCTGGGGGTGCTGCTCCTGCCCCTTAAAATAAATGGGTGACTTCAGTTCACTTTGGATCGGTTGGATACCAAAGCTCCTTCTCCAACAGCGGGTTTGGATATAGTGCAGTGCTAAGGCTGGTCACAAAGAGCTGGCAGGTGACAGCTGCATTGAAGTGTGACTTTTGTTCCCAGGCTCAAGGAAAGGGCAGTCTTTTCAGTACTGGGTTTACAATGGTGACTCAGTGGCGCCAGGCCCACACTCAGAAGGGGCCCTGGCATGGCCTGCTCCGTTTGTGCTGTGCCCCCAGATCCCACCAAGCCTGCTGGCTCCACACCAAGTCTATGCTGCTTCGATACCAGACATCAGTCCATGCATCTTTCATGATTGAAAATACACACTCTGTGTACGCATTGCTTACTGGTATACTGAGCACGTATGACACCAGCTTTGTCATGTTCAGGAATTCACACCGCAGGCTCCTGCCAGTGGCCACTTCCCTAGTTGGAGGCAGGAGCTGCCCCACGTAAGCGCAGCCAGCCCGGGACCCCAGGTATGTGTGATCCCGGACTGCAAACCAAAATATCGGGACAAAGGGCATCCTGACTGATGTACGGTCGGGATGCGGGACAAATAACTTAAAATCGGGACTGTCCCGATATTATTGGGATGTCTGGTCACCCTAGTTCTGCCTAAGTTCTCTGCTCTTTGCCATCCTTCTATCTCAGGAAGGCTGCTCCACAATATTTAGTCATTAAGCAGAATGACATTTTGTTGTGACTATTAGACTCCCTACTACAACTCATTCAAATATTGGGCCCAATTATAGTAGCTGAAAGATGCAGCATCAACAGAAGGCAGTCCATCAACAAATGGATTTCCAGCTAGAAAACATTTTTAAGCTACTTTGTCTGCTGTATATTCCACGTATCATTGCTCCATCTTCCTGAGAATCAGGCTACAGTTAGTCTGTTAAACTACAATTTTCAAAATGGGCCAAATATGTAACAATAATGCAAGCTGTGTACCTACATCCCTATGTCATGTTTTGGAAACTGATGGTTCAGTGTCTAACTAGGATCCAGTTTCACAATAGATTGAAGAACTCTAGGATAGGGGCTGTTGGGTGGGGGTGGGGGTTGGTTGGGTCCAAGTCCAGCTGCATTGCTCAGTGGTGAGAGTCTGTGTGGCTAGCAGTAGGGGAACCCAGGACCTCCCTGCTCCACCAGGTTCCAACCCAGGGCCGTGTGACTAGCAGGTTGGATATATGGCCTGCAGGGTGGATGCCACTAAGCCTGCTCCCTGGGTCACCTCGTACCATGGCCTCTATCCCTCCAAAGTCACAATAGAGGTTGGCTTGCAGACTCTTAGGTTCTCACTGAATGTGGGCTGGAGGCTCTTCTCCTTCAGTCGTGGCCCACCATTCCCGGTCTCCATGAGCTTTGGAAGCTCAGCAGCAGGGTCTGGTCCAGGCAGTGAGGAGCTCCTTTGGCCTCTCTGCAGGTGCTAACAGCATAGGACTACGCCCTTGCTCTGTTCACCATGACTGAGCAGGGTGGCTCCCTTTTAAGTTCTGCCTCCACTGTGAGGATGCCCAGCAGGTACAGCTGGGTAGGGCCTTCTGGGCCCAAAGCAGCTTGTTAACCCTTGGCTCCCCCACGTGGAGCTTATACACTCCATCATAGAGGCTTAGTGTTAAATACAGAGTATAAATTGTTCTGCATAAAAGAGAATTAGCACACAGGATTACCCAACCAGACATTACAAAGTGAAATAACATTTTAGAGATGCAGTTTTATTCCTTGGTGGGTGATTATATTAAAGATAATTCCAGTGATTGAGTATTCTTCTTACAGGGCAATCTTGTCAAAAGCCCTTATTCACCTGAGGAATGGTTTTCTTTAATACATTTCATAACTGAATTCCAACTATATATTAATAAAATGACAGTAACCCTATTCTCCTTTGGCTGATATCTGAGCTCCATAACAACTGAAATGTGATCTTGGAAAAGAGCATTCCAGAAGTATGTTGAATTTCTGTGCCACCTTAATAATTTAAAACAAAACATTAAATTATATCATCATTTTAAGAAATAGCACTTCTGTGGCAAATACATCATAATTTAATTGACATCTAAGCACAACTTGTTATTGTGTTGATCAGCTATCGGTTACTGACACTTCATTTGATACAAGACTTCCAGGATTGCTGGTAATTTCCCATAGCAAAGTGTGAGCTCTCCAGGACAGGGACAGTACTTAGACCCTAGAGGTGACATCCTGACTCCATTGAATGCAGTGGTAAAATGTCCATTGATGGAAATGAGGTTAGGAGGACCCTACATATTTGATAATTATTCAGAAAATATTATACAACACTAAAGTCCATATCCTGTAAATCCTCTTTGTGGGGGACCTTTGTTTCCTTCTATTGGAGTTCTATATCTGGAAGCTTTTCAGATTGGGGAAAAAGATAATTTTTTGAAAATGATTGTTCAACATTGGGTCATGTACTAGAATTCTGCTAATACAGAGTAAAAATGATAGGGCTTGATCCATCAGAAGTACTGAGCATCTGTATCCCTCACGGACCACAAATAATTTGCTGTTGTTCAATGCCTTTTGAGGAGGAGACCTGTAACCAGGTGCTTGGAGGGCTGGGCACCCCTTGACCACCACCCCCATATTTCCCTGGTCAAGGTGCCTCAGTCATCTAGGCAGTGGGGTCAGGGGATTCGGGCCCTCCCACTCCACTGAGACCCAGCCCAGTGTCCTGCATGAGTTGAAACCTAAACAAGGGGCCCTCCCAGTCTCAAATCTACCACTCTGGGCTACTTCCTATCACTGTCGCTTCAGTTGGGGGCATGTTCCCTATAGTCCCATTTGCTGGGGTAGTTGGGCCTCCCATAGTGCCCTCACATGTGTCTTGGACAGCATTCTGCCATGGTCCCAAGCTCCTTCGGGCAGGGCAGCCATACATTTGGTGAGGCTGAACCTCACATTGGCTCTGAGCTTCAGTCACTCAGTTACCTCATTTCCCTTAGGCTCCTAGGTCTCCTCCGCAGTCTCCTTTGGCTGGGGAGACAGTACATACTCCCTGGTGGCTGCCTTGGCTGTTATGCTAGTGACCCTTACTCTCAGGGAGAGCAACAGCTAGCACCTGCCTCTTTGCCAGCCAGCCCTGAACTGAGTCAGGCTCTCTCCTTTTCTCCCCACTCTATGCCTGACATTGATTGCAAGTTTAATGGGGAAAGGCTCACTGGGCCCAAAGACTCTTTTTAACCCCTGCCGTGCTGGTGGGCAGCTTCATCTTCATCTTAAACCTTGAAGCTGTGAGTTTCAAAGGCACTTGAAAATCCCAGCGTAATATACAAAACACTACCCAAAGGCAAATGAAGACTGTGGGAACCTTTCCATTGACTTTAGGGGACTTGGGCTTAGAGAGACAGCCTCATTTTTCAGAGGTGATGAGTACACCTACATTTCCCATTGGCTTTGGCGCAGCGGGCACTGAGTACATTTGAAAAATCAAACCATCTAAACGAAATTCAGGAAAATAGTATTTTATAAGATTGTTGTCAAGTGACACCTAATATCATACACACAGTCCCCTTTTCTGTTGTTAGAATTCCTTTTGGGGTTAGAGTATATGGGGAATCCTAAAACATGCACTTCCCTGCTTTATTAACATATAGCTGTAGTAGTCCCCACCCACATAATACCACTCTTACCTTTCCTTTAAGTATGCCTCTGAAAAGGCTATTGCTTTTATACTCTCTGATAAGAAAAGCCAAAGCCAAATATGCACATTTCTTTTTTTAATAGTGCTCCTGAACATTTGTATTCATGGGCATAAACGAAAGCTTGGCAAATGACTGACCTTGCAGTAAGATTTGTGTGCCTCTGCGACCACTTGGCTTGCATGCATATCCCTTTTTGACCATAAAGGGAACACTTGAACATGGTTGTCTGTGAAATGTTCCCAACTCTTTATTCACAAACATAGAAATATACTCCTCTAGGGCATTCTAAAATGAGACCTCTGTGAAGTTATACAATATTTCATGTTGTTATAACATGGAAGACAGCATTTCTAGTTGTTCTTATTTCTTTTAGAAATTGTGGCTAAGTGGTTAAGGAAAGTCAAATATCTCATAATGGAAAGCAACACGGGCAACACTGTAATGGCTAGAAGGACGTTGTGGTATATTACACTAACCCACCAGGCATCAGAGACATACAAAGGGTCAATCATGAGTTTCCCCGCCTGTCCCTGCATGGACCATCTGAATGTCCGGAACTTGTGAGGTAACCTCGCACAGGTGTGTGAGTGGAGCCAAGTGTCCCCCTCCCCACTGTGCCAGTCTGTGCAGTGGAATCTAGTTGCTCCCCAACTCCTGGGGCAACACAGTGCCTCCTTATCCAGGCTGGAGTGTACATTTACAGTCCAGCCCCAAATTAGAAAAGTGGCAATGAGTGAATTGCCCCCTCAGTCCCTTCAGCATGACAATCTGCAAGAGGAGTCTAAAAGGATTTTTATTTTTAAATTTAATGTAGGCTTTGGCCTAGAAGCTCTGAAAGGCCCAGGACATGCAAAGATTCTCCTTTGAGCAGCACACAACGCAAAAGGTCACCACTTTTTTCCTCTGAATATTGTAATTTTTTTTTGGTGCAAAATACAATGAAATACAAATTCAGATTTCCATATTACTCTATATAAGTGCACAGTCAGTCTACCCCCAACTCAATTATCACACAGGTATATCTGAGATCTTATATATCAGTATGGTCCTGTTTCCTTCATTGTGGAATTGGGAATGACTGTGATATCTCAGGTGCCACAATGCAGTAGGTGTAGATGGATGTTGAGCTTTTTAATGGTGCCCACTATAGAAGTGTAAGATTTAGCACAGGATTCTTGGAAATGTGTGACATTGGTGACTCAGCAAATGTATAGGCCTGGAGATGTAGGAGTGTAAAAATAAATGTTAATTTACACGTGAAAGGCATCTATTTCTGTTCCTGGGGAGATGAAGATCTTATTCTAGTGCTATGGGAGATGAGGACAGTAGATACATAGAGGATCCTTTTTTCTTCAACTAGTTTGATAGCAGTTTTAGATAAGTTAACTTGCAGGATGTTTGGTGGAGCCAGGGGCTTGTTATGAAATTGGGGCCAGCCAGAAGTGTGTAATAGGCCAAATGAGTAAAGGGGATTGACATTTGTTTATTTGCTGTAGAGAAGAACTTGTCAGTGTTGCTCCTAGTCAGAGAGTAGAATTCTGTAACTGAGAAGCACGATGTTCATATCCCTCTGGCAGAAATCATCTCTCTGATGTTGCAGGCCTCAAGAACCAAATGAGAAAGAGAAATTTCATCTTTATAGCACACAATCTTGATGGACCATAACAGATCAGTTTAATAAATGTCCTGCCATTTTTCTCTCCATTGAGTTTAGCTCCATATGTACATATGTATAGCTCCATTGACACTCTTACTATGCTACAAACTGAATAATAAGGACAGAGTTTACCTCATGTTCATGGTGAGCAGTATGTTACTTTGCATACAGACAACAGGAAAATTCCTTAGCTGGTGTCCATTGACTTCAATGGAGCTATGACAATCTATAGTGATGATCTGGCTCTGATTTCAATTAAACATGAATACTCATTTATAAAGAAGGGAGGCAGAATCTGGTCCTAAATTATCCATGTGGTACATATGATATGGGACAGGAACTTATGAGTTTCTCATTAGACTCATTTGTTCTGCAGAAACTTTTCACTTTGCAGTATTTAACTCTGTGGCTGTACAATTCAACAATAGAAAGTTTCAATTCCTGCTAAAAATGTACTGTCAGTCCTACTCAAGTCCTACTGTAAAATTATGTTACACACTTAAAGCTTAAATGTTTGGAATAAAATACTGTTAATCAGCATTACCATAGAAATGTTGGCACATCTGGTCTAGGCTTAGTTTACCTACTTTTTGAAACAACTGAACGTAAGTCAGCAGGAAAAGATGGTCCTAACTTGTTAATTTCCATGCCTCATACAATATAAAGTTACAGTTATCCTGTGATTTCTCTTTAATGAGAACCTTTTAACAATGTCACAGGCGAACAACCTTTGCACCAAATACGAGAGGCACACGCGTACAGAGCTCTACACTGATAATTATTGAGGACATATGGGTATAAATAAAAAATTAATTTTGTCTTGCAAATGTAATCACTGAGCTTCCTGCTTATTGACAGTATCACTTAATTCATACCTATAACATTTCAGTCTTTAACTATAATTTGAAACACAGCTTTATGATCCTTTTATTACCAGCAGGAAGAGGGTATAAGAAGATAGTCTTTCAGCTCAAAAATACATCTAAGTTACTTGAGGCAGATAATAGTTCTAAGTACTTAAATCATATGAATATTTGTTGTTGCACATTATAAAAATGCATTTTCCCCAGCCAAAGACATTTATATGTAGTTATAGCAGTTACAGTATTATTATAAGACTACTTGTATCAATGCTGGCTATTTGCATTTCTTATTTAAATAATTCCTGAAGACGTTCTTAAGACCCACACAGCTTTAATTCTTTACTTTTGAATGCCATTTATAAGCTATTGTACAGCTTTTTCCCAGTTAAATGGCCACAAATTGGTTATATCTGAATGTTAATTTTCAAACACCCACTCTTGTTTTGCAGGCATTTTTTGAGAGACAGCATGCAGAAAATTTGTTTCAGTTGAAGAGTTTAAATTTCAAATTATAAATCCTGGAAAATATGTTTTATAAATCTAGAAATAATTAAATATATAGAATAAATAAGAGTCTTGTAAATGCCAGGGCTTGAGGAGACATCAGAATATATTGGGCGAAGGTCAATCTATAGTGTGAATGTCAGTCACTACCCATTGACGAATATCTGTTAATGACAGCAGCTACACGGTAATAAAACATCAGCATAGAGGGTTTGCTAATCTCTTGAACCAATTATTGGATTATATGGAGTTATTTTGTGAGCAGGAACAAAATGTATTTTTATGCTACGTCTTTTTTACCCTGGGAAACTGAAGCAATCTGCCTCCCGAATTTTGTAAACCAGAGAGAAAATACTGCTTTTAGAGATTGCAGGAAGCACGGCTGTGTGGATTTGATGCTGAATACAAAAAAAAAAAAAAAAAAAAGAAAAAGAAAAAAAAGGATTATTCACTGTCATTAATCCTTTTCTGTTCTTAAGACTCATAACCTTGAATAGTTTTCTAAATCACATCTATTTTTTAGCTAATGCTTAGATGTCTTCTTAGCCTATTTCATGGTTGCAGACTACAGCTGGTAAGAAAGATTCATCCATGTTTCAGATATGACAGAGAAGTCTATTCAGACTTGGTTGTGTGTGTGTGTGTCTGTTAATTTAAACTCATAAATTAGATACGATTCACGGAAACTAATTTACAAAGTCTGCAGACATGTGCTGTAGATGGATGTGGCGACGACACAGGAAAGGAAATAGAACACCAGGTTTCTGGTAGCCAGAGAGCTTCAAAAGCTTCAAGCCAAAAAGCCTCCAGGAAAACTTTTCCTGGGGTTTTTATTTCTCTCCTTACTTTGTTTACAACTCTTCTTAGTGGTTACATTCTTGTGCATGAAGAAAACATGCAGTGTACAATTACACAAGATAGCAAACCCATTTCTTGTGCGCGTGAACACCAGCTGCGAGGGTACAATCAAATCAGCCAAAAGGTTTTCCCAAACACAGACGCGGGGGTGAAGGTCACTCCTGCCTCGTTGCCATGGGAGCAGTTTGCCGCGCCCGTGGGCTGGCGATTCGGGAGCTATACATCCCCACAGATGGGAGCCCCCTTCTTCCAATTCTGAAACTAAACAGAAGAAAGATTTGGGAATTTCTGTTTTTTGTTGTTGTTGTTTTTTGTGTTTTTTTTTAATGTAGATCACCCCATCTGGCTAATGCCAAATCAGCCTTGCCAGAGTTGCATTCATAAGAATACTTCTGACGAGGAGTTATTTTACCTTTGAAATGTCCCATATTGCACCTTGTGGCAGGTATTTTCCAAAACAAATGTCCTGACACTCATTTACACCAATGGCCCTTTACATCACTTTAACCAGTAAAGGGGCCTAAAATGGACATTTACACACACTCTAAGGCCCCAAGTATATGGGGACCTTAGTGTAAAGGAGAATCAATTCCAAATTTCTTGAGAGAAGATAGTCCTGGATTCTCTTAAAAACTCTTCAACACATCCTAGACATATACATATATGATACTTTGTGCTATCCTATCATTATACACAGTATAGATTTCAGGACCAATTACAAACATTTCCAGAAAAGTACTCGTTTGCCATGCAGTGTTTCCTCCTTTCTTAGGACAAATTTCTACCCCACCCCCTCTTTCTCAGGCTGAGTAGCACCTAATTCCTCATGTAGTCACCATAGATTTCAAATAGGACTGCCCAATGAACAAGGTACTACTCACAGTGAGAAAGGGGGGCAGAATCGAGCACTAAATTATAAGAAACCATTTTTATTTATCTAATGTAAAGCTCTTCCAGTCCCTCACTTCTCTCTGTGAGTCGTTCTTTCAGACAGAGCCTGTCATTTACTATCTGCCTATACAGTGCTTATGAGAATGGAGCCCCAAACTGGTTGAAGCCTCTAGGTGCTACTGGGATATAAATGTACATAATTATAATAATGGCTGAGCTTTTCAAAGGAGTCTGAGGGAGTAACATGTGCAAATCCCACTAAAATTCAATTGGAGCTGGATGTCTAATTCCTTAAGTTTTCTTTGAAAGTCCCAGCCAGTATTAATAAATACATTTTAATATGTACAGTTATATCTGTTTTATCATGAGCTAAGGGAGAAAAATGTTGTTAGATCCTCTTGTCTAAACAGTTGCAGCATGTCCCTGAATCAATATTATTCTAGAATCTTGCATGCCTGAGCTTAACATTGGACAAAACATAGTTTTGTTTGAGTTGATTCAGTGAAAATATTCAGCTCTTTGCAGTGGATCTGAAACAAAGTGTACTTCTCAGGAAGCAGAACACAGAGTAGAGAGGTAGGAATGAGCACGTTTTGCTTGCCATGATAACCCTCACCTCATCCCTCACACAAGGCAAGAATGGACTTGAACCAGACTGTGATAATAGGATGATGTGCTAACTAGAGCCAAGTGCCAAGTATATTTTTTCCTACAAATTTTTTTTGAAAATAACACTTTCATTTTGGTCAATATTAGCCATAGAAATTTTCATATGTTTTTTGCTGAAATATTACATTAAAAAAATCCTACATTTTCTATCAAAAGCAGACTGTGAAAAATTCCATTCGGTCATAAATCCAATTTTCCACTGAAAAAGTTTTCAATCAGCTCTAGTTATTACTATTGTAGAATAGTTAGGAGGCTTTAAAAATGGCTACTGAAAAGAGAAATAATAGCAAAATATGCAGAAAATCAAGGGATTTTGCAAAGATTTTCTTCAAGTTTGAGGGGATGTTGTCATTTATCTTGCAATGGATTGGTAGTTTTGCTGTTGATTTCAAATGGAAGGATGATCAAGCTCATTGTGATAGTCACTTTAAAGGAAAAACACCTCATTAGGGCTAAGAGAGAACTGCAGGAAAAGTGAAAAATCTGTGGGGAATTTCCCTGATTTCTGCAGGGATTTTTTGTACTTTTTTTTCCCCAATGCATTATGCTGGACACTCCCTTTCTCATTGACAGTTACTTATCTCAAACAAGTTGCTGTGTATCCTTCCTGTCCCTTCCAAATATCATGAAGCGGTTGTCACATGGAAGACAAAAGGCTCAGCAAATCGCTTGAGTAATTACACAAAGTAAAAGGTTGAGGCTTAGCCCTCAACTCAGTCTGTCACTCCATATCTTGTAAAGTGATTTAACATAGTTATAATTTTGTGGCATGGTTTGTACAACTATTTTACAGCTATATTTGAACCATGACAATAAGTATCCTGGAGCCAGAATCTGTTAAAAATAATTTGGGGCCAAATTCTCGTCTCTTTTATATCCCAGGAAGATCCAATAGGCTTTGTTGACCCTCCCCACAAGCATTTGCTACTGATGTACAGCAGTTTGTAACAGCAGTTAAGTAAAAAGTAATTCTGTGTCCACTTATGATAACAGAGAGATTGGGGAACTAGAGGGGAACAATCCTAGTATCTATGGAGGCTAAGAGAATTCACATTTCCTTGCAGCTCAAGCTATGTACAAACATCCATCTTACAGGTAATGGCAGGAGGAAGAGCATAAATACAATGGGCTGAATTCTGGCAGGTTCTGCCCATTCGATCCACTTCAGAAAATCCATCGGTAAGACTCTGAGGTGACAGTTGTCTGCTCCAGGGTAAAACCAGTATTTTGGGTCAAACATTGCTGGTCTTAACTCAGACAAAACTCCCCTTCAATGTGTGGTAGTTTTGGCAGAGTAGGGACTATAGGATTTAGCATTGCATGTGAATTTCCAGGATAGTGGCCTTCAGGAAAAAATATTATAGATGCCATTGATTGTCTTAGATTAACATGAAAATACTTTTCCTTCTCCAAATGAAGAATTAGAAATGAAATTTCCAGTCAAAAGGTATTTGCTGACTGTATAATCGTTACAAGTGTCAACAGATGTGATCTCATGCACTGAAACATGTGTTCTTAATTTGGAATTGTTGCCACCAACAGTATATTCTTTTAGAGTTTATGTCAATTTTTGCATCCCACACATTATCGTTCTACAGCTATATTTGTTGGCACATATGCCCACTTGAAATTGGCATACCATCTTGTGAATGGGCATAATGCCACCACAACAGATGGGTATGCAACGAAACTAGTACAAGCATCAACTTTGACTATAATGGGAGAGATTCCCTTCTGGGAATGAGGAAACAGTAGTCTGTGTAGATACTTGGCATCTAAAGTTAAGGTGAACTGGTATTGCTCATTCAATTCATGGGCAGATTAAACTCTGAAAATCCAAAATTAGCAACTAGAGACTTAAAAGGTGAGTTTTTGATTAACTTGGACTTGTGTAGAACAGGAGGAAATGTTACTACAACATCACCAGATTCTTACTTTTAAGTCTTATTTTCTGCAGTGGCATTTTATGATTTCATTTAAACCCATCACAAAACTAAGCGTGAAATCTTCATCCCGTAGAAGTCAGCGGAACACAGATTTTCATCGTAAAGTATCAAATTAAAAAAAAACCTCTTCCATGAGAAGCAAACATAAACCTTATGGAAATTTTCTATAAAATTTAACAGTAATCTTATCAAAAAGGCTGTATAGAAATTATTTTAAGAGTTTAGTAGAGAATGATATTCGGGGGAGGCTGTTTTGTTTTTAACAATCTTACAGAAATCTACAGCAGGGACATAATTTTCTAAAACCTGTAGGATTTTTTCTATAAGAAAAGGAACTAAAAGAAATAGGAGAACAGGTAAACCTCTTATGTAGCAGTCCTCGTCGATCTTCTCTTTGCATTTGTAAACATAGCTCCACTTTGGAAGTCTTTTTTCCAGTTACAAAATGTTATGTAAAAGAGGCCTGAGGCAAGATACCTCTTCCACTAGCTTTGCACTATTCAGTGGTGATGATGCAAAGCCGTTGTAAACTTACCTTAACTTGTTGACTAAATTCGGTTTAGCTCAGCTTTGTGTTGCTGCAGTGGTGCAAAGGCATCAAGAGAGAACTAGCCATCCCCGACCCTTGAAAAATGTAATAACCTGATATTACAGATGGTTCCAATACAACAATGTTTACTAGCAAACACTTCAGTCCACATGTATAATAGGGTACCTAGCTTTGAGTCCAGACCAGAAATGTATGAAAAGACATAGTAAAAAAAAACCAAAATATCATAATAAAGTCAGGTCTAACGTATAATACTGGTATTTTTCTGTTGTATAAGCAATTAATACAATAAATATAAAGGTTTGGAGTCAGCCTCTAAATCTAGCTCTCATGCAAACTAAATCTGCAGAAAAATATATATTGAGGATAAGCAAGTAAGGTTGGATCCCTTGAAGGAAACTCATTCCTGGTGTAACTCCACTGGAAACACTGGAGGTACACAAGGATTGAATTTGGCCTATTGTGTTTTTATCATTTTATTATACAGTCAATTAAGGAACCAGAAATATGAAAATTGTCATTTTCTTCTGATTTCTAACTGATTTCTAATAAGTGCCAGAAGAATGGCATTACATTTTTAGGCCTAAATTTTCAAACCTGCTTAATTGATGCAACTAGACAAGTGGCCTGATTCTCAAAAGCACTGGACACCCAACGAGTCCTGTTGACTTCATTTGAAAATGCTTGGTGCTCAGCATTTTTGGAAATTAGGCTTCTTTCTTATATGCCTAAATATGGACTTAAGAGGGAGAATTTCAAAGACAAACGACAGTTAGGCCCTGACCTCCCACGAGTGTTTTCAAGGTACAAATAGTAGTTAGGCCCTTATCTTCCATGGGAGTTTGGTGCCTGCCACTTACGCTTTAAAAACTCTCCTTCTTAGGAGCCTATCTTTACACACTAACTTTTAACACCATTGGCCTTGCAACATATTTCAGGCAAAATAAGAGATCTGGACGATGTAACTGATTGTTTTAATATATTGTTTATACAGGAGAGGAGTCACTCACAATTTTTGTGGACAAGCGGAAGCTGAGTAAGCGATCAGAAGGAAGTGATCCCAGCACCAACAGTTCTTCTGTGACTCTGGAGACTCTGCACCAACTGGCAGCCTCTTATTTCATTGACAGGGACAGTACTCTCCGTAGACTTCACCATATTCAAATTGCCTCCACTGCCATCAAGGTATGAGAAGTCATTCTGGAGTCTAGCTGCAAACATTTTCACAGATTAAGTAGATCCTCCCCTTACCAGACATGCCTGGGATTTCATTGATAAAACAGACTTGTTAGGAAATAAATCTTAGTTAATTTCCATGTCCTGCACTTTAAATTAAGTATTATATAATTTCAGTTACACAGATAGTTAGTTTTACTGCATGTTGTTATCCTTTCAGACTTTTAAAAAAACGTGCCTAAGTAACTTGCAAATGCTGACCATGCAGTTGTGTGTAAAAATGCTCTCATTCACAATTTGCAATTTCCCAGTGATTATTTATTTATTTATTTATCTATCATCATCCATACATTTGATCGTAGACACCTGTTTTTGAAAAATGTATCCCTTTCATGTTCCCATTCTAGAGAATTTTAGACCCAGCTTAATTAGTCTAAAATATTGTAGGCTACATCCTCTCCTCCATTACACAGGCTTTGCGCTAGTATTCCAGCACAAAGCACCTGCCAAGCCTGCTTACTCAACTGCCTTAGGATTTCCCCAGTGATTCTGCATCCCCAAGGGGTGTAGGTATCTGTGTATGTATTGTATGAAGCAATAATTATGCATTTGTACAGCTATCCAGCTGTGCTTTTAAAACAAGTGTAGAAATAATACACATCTTTAATGGAAATGGTTAGCGTGAGTCGACTTAGTAGAAATAGCTTCTCAGGACAGGATTTCATATCAGACATAGAGAAGCAAATTGAACTGTACTTTTAATAGGAGGTGCCTTCATTATAAAGCTTTTACTTCAGAATCTATTGAAGTCAACAGGATTTTTTCCCTTAACTTGAGGGGGCTTTGAATTAGCCCTTAATTAACAATTTCTGGTTTTCAACTATATTAGTTGATTATTTACAGTGTCGTAGTACAAAGTGTCTTATTATTTTTGTCCTTCAGTGTTATGTAGTATGCAGATTTGAAGTAAATTTAAAAATAGACTTCTCTCTGATCTTTAGAAAGGAGGCCTTTTCTTTATATTGAAAAGACCCACAGAAGAAATCAGCAGAAATTTAAACATTGGCAGATGCAGATAATGACTTGGGTAATGAGTGCTAACTATATAACAAAGTTTTTAGCAAACAGCACAAAATCACCTCGTTCGCCCCCAACCCCATCACCATTCATGACATGCATACAAATGGAAACTATAGTCCATCAACACATCTGCAAATTACAAAGAAGGTATTCAAGATCACACATGTCTGATTTAGGTAATCAACTGCATCAGGCCTCTAGAAAATGGTACACATCATATGTGACAATACCAGTGTATGAAATTGTTTATGCAATACTATCACTCTGATTGAGGGTCTGTTAGCATTTGCATAACCGATTTCCATTTTCAGAGCATTTTATTCTCTAGAAAAACTTAATGCTATCTGAAATTTGAAATGACAGAGCACTGACGGAAAGGAAATATGTTTGTTTTTTCACAACTTTTCAAAATGCTGCATTTGTTCTTTTAAAGTAGAGGGGTATCAAATAGAGTTGACTGTTGTCACACCCAAGTTGTGATCTTATCTCTCAGCCATTTTATTTATACAAATTGCATTGATGTTGCAGTTAGAATAGGGTCCAAATCCTACAAAACCCACCTCACAGGCAGATCCCTGCACCTGTGGCAGATCATACAGGATCAGGGCCTAAAATAGCATGTGTGAAATTCTACAGAATTCACAGTCTGTGGGTTTGATGGCTTTAAGACATCTTTGTGCACTCCCAATCCTGATGTGCTCCAGATGCTGGATAATTTAGACTTTTCTAAGTTACAACATCTTCCCTGGTCTGTGCTATGGGCCACAGTGTTGCTCAGAATCTCCACTCCCTAGGTCAGTGATAGTAAGTGGGTCCTCTGAAGGCAGCCTTATAACTGTCTTACACAGGGCCTGTGCCAGCGAAATCCTTCCCCGCTAGACACAGAGCATTTAGAGCTCCTTGATGACATTCTGGCACATTTATTTGATGATAAGGTGCCAGAGAAGGGGTGACAAATTCACCCCATATTTTTTTAAAAAGTGTCTAAAATCCTTATTTTATGTGATGTGTTGGAAATGGATCAAATAATTACAATAAATAAACAAATAAATAAATGTATTACTGACAAGTTGGAAACTCGAGACTTAGAGAGTTACAATTCACATTACATTTAATGGAAATTGAGCATCCAATCTCTGAGATGACTTTGAAAATCTTAGCTATAGTTTCACAATTTTCAGCTTCATGATTTGTTTGTTAAATGTATATCAGATTTTAAAATGAGTATTATATGTGATATTTTCCCCATTTCTTTAAACCAATGTATTGAAATGATAAAAATAAATTCAGGGAAAATGTACATTAAAATAATGTTAAGGCACTAGCGGATATTAAAAATAAAATCAGAAGTCTGGATGCAAGTTAAACACTGTAATTCATGCACTTTTACTGCAGTCCATGGCAAGAAAAGTCATCTACTGTTCCAAAACTTCAACAATATTAAAGCATTGCAGAAGACTTAAATATTTCCAGCTACAATCATTAAAAAAAAAAGAGCCAAGTTTGTAGAAATCAAAAGGTTAACTTAAAAACCATGAGATTTAAAAAAAATAATAATACATTGTCCATGTTTGATTTTGCCTTCTGGTTTTTGAGCATTTAGGGATCATGCTTTCAAGCTTTTCTCTGCAATCATCAGGGCTAGAAACTGATGTGTATATATAATATTACAGACACAGCCCCTCAGATTCTTACATAAACAAATGATTCCATGTGCTCGGACTTAAAGAAAAACTCCAAATATTTATAATAAAATGGAAAGAGTTGGCAGCACAGTGACTTTAAGCCTTAAATCTAAATTTCTGAAGTTTATGTAAACTTAATTTAGAAATTACATATTATTATAATATTAGAGACTAACGTTGATTAGGACTCAGATACAAGAACTTTTCTTGCCACAGAGGATAACATCTGGAGTTTAGTAAACTTCAAATTTTTCAGGAGTCACAGGAACATATGTTATTTTTTACAGGCCATGTAATGCATGTTCTGTAGTGTGTGTGTGTATATATAATATATATATATTATAACAGGAGCTTCAGCAGTAGTGAAACTCATTTTGGCTCAATAAAAACATTTTGTTGCAATAAATTTGAAATGTTTAGTTTTGATTTTGACCCCCTCTCCTTTTTAAAAAAATACAAAGTAAAGTGAATTTTGAAAGGAAGTAATTTGAAATGGAAAAAAAATATATACCTTTTTGTTCCAGGACATTTTTGAAACTTTTAGCCAATTTTTCCTAAACAAATTTTTATCAAAATTGATAGAATTTTGCAAAAAAACAAAAACAAAAATTCAGTTGAGTCAAAATTCAGTTGATCAAAGGGATAGAATGCAAGCCATATGAGCAAAGGCTGAAGGAACTGGGTATGTTTCGTTTGGAAAAGAAGAATTTAAGGGGAGGACATGATAGTCTTCAAATACTTGAAAGCCTGCCATAAAAAAGTTTGAGATGTCCTGCCCTGTGTGGCAAGAAAGAACATGAAACAATGGGTTCAAATTACAGCATATCAGATTCAGACTAAATCTCAGGAAAAAACTTCCTAGCTGTAACAACAGTAGGACAATGGAACAGACTGCCTCGAGAGGTTGTGGAAGCTCTTTCATTGAAGGTTTTCAAAAGGAGGCTGGATAGCCATCTGTCTTGGATAGTTTAGACCAGGGGTAGGCAACCTATGGCACACGCGAGCTGATTTTCAGTGGCACTCACACTTCCTGGGTCCTGGCCACCGGTCCGGGGGGCCCTGCATTTTAATTTAATTTTAAATGAAGCTTCTTAAACATTTTAAAAACCTTATTTACTTTACATACAACAATAGTTTAGTTATATAGTATAGACTTAAAGAAAGAGACCTTCTAAAAACATTAAAATGTATTACTGGCACGTGAAACCTTAAATTAGAGTGAATAAATGAAGACTCGGCACACCACTTCTGAAAGGTTGCAGGACACCTGGTTTAGACACAACAACTTCTGCATCTTGGCAGGGGGTTAGACTAGATGACCCTTGTGATCCCTTGACAAAAACTTTCCAACCATCTGTAATGGCAAGATTGTTTTGAATAGCTCTACTACCAAACTGGCTGAGGGATAGAAAGCTGCAATTTAGCATAGTAATAAACCTTACTGAAGAAAAGGATCCTTGTATACACAGGTGAAAATTGTGTGTGAGTTATAAGCCTCTGAAAATTTCCAGTGCATACAAAGTAGAATTGACATACATCTTCATTCTCTTACAAAAAGTGAAGTTAATAAAGACCACATAGCTAATGCAAGTACATTTAGGTACAATACTGCCACCAAATCAGCTTTTTGCCATCACTTCAACCACACAATCCACACTGAGTCATTTCACTGGTTTCTTAATGCACCATGCATCAAGATCAAATATTTTGTTCTTCCATTTAGGCTCAACATCATAAAGGCCAGGTCTACATATCTGACCTGTCACTGATTCCCCTTATGCTAAGAATGCCTTTTCAAAATCTGTTTATTAAGCCTCCACCTTCACCTTATTCAGATCACTCTACACATCTCATTCCCGCTGAATCACCTACAAAAACTAGTGTTTGTACTTTGAAAAATCATGCACTACAAACCATTTGAACCACCAGGCATCGTTCACTCCTAAACACATTAGTAAATGCTACAGAATATTAGATGACAACTATAACAACAACAATAACAATAATGAGCTGACAGAATGGCTCCTATAAATCCTTGCCTCAGTCTTGTTTAAGGGGTTAGGAAGTAAGAAAAAGCTACTACTGACTTTGTAAGGTGTGCAGGAATTAGCCTAGCTCGGATCCACTTTAGGGGTTCCATAGCTGATCCACTGTAGGAGTTCCATAGGGAGCATTTCATCCTTACTTACCTCCTAATCTGTGCAAGAGCGGGTGTCCCTCCCGCAGAATTCCTAAGCTGCTTCCAGTTCACAGATGAGACATTGCTCTCTAAGCTTCCAAGGGAAAAGAATTTCAGCTTATTTGCAGAAAACAGAAAATATTAATGAAGTACACTTTGTCCTTCAGATAACAATGTGAAGGTGATATCCATTGCACTCAGAACAATTAACACTTGATAAGTTTGTATATCAACTTTCACATTCCCAACAAGAAAATTATAGTGATAAATCACATTTTCTGTCCATCCCTGATGTCTAATTTATGGAACTGGAGGAGGAGGATTGAATTTCTTATGCATTAGGCTGCTAATTTATCAGCTATTCTATCCCACAGCTAACATATGTCATCAAAGGTGGGGGGAAGTTATCTTTTAAATCTTTATTTTTAATCAGCTGGGGTAAAATAATGTTTTCTCAAGCAGAACAATTGTTTTCTCAAGAATGCAAATGTACAGTGCAAGGAAGGGACTGGTGCCAGTATATCTGATTAATGTAATCAGGTTTGTTAATTGTGATATAATTAATCTTGACTACAATATGTGCAGAACTGAGGGAGGCCTTGCTATTAAAACTCGACAGTATATTGTCAATGTGACACTCTCCAAGTAAAGATATCAAGCCATAGCATTCTTGATACTATTTTCCAACTGGAAACCAAGTGTTTAAGGCTGTTACACAAAGCTTGTATCAATATTTACCTTATTTTAAAATATTCCAATACATACATTATTTCAATAGTATTTTAATGCATGCATTTTAGTGTAAGTGATTAGATGAATGTTCTAAATCAACAGTTTGCAGCCTCAAGGGCTTCAGTGGCAACTTGCCAGAAGCCTGAGAGCTGTATCTAATTTGCATGTACATTTACATAAATGTACATCCTATCATGTTTGAAGTATTACACATCCAATATTACTGCACTTGCATGCTCATTTTAAAAGCTTTTTGCTATGGAAGTTCTACTAGCTTCTGGGTTAGCTTCTCATTGAACGCTGGGAGGGCTGTTGACTCTTCTTCCCTCTCTTCTGGCAACTGTGAGGGCAGGGCTGTCTCCTTTCCTCTCCTAACTGCTTGGTGGAACAGGGATTGTCTTGCTCTCTCACTATGAAACTGGGGGATCAACTCCACAGAAACAAAATATAGCTATAGTCCGTAAATACTTTTCCACAAGGGATAGATTTTATAAGCCAGACCTCCAGTTAATGTAAATTCATATTTTTCTATTGACTTCAATGGAGCTACACTAATTGACACCTGCTGAAGATCTCACCATATAACTGGAAATCAAAGAAAGCTACTGTAAGCAAAAGAGAGTAACAGAGAAGTCCCCTAGTCTGGTATTCAGTCCAGTCCTATGACACTTGACTTTGGAGCCCTCTCTGCCTCTTACTTTATAGGCCCCCATCTAAGCATCTGCGTGGCTATGTCTACACTGGAGTTGGAAGTGTAACTTCCAGACAAACCTGTGCCTGCTGTGACTGAGGTAGCATGCGAAAAATAGAAGTGTAGTCATGGTGGCATGATGAGTGGGAGGGGCTTGCTGCCCAAAAACAGACATTTTCCAGCCCCAGTGTAGACATGCCCTGTAGGGGGAAGGTGGTCTTGGACCACATAGTGATTCTTCACTTTCTTACAGCCTACTTTTCCATCCTAATTGCTGGATGGCCCACCCAGGCAAGAAGGGCACAAATCCCTCCCCCCGCCTCCAGCATCATTGGCGGCTGGCGGCATTACCTGATGTACTACACTGAGGTGGTACATCATACTCCTAGTATCTAATTAGGAAACTCTTTCAATTGCATTGGGGGGAGGGGGAGAGTGGTGCTTAAAATATCCAGGCTTTATCTACCACCTTAATAGCTTAATGGGATTGCAAGAAACAGTTCAAAGGCTGTTGTTTAAATAAGCCTCAGCGTCCACTTCACCAGAAGCCATAATTGTACCTCTCACAAAGCTGTGAGTGAATTCAGAACAGTGATGTCCCAGTGCTCAGTATTGCAGATGGACTGCACTTAAGTTTCACACTGAGAAGAACATAAAAATGTTAGGCTGGACCACACAAATCCATGCAGATTTGCTAGTCAGATATTGAAGTCCAAGAACCACTGTGTTGAACAGATACGAACCATATTCATAACATAGTGTATAAAATATCATTGATGCTCTTTGTTTGTCCTTTTGTAGAACTGTGTTCTACAAGAGGACAAACACAGTTATGTCAGGCTGTTAAAATGTTACATCATTGCTTGTTTAATAAGAGGAATATATTTTGGTAAGTAATACCTAGAAGCAGATCTCATCTTAGCTAAGGAGAGAGGGTGTCAGGGAGCTGATTTCAGTTGGATGCAGGGATGCAGTTTTCCCCTGGCTTAGGGTCCCTGGTGAATGCTACCTTAGTAAGGGATTGGCATAATGCAGTAGTGGGTGGTGCAAAGGGGGAAGAATTGGTAGAAGAACGGATTCATCAGCAGGGAGCTCCCTCGAATCAGTGGAATTTTCAGTTGGCTATTACAGCTTCTTTATGCCATCTGAGTGGAACAAAAGAGTTATAACCAACCTCGAGAACCTGGCCCTTAAATTTCAATACCAATTGCATTGTGCAATTTGTTTTCAGAGCTCTAAAACAGTAATTTTACTGCTATTAGAAATTTAAGCACAATGGCAATATCTGGATATTTTAGAACATATCTAGAAAAGTCATGCCCTTATAGTGACAAATATCCTTAGGCTCCATTGAAATATAAATGTGGGCCATTTGTGGGGTTAAAGAGAACACTAATTAGAATTGGGTAAAATAAACAATTACCCAAACTTTTGGCCAAAACATAAATTGAACCCAATCCAACCTTTTTTCTTTTTCTTTTTTTTTTAAGTTTGGTTAGTTTATTTCCCTCTATTTTTTATTCCTTATTTTGGTATACTGGTGTTTCTGTGATGGGACCAGAAGCAGAACTGTTGAAATACAATGAAAAAGATCGTTTTTGTAAGATTTCCAGGCTAACCTGGCAGTCTCAGAATCGTGGAGAGTATGCATAATTTGGTATGAACATCTGAACTTTTGGGAGCTCATGGGTTTCAGCTCTCTGGACCTTTTGATAATCAATACTTCTTGCATCCACCAGCACTTTCATACGTCATGGTTTATTTGCAAACGGATTTTTTAGGGATTCATAGCTCAGATTTAAACATTTGTAATAAGCCAAAACTTGGCATACACTATAAAGGTGGAGCCTAAAAGGCGCTTTAAGATTTAATGTCACACATGAAAACATTGAATTGGCAAGGAAATGATCATATCAGGTATGTCTGACACCAGTAAACAACAAATATACCTATTTATATTGTCTGTTATACAGAGCAGGGGAAAGGGAGTCAGGAGTTCTTGATTCTAGTCATAGCTTTTCATATGACTCTCTGTGTGAGGATGGGAAAATGACTTAAGATTTAAACAAACTTTTTCAAACTTGGGTGCCATTGAAGTCAGTGGCAGTTATGGATTGCTCAGCACCTCTGAAAATTAGGCCACTTTTATTTGATGCCAAAAGCTGCGATTTTCAAAGGAACCTCAGAAAGTTAAGGTGGGAGTTTCAAAGGCTCCTAAGAGAAAAGCCAGTAAGACTTCTGCTCCTAAATCATGTAGGCAATTTAGAAAATTCACCCTTATGCACCCAACTCCAACTGAATTTCAATGAGATTCAGGTACCTAAGTCCAGTAGGCTCCTTTGAAAATTTTAGGCCATATTTCCAAAATAGAAGCCTAAATTTATTCTCTTAAATCCATATTTAGGCACCTAAATAAGTGGTATTTTTTTTTCAAAAGTGCTAAGTGCTCAATAATTTTCATTGACCTCAGTGAGAGCAATTGAATAGCTAGCATTTTTGAAAAGATGCTTAAATATGGATTTAGGAGTTTAACGTTGGACTCCTATTTTTGAAAATCTTGACCAAAGTGACTAGGGCTGGGATTTGCAAAGGAGCCTATGGAAGTTGTGCCCAATCCCATTAAAATTTAACTTACTTCCTAACTTCCTTAGGCTCCTTTGGTAATCCTAGCCTAAAATACAGAGTTGAGGGGCTAACTATAGGCATGTGAGATTGAAAATGCTGACATGAACATTTTTGTCCTCCAATTTTCTGATTTGTAAAATAGGGGTGTGTGAGGTTCTGTTCACTAAGGTTTGCAAATCACCTTAGATAAAAGTCCCTAAATAAATACCAAGTATTGTCTTTGGTGTATTTTGGAGCAATTTTAACAGCAGGAATATACAAGAATGAAAGTTATTTTTTGACATTTATTCCAGAATCTGAAGTAGTGTAAATTAAAAACAACCTTGAACTATTTGGGGGAAAAGGGATCTGATAAAGCTGAGATTTTGTAAGCTATTAACCTAAAAGTTGGCCTAGGGGTCAGGTCCTTCTCTGGTGTAAACCAATGTAACTTCATTGAGAATCTATATTCTAGAGACAAAGCTGTACATAACCAAGTTAAAGGAATATCATTTTAAATAAATACACTTAGAATGCATGCTCAGCAACTTAATTGACAGAATACATCACAGAAACTGCAACATGACACTTGTAAAACGAGTGTATTTGTAAACTGATATAGACTGGATTGTCTCATTATGTTTTCAGCAATGTGTACTAATGAGTAATAAATGCAGGGGTATATACCATCCCAAACTAGTTGGTAGTACTGCATGAAATTGTTTTGAAGCAACACTAAGGCATAGAATAGAGTCTGGAATATGCATTTTTATAAGTTGCTAGATAAATTTTGTCCATTCTAAGAAATTCCTACTATCATAAGTATGTGATAAACCATAACAGAGATGAAAGAGTTTCTATGGTCTGTTACATAGATAGTCAGCAGAGAACAGCGCAAAGAATCTGTATGAAAAAAATGCTAACCAGGCCATAAATATAAATACACATGTACACAAGGAAACTTAACAACTCCCATACAGCCATTACTGTCACAGTTGTCAAAAATCTACAAATAATTTATACTAGTTAGAGTAGCAAACATTTCCTTAAATTTTTCAGACTATTTTTTTTCTCATTTTCTTCTTTTTCTCATTGCAATTTGGAACCAAACTAAACCAGCATTAAACAGTGAGAACTAGAATGAAATTATGTTGAGGGACCCACAAAGAAAACTTTAGTCCATATGGGTTAATGACAGTTTTAATGTTATGAGCCTCTGAGGGCTGGTCTACACTGCCGCGCTAGTTCGGCGGCTGGGGATCGAAGTTCCGAGTTCGATTTATCGCGTCTGGTCTGGACGCGATAAATCGAACCAGGAAGTGATCCCCGTCGACTGCGGTACTCCAACTCAACGAGAGGAGTACCGCGGAGACGACGGGGAGCCTGCCTGCCGCGTGTGGACCGCGTCTGAACCGCGGTAAGTTCGAAGTAAGGTATGTCGAATTCAGCTACGTTATTCACGTAGCTGAATTTGCGTACCTTACTTCGACTTGGGGGGTAAGTGTAGACCAAGCCTGAATGTCTTCACTTGATTTGAATAAAACCCTTATTGTGGCTATACTATGGTTTGTGTATGTAGGTGTCATATATATTAAATGAAGGTAGCCAAGCTCCATCATGGAAGCTCTCCACCAGGCTCTATAGAGTTGGAGAGGGTGGGAAGACCAGCTGGAATTCTCTGGATTCTCTCTGTTCCAAAACCTCCCCTAAAGAGGTTATCATATTCCCTAACTAGTTGGTAACAAAGCATGAAATAGTTTAGAAGTAAGGAAAAATGGTTTAGGGGGAAACTCTGGAAGCAAGGATCCTGGAGGAGCTGTGATGTTCAAAGGCTATCAAGGACTAGTGGTCCAGGCAATAGAGAAGTGGTAAGAAGCTTCTACATGGACCTTTTCAAGATTTGGGGCATTTTATCAGGGATTGGAGGGCAAGTCTCTGCCCTGCACCCAACCCAGTGGAACAATTTCCAGGAAACTCTGCAAAGTGGGAAGCGCCAAGTTTCCTCTCTCCTAGATGGTTTATGCTTCAGCTTTAAAAGTTCCCATCCTCTGTCTGCTTTCTTCATGATTACACATTCACATTTGGGGGGGGGGTTCCCCCTTATTCTCTCTCATTTTTCCTCCTCTTCCAGAGGAAGAAAGTGGAGGAAAAAAGCAAATGGGCAAGAGTCATAGAGTTTGAGGCCAGTGGGGACCATTAGCTCATCTCGTCTGACCTCCTGAATGACACAGGCCATAGATTTCACCCAGTTTCCCCTGCTCTGGATAACTGCTGCTCTGCTCAGGATTTACATCAGTGTAGCCAAGTGCAGGATTGGGCCCTGATTACATAGTACAAGGATAACTTCATCCCAGCTGCTAGCAAAATTGGAGCTCCAGGTTGAATGGAAGAGACCTAATCCTAAACCCACAGAAGTCAGTTAAAAGTTCCCTTTAACTAATGGTGCATGATAACTGAATTAGCAACACTACACAGCTGTATAAGGCCAAGAACCAAAATAATAATAATAATAATAAAATCCATTGGAAGCAGTAGTAAGGGAATTTTAGCTAAGAAGATAATTAAACTTATTGGCAATTGGAATAAGATACCTTGCCCTTGGAGAGGAAAAACTTTTTTCAGTTTTTTTGAAAAACAAAAATATTTTTATTTTCGTTATGTTGATAAACTGGAAAATTTTGTGAAAATTTTTGAATGCAACTAACATTTTAATTTCAGTCAATTTTTTTTCAAGAAAATACAGCATTTTTCGAGGAGGATCTTGTATCATCAAGCATGACACTCTTCATGTTCTCTTGTTTGAACCATAGAGCTGGAGTGCACAACTGATTCTGGGCTTTAATTTTTTTTTAATTACATTTTTTTAATAAGAAAGAATATATAGCAAGATATTTTCCACTGTACTTAAACACCCACCAAAAAGAAAAAAAATAGTCACAAGACGTGTAATAAACCCAGAATAGCTATGTCACCAAGTATATCCCTGCACTTTGTTACTGAATGTTTTATCATTGGAAACAAATTTAATTCCAAAACAGTCAGAGCAAAATAATGGGCCAGATAGCACAATGTATGACACACATAAAGTCAACCTCATATATATGAATATTAATAATGTCCAGCACATATACATCTTAGGCTTTTATAGTGCTGCCCTTCACCACAGAATTTGAATACCTTCCATGTAAAATCAATAGCTATAGGGCTTAGCAAAATCCCTCTTGGACTTCATGGAGTACCTGGCATGTATTAATAAGGGGCACCAAGCTTGATTATTGCTGTGAGAGGCATCATTCAACTGGACATTAATAAAATATTTCAAATATATCTGTGTGGAACAGGGTTAACCTGGAATCTATGCAGTATCTGTGCATTGAGGATTTCCAGAACGACATATCTGCATATAACTTAATAAATGACATTCATGTATTTTAGGGGAATAATATTTACCAAGATAATATTGGCTGGTTGCTTCTTTATATTTAAGGGATTCATTGAAATAAGTGGTATGCTCACTCTCTCTCTTTCACCTGCTTACATTTCCAAAAAGGATGGGCAGGGGCACTGCTGAGAAATGTACTTCAGAGCTCTTTATCACTTCCACTCTTCTTCTAATTGGTTTCCAGCTGCGGACTGTCAACAGGTCAGAAAATGTCTCAGCGAGGAGTAGAACATTCAGAGAACAGTTCCATACCTCTGAACTCACTCTAAGAAATAAGGGATAACATTCATAAAAATCAAAGACAATGGACCCTGGTTAGGGAAAAATATCTTGGTTAGGGCAATAGAGATGCAGAGTTAGCAACTATACACTTATAGTGGTTTAGAATAATGATAGCATTTTAAAGCCTTTCATTGCTACTCATAGACTTTAAGACCAGAAGGGAACATCATGATCACCTAATCTGACCGCCTCTGGCCTACCTTCCTATTGGGAAGCCCCAATGACCTGCACATCACAGGCCACAGAACCTCACTCATCCACTCCCCTAACCTCTGACTGAGGGCTGGTCTATACTTAGCCGCTAGTTCGGCGGCTGGAAATCGAACTTCCTGGTTCGATTTATCGCGTCTGGTCTGGACGCGATAAATCGAACCAGGAAGTGATCCCCGTCGACTGCGGTACTCCAGCTCAACGAGAGGAGTACCGCGGAGTCGACGGGGAGCCTGCCTGCCGCGTGTGGACCGCGTCTGAACCGCGGTAAGTTCGAAGTAAGGTATGTCGACTTCAGCTACGTTATTCACGTAGCTGAAGTTGCGTACCTTACTTCGACTTGGGGGGTTAGTGTAGACCAGGCCTGAGTTACTGAAGTTCTCAAATCATGATTTAAAGACTTCGAGTTACAGAGTATCTGCAAGTTTATATCCATTTGTTCCTGTGTCAACACTGGCACTTAACTTAAATAACTCCTCACCCTCCCTGGTATTTATCCCTCTGATGTATTTATACAGCACAGTCATATCTCCCTTCAGCATTCATTTGATTAGGCTAAACAAGCCAAGCTCTTTGAGTCTCCATTCCTTTGATCATCTTAGTAGCCCATCTCTGCACCTGTTCCAATTTGAATTAATCTTTCTTAAACATGGGGGACCAGAATTGCACACAGTATTCTAGATGAAGTCTCAGCGGTGCCTCGTATAATAGGACTAATACTTCCCTATCTCTACTGGAAATATCTCACCTGATGGATCCTAGGATTGCTTTACCCTTTTTCGTGGCTGCATCACATTGGTGGCTTAGTCATTCTGTGATCAACCAATAAAGACAGGTCTTTCTCCTCCTCTGTCGCTTCCAATTGATCAGGTCCCAGTTTATAGCTAAAATTCTTGTTATTAGTCCCTAAATGCATAACCTTGCACTTTGCACTATTAAATTTCATCCCATTTCTATTACTCCAGTTTTCAAGGTCAGCTGGATCTTCTTGTATGATATTTTGCACCTCCTCCATATTGACAATACCTCCCAACTTTGTATCATCTGCAAATTTTATTAGTACACTTACTTCTTCTGCCAAGATTAGTAATAAAAATGCTAAATAAGATTGGTCCCAACATCAAACCGTAAGGAACTCTACTAGTAGCCTTCCTCCAACCTGATAGTTCATCTTTCAGTATGACCTATTGAAGTCTCCTGTTTAACCATTTCCTTATCCATCTTTCACTTCTCATATTAATCAACATCTTCTCCAATTTAACTAATAATTTCCCATGTGTAGAGAGGTTAGCCGGTGCTCGTCTCTCTCTGGGGCGGTGGGGACCCCCACCATCCCACTAAGTTCAGGATGAGGCCTAGCAGGGAATTAGTCTGGCCACAGGAGTCCTCCACGGCCTTTGTTAGGGCAGAAATAAACACAGTTAGTCATAAGCCCAGGCCTTTGGTCAGGGCGGGGCAAGGGTGAGTCAGGTGTTCAGGCCCTCAGGCAGGGACTGAGCAATAACACTATATACAAAGTGAGCCCAGGCTCTAGGTCCGAAGGCCTGGGAGAAGGGGAGACTGCCACCCATGAGTTGGGTGGCAGGGGGGATCCAGGCCCTCTCACTCCACTGCATCCCAGCCCGGGGCCCTAGCAGCAGCAGAAGACCCGCTGCTGCGTCAGTGGGGATCCTGGCTGCAACACACTGACATGGGTTCTGGCAGTGTCACAGCCAGACTAGGGTTGGCTGCCCCGGGCTACTTCCAGACTCCCCCTCTTGAGGTACCTGGGTCAGGGTGGTGTCCTCAGGGGGGTCCAGCACCCTGGGTTCCTCGGGATCACTGGTGGCAGGCAGGCTCGGCAACTCCTCCAGGTAGCTGGCCTGGGGCAGGCCCTGCCAGCGCTTAGGTCCGCTGCAGGTCACTGGGGCTTCCCAATCAGAAGGTAGGCCAGAGGCGTCTGGTCTCCGCGGCGGCTGCCCTCCCAGTGAGCTCCGGGGTCGGGCCTTTATACTTCCTGTGCCACACCTGACCCTCTGGAAGGCGGGCTCAGAGTTCCCTGGCTCTGCCCATTCTGGTGTCCAGAGGGGCTTGTCTCTCTCTGGGGCGGCAGGGACCCACACCGCCTCACTACACCTGGGAATCTGGAAATCCCTTACTGAAATGCAGATAGATTAGACCTACTCAATCTCCTTTGTCTAAAAAATCAGTTACTCTTTCAAAGAAGGAAATCAGGTTGGTCTAGCATGATCTATCTTTTGTAAAACGAAGTTGTATGTTATCCCAATTACTGTTTACCTCTATGTTCTTAACTACTTTCTCTTTCAAAAATTGTTCCAAGACCTTGCATGCAATTGATGTTAAACTAACAGGCCTGTAGTTTCCCAGATCACATCCCCTCTCCCCCTTTCTTAAAAATCTGAACTATATTAGCAATTTTCCAGTCATAGGGTATGACCTCTGAATTTACAGATTCATTAAAAATCCTTGCTATTGGATTTGCAATTTCATGTGCCAGTTCCGTTAATATTCTTGGATGAAGATTATCTGGGGCCCCTGATTTGGTCCCATTAAGCTGTTTGAGTTTGACTTTCACCTCGGATGTGGTAAGTTGTACTTCCATATCCTCATTTCCATTAGCCACCCTGCCATGACACCTAAGCTCCTCATTACTCTTATTAAAAACTGAGGCAAAATATATACCATATATACTCGTTCATAAGCCGAATATTTTTGGTAAAAAAGTGACGCATCAAAGAGCGGGGGTTGGCTCATAAATGGGTCTACACCAAAATTTGATGATTTTAAACTCTATGGAATCATTGAATTGAATATCTAATACATTGTCGTTTTGTTTACCTGGAGCGTCTGCAGGCATGGAGCCCCTCAGCTCCCTGTGGCCGCGGTTTGCCGTTCCCAGCAAATGGGAGCTGCGGGAAGTGACGTGCCACTTCCCACAGCTCCCATTGGCTGAGAACGGCAAACCGCGGCCACTGGGAGCTGAGGGGCTCAGTGCCTGTGAACGATCCAGGTAAACAAAACGTCCCGACCTGCCAGCATCTTACCCTGATGGCCTGGGAGCCAAAGTTTTCCAACCCCTGAAATATAGGGTCGGCTTATGAAAGGGTCATACAGTTTTTGCTATTTTTACTTATCCATCTTGGGGGGTTGGCTTATAAACAAATGGGCTAATGAACGAGTATATACGGTATTTTAGGTGTTGGACCATGCCTGGATAATCTTTAATCTCCTCAGTGATAAGCGGTCCAACTTTTTCTTTCCTTGTTTTCTTTTTATTTATATAGCTTTAGAACCTTTTACTGCTGGTTTTAATTTCCCTTGCAAGGTCCAACTCTGCTTGGCGTTTGGAAGTTCTCACTTTATTCCTACACTTTGTGACCTCCAAGAGGCAGCTTTCCTCACTGCTCCATCCCATCTACCATTCCTTTTAGGCTTTCTGCTTTCTATTAATCACCTGTTTGAGCTGCTTGCTTATCCAGCTTCATCAGCAACCCCTACCTACATTTTTCCCCTTGCATGGGATGCAGGCTTCAGATAGTTTCTGCAACTCTGACTTAAAGTAATTCCAAGCCTCTTCCACATTCAGATCCTTGAGTTCTTCAGTTCAGTCTACTTCCCTAACTAATTTCATTTATTTTTTGAAGTTTGCCCTTTTGAAATAAAAATAGATCTGCAACTCAGGTCTTTCCATCTTTCCATTTAGCTTAAGCTGAATTAGCTCATGATCACTTGTCCTCTACAACCTCTATACTTCTCCTCTATGAGGTCCTCACTACTCACCAATACCAAATCTAAAATGGCATCACTTCTTGTAGGTTCGGCAACTATTTGAGAAGACATCTGGGCCACAGTATTATTAGTAGTACTTGTTCTCCAATCTATATCTGGGAAGTTAAAGTATCCCATATTCACACAATTCCCAGTAGTTTTCATTTCATTAAAAACATTAAAGAGGTCTCTATCCCTATCCAGATCAGATCCTGAGGGTCAGTGGCATACTCCAAGCACTGTCCTATGGAAGCCTCTGGTAGCTTTCTTTCCCAAATGATTTTGATGCAAACAGACTCTGTTTCATCCATCACTCCTAATTTCTTTACAGTCTACCTCATCATTAATTTACAATGTTACTCCACCACCTTTACCTTTATTTGTGTCTTTCCTGGATAGCACATAGCCTTCAGTCCCTATACTCCAGTCATGACTACTATTTCTCCCTACTCAGGGGGGGGGGTCCATCCCATGAGAACAGTCCTCTGCCCATGAATGCCTCCCAGTGTTTGAACATCCCAAAGCCCTACTTATAGTACCATTGCCTGAGCCATCTGTTAATCATCAAAATCTTGTCTCACCTTTGTTGTCCTCCTCTAGGGAGGGATAGAATCCACTGAAGATCACCTGAGCCTCCATTTCTTTAAGCCTGGCATAGTCTCCTTTGTTGTGTTCCAACAAGGACCTAGTAGTATCATTTGTTCCCAGGTGAAAGGGAATCAGTGGATTCTTTCCTGCTTCCATTGGGATCCTCTTCAGCCTCAGGTCCATATCCCATATCTTAGCTCTTGGCAGACAGCATACCCTTCTGTTCTCTGAATCAGCTATGGTGACAGGTCTGTTCTTCTTAGTAAGGTGTTCCCTAAACATATAGACCTGCCTTTTCCTGGTGTTGGTGTGATTCTCCAGCCTTCCTCCTATTCTTTCTGGCTGCAAGTCTCTTGTCTTTTGTTCTCTCTTGTAATCTTCTGTAAGTCATCCTCTATCCTCGTAGGGCTCCAATACTGTCTATCTCCATTTATTCTTCCCTTCTTCCTGTAGCACTAGTCACTCTTCTCTTCTTCCTTGCCTTCCCACCTTCTGTTACTATCAGCGGGGCCCCTTCTTCATTTTTCCAACTCAGCAAACCTGTACCTGAACTCTGTTTCTCCTTCAGTAGTTGTTCTTTTCCTCTCTCTGGTTCTTGTAGTCACATGTTTTCACGGATCGCTTTCCTGTATCTCAATACTGAATGGTACCTTCATGCATGGAAGAAAATAGCTAGACCAACTTCATGGGCCTGGATGTTATAATGATAACTAAACTTATAATCATCCTATTTTATTTATTAAATAATGGCACAAAAGAATGAAGCCACTAAATTCCTGAGTGACCATGATAGTTCACTCTGATTGCTGTTCCCATCTCCACATGGAGGGCAACATGTAGTATTTTGGTAAGATTTATACTTTCGGTAGCATGCAACACACTAACAATGACAATTTGTATGTAGAATGGTAGAAGTTAGAGATGGAAAAGGCCAACTCACTCATCTATTATATCCTTATGTATTATACTTTATATGGTGTTGATTGTTCAGTATATTTTCTAGTCTGGTTTTAAATATCTCCCGTTTTTCTCTTGGGAATATATTCCACAGACACAGATCCTTGGGTTATGATTTTCCCCCTAGTATTGTGAAATGCTCTTATCTCAATTACACAAGGAGCCAACCCCAATGAAATTAATGAAGTTTCTTCAGATTGACATTAATGGAACTAAAATCAGTCTTTTCCATTCAGCCTAAATTGCCATTTTCTTAATTTCAGTCCTTTGTTCTTAGGTACATTCCTTCGGACTACCCTAAATACTACTTCTCATTTGTTGGCACTAACACTCTTCATATTCTTGTAGGTAATTACCATTTCCTTTCTTGTTTTCTACCTGAATAAATAAAGGCACAGCTGCAGTGGCTTAGTTATGTCAGTATATCATACTCCAGTACTATAATAATCATGGTAGTACCAATAGAGAACATTGGTACACAACTGCCTAGTTAGTATGCAGATTTGTAATGGCACATAATTGTATCTTTTCAAGCAGCACCTACAGTACTGCAAGAAACATTCCTTGTTTTCCCTCTTGATTTTTCATGGGGCTCTTAATATGACTCAAATGTTGCAGATAAAGGAGAAAATGGTTTGAAGAGTCCCATTCAATTTGTTTTTCCTCCTTCATATTTTGGCCTATTTAAGTGGAATTTATTCTAAATCCAATTCTCCAACTGAAATATAACATCCAGAGCTACATTGATCCCTGTATACTGAATATAAGAAATAAATACAGTTCATTAATTCAAGCATTGTAATTTACATCCTCAGTCACTATATAACTGTAAACCCTGTGGATCTACAAAAGAAACTAAATGCCCTTGTAATAATTGTTGAGGCTTTACAGTTTTTAAAATATGCAAAATCCTATATTTATTTACTTGGTAAATTTAATCTTAGAATTTGCAGTTAGGAAAACTTTTCTAAAAGTTACCTGAAAAGGAAAATATATTGGGTTTGTGACTTTTTAATTTTTTTACTTCTTCATGATTTATAAAAGAGGCTTATATATTTTGCTTTTTAAATGTGTTTTTACTTTAGCTATATCAGGAAATAATGCATTGTCTTCACTGTTTTTTGCTGGAGGGCTTTGCAAAAGAATATAGAACTGGTGCGGGAGCTTTCCCATCCTGCACATTTAAGGAGTTGGGGCTTGAATCTTTCACTAAGAAAACTTTTTTTCTCAATAGTTTATCAATCATTTGAGTTAATTAAATATTAACAAAGAGCAACAAAAATTTAAAGAGTCTAAAATAATCCTTGTTCTTTCAATTTCACTCATTACGGTTGATGTTGTAATCCTACTAGTTCTTCAGTTGGCTATGGTGTCTTCCAGGAAATACAGTTTAGACAAGATTTGATTTTCTAATATAATAAAAACTAGCAGCAAGGACAAAAATACATAATGAAAAGGCACTTTTTCCTATTTATAGCTCACTTAATAAAGCAAATGGAATATACACTGGGAAACACAAACAAATATATTTAGTTAGGAGTAAGGACAAATACTAGGGAAATATGATCCTAGTTCAGCAAAGCACCTAAGCATGTGCTTAACATCCAGTACATACCCATAGCCACTTTCATAGTATGAAATATCTCCCTAAGGCTGTCAAAGCTCTTCACAGGCACTCTGCACTCTGGAGTTGTTGCTTCACAAGTGAAGTGGGCAGGTCTCAGCTGAATTCTTCTCCATCAAACCCATAGGTCAAAGTAACAGCAAAGCAGCACAGCTTACTGCCAGCAGAGTTTACAGTATTTTACGCTGCTTCCTTGTCTGTGCTATAGACCCGTTGCCCAACCCGCATGAGGAGGATTCCAGAGGTAGCCCAAGCCATAGTCTGAGAAGCATGGTCCCTTTCAAATGACCAAGCAAATTTATTTAGTCTCCATTACATATTTTCTTTATCACTATTGTTCATAGATTCCAAGGCCAGAGGGACCATTGTGATCAAGTGTTGCTTAAGCTCGTTCTCTCCTGTTACTCAATCCTGCCTCATAATGTTTATTCTATAGTAACATAAATTTCCCCCCATGATAACAGATTGTGATGTCAAATAAAAATATAATTCTAACTTTACTGCAGACTCAAGTTAGAAAAGCCAAGTTCTGAGGGAAAGAAAAACACAGAAGTGGTAAAGAGATAAAATAAAGATTCTCAAGTTTGCCTCAGTGTAAAAAGTCCTTCATAAATGCAAATCAATGTCCAACATTCAATGCTTTAGTTTAAGAGCTCAAGATAATTCATGGTATTAAAATCCTTTTTACCCACATGCAAATCCTCTCTCAGAACCTTCTGCCTAAAGTCCAGCTTTAGCATATATTTAAACTAAATGCTTTCAAGAGCTCTCTGTAGGCCTTTTTATGTCTTACTACATCTCTCCTCCCACATCAGGATACATTTCTTGTTGCTTTGTAGAGGCAAAGAGCAATTCCCTGAAATCTCTATTATACTGCTTTACTTCCTCAGAGAGCTGTTAGAGCTATTTGCTCTGACTTTGGAAGTTAGTCTTATGCCCCTAACCCCTTGTGAATATTTTATCCTCCAGGATGTTGTAATAATACTTAGTAAAAGAAAGGAATGTGATCTAATAGGCAGCACATAGTCAAGAGTTCTGGACTCTATTCCTGGCTCATTGTATGACCTTGGGCAAGTCATTCACACTTCTCTGTGCTTTTGTTTCTCTCATAATTAAAATGGGAAAAATAATATATACTTATCTCACATGGGAGTTGTGTGGCTTAATTCCTTTATGTGTGCAATGCACTTTGCAATCTTCGGATGAAAGGTGCTTTAGATCAGTAAAGATGGGTAAGTGTAACTGTCCCCATTTTGTAACATCTGATCAAATTTTTAAAAAAAATTCTCTTTCATTGTGACAATTCTCTGGATACCCAGGTCTGTGAGTCACCTTGTTATCCCCTGCCTCCAGCAAGAGGAAGTCTTGCCTGGGATAGGTAGGTATTAGCTCCCAAACATCACCCATCTGTCAGCCACTCAAGCACTCCCTTCAGGGCTATGTCAGCCCTGTCTTCACTTGTAGGTTAACAAGAGGTGCACCCCAGTCTCTGAGTCTCCTGGAAGCATTTCCCTGTTATAAGTTAGCCCAACACAAGCTGCTCACAGAAATCCCAGATCCTCTCCTCCCCAGTTTACCAGTTTTACCTTAAATCACTGTTCTTGTATAATACACAGCACTTGTGAACACTTAAAACAACAACAAAAAAAGGTTTATTTAAGAAAGAATAGCGGTTCCTCTAGAAATGAGAAAGTGTGGTAGAAACAAATGGTTACAATACAAAACAAAAGCATAAAATGTGAACTAGGACCTACACGTATTAATCATAGAAGTTACCTTTCCTACCTTATAAAGTAGGTCTCTCTCCCTCTCCCTGCCCCCTTCCTCCCTCCCTCCCAGCCAAAGTTCAGTCTATTGCAGAGGAGACTGGCTTTCCAGGAACCAGGATCTAACCTTTCATAAAACAACCCTTCTCAACAAGATGTCTCCTCAGTGAATGAATGAAAAGTGTCTTTCTCCACCCTGTGATATAATGAATCAATCTTTAGTCTTTATTCACAGTTAGGGCAATTCCCTGTCTGCTATAATGTTCCTTTTTTCCTCCAAGTGGCTTTGATTGTTTGCAGTCATCTTTGATAGGTTTCCATTGACTCTTCTGGGATGGGGAAAGGGTAGAGAATAGATCCTTGCATGAAATCACTGGCTCACAAGGGACGGGTGACAACTCTCTCTCACTTGATTGGGCCATCTCTGAGACATAGGATCCCCTTTTGCGCCATAAGGTGTAGCTATATTATATAACTATATTATTCCATAATTATTGCCAGTACACACATCTTACAATGATTATGAGTATTGATAAGTTACAAACTTTCAGTAGATACCTCACATGTGACCATTCATGGATAAATACCATTAAAGTGGTGTATTAGGTGCAGTGAGTTTGTCAAGTCTGAGACAGGAGTTGCTTGTAAAAACAGTGAACCATTTGCTAGTTGGCACTAAGGGACTTCTGTGTCACAGTCATCCCTTGGATTCCATCAAAAATAGTACTGAGCATCACCAGCCTCTCTGATGGAAATAAAGGGTAGTCCATATAAAAATTACTATAAAGGGAGTAAGAATATTCTGGTTTGTCAGGAAAAGTATTACATTATATTCGCATTCTGGAGATAATGCTGGTAAAAAATCAGTGTGTGAAGTCCCACCATCATCAGGGCAGTTTGAGAACTAGACATTTATTCATAACTCTCATTAAACAATATGGGATGTTAATTAAAACATAAAAACAGAATAAAATACTATGAAATATAAACAGAGCAAAATCTTGGACCAAAGACTGTCTCCTATATCTAACCTAGCAGTGGTTCTAAAATGAAAAGCTTCTGAAAGAACATCATTTGCCAGTGCTGAGAGACGTCTCAAGGCAGATGTCTAGGTGGAGTGGGCTTCACGTGTTGGGATGCAGTATGTAATGTAATGGGTGGTTATGACTAGGGCTTTTCATCTAACATACTTTGAGAGGAAGTAGGTATCCTCCTCTGCAACTGCACTTCACCACAATCCATTCATCTGAAGAAGTGGGTTTTTTACCAATGAAACCTTATGCCCAAATAAATCTGTTAGTCTTTAAGGTGCCACCGGACTCCTCGCTGTTCTTCACCACACTGAAATTTACTAGGCTGTAGCTTCACAAGTAATTTAGATGGAGACAAAATGAGCTTGTGGAAGGTGGAGTTCCCACCCTGCTGAACACAGGGTAATCCAAATCCTTCCTGGGGTTCGCTTTTATTAGTAGCAGATGGCTAAAACAAACTCTATACCTTGGCCTAGGCTCTCTCCTCAAACCGGTCTCTTCCTAGTAGGACTGCCTATGTCCCACTCCTACTTCCCCATACTCAGGGAAACATGCCAACCCCTCTTTTATACTGGTTAGAGTTAGAAAAAATGAATCTGTCATTATGAAGCAGAAGCAATTACCCTGCACTTATGCAGGGTCTTAGAAAGTGTCTGACTTTTGTTACAGAGTCAAGGAGAGATTAAAAATAAAAATGTTTACACAGAAACCTATATTCTTTGAATACTCTTAAAACATTAATGTAAGATGCACATTACAAAAGATCCATGTAAGGTCTAACAAATAGGCTTTAAAATTTGATAGGCCTGTGGAGTTCCAGGTGTAGGCAAATTAAGAGGATTTGAAGGATTTTCCAGCTGAGCACATACTCTGCCTGGCTAGTGTTGTCTCTTGAGCCTAATACCAAGAGCAGCCTTGTTTATATTAAATATGTTCTTTTTGTCTAGTTCATGAAATAAAGATATCAACAACCACTACGTGGTTATCTGAAATTCTCAAAAGGGTAGCTATGGTGCTCATTCACTTACCTTTTTAGAGGGGGGATGAATTAGAGGCTGGTGGCTAAGCTAGATCAAGCAGCCTTACCAGTGTGTACTTGTAAGATGGTGTCAGGACTGTGGACTCATGGGCTAGAGAACTCACCTGGGGTAAATCAACATAGATTGATTTATTTCCACAGAGCTACTTCAGTTGTTAGTAGGTTAGGATCTGCCTTCCATGAAGGATTTTATACACCAAGAAAGACTTTCCTGTGGAAGATATATGGAGTTTGAAGATTTTCAACTCAACTGTTTTTGTTTGTTGAGGTCTTTTTTTGCTTTTCTATTTTATCTAGCTAATCTATTATTTTTCTAAGTTTCACTGTGGTATCTAAATGCTGTTAGAAGTACTCAAAGTTACAAGTATCAGAGGGGTAGCCATGTTAGTCTGGATCTGTAAAAAGCAACAGAGAGTCCTGTGGCACCTTTAAGACAGATGTATTGGAGCATAAGCTTTCGTGGGTGAATATGTCAGATGTGTCTGATGAAGTGGGTATTCACCCACGAAAGCTTATGCTCCAATACATCTGTTAGTCTTAAAGGTGCCACAGGACTCAAAGTTACAAGTACTCTACTTAATTATTCAGTCTGGTAATCCAACTCAGGAAGCCTAGTTAGTCTAATGCAGAAATGTTTATGGTCTTATGACCAGGGCAGAGTCAAGAAACCTGGGTTCTATTTCCAGTTCTTGCACCGACCTACCATGTGACTTTAGGCAAATTATTTCACCTCTCTGTGATTCTCTTTCCTTCCCATCCTTTATCTGTCTTGTTCATTTAAACATCTGCTTACCATCACTTCAGATATTTAAATACTGTGTGTGTGTGTGTGTGTGTGTTGGGGGAGGACAAAATCATATTGGACTTCATTTCAGTAATTTTATTCTTAAAAAAAAAAAGAAGTCCCAATGATAAAATATTTGTAAGAGTCCTTGGGAGGATTACATCTTTTTAAAAAGGCACATTGTGATCTTAGATCTATCAGGGGCCAGCCTGCAGCAGAGCTAGTCCCCTGGCAACCTAATAAGTGCAGTTAACCCTGATAGAAACTGTCCAGTTGACTGTGCCATGATTGGTTGCAGGAGACAGCAGGATGATACTTAAGCTCAGTAGCAGCATCAGTCCAGCATCCCAATTGATCACCTTTTATGGGTACACAAGGGCTTTGATAAAGAAAGGGAAAAGGTTTGTGAAATTCTGATTTCTTAAGGTAAACAAATTACATTACACTCCAACCATTAGGCCAGACTGACAACTACTCGGTCACTTTTAATATACATTGTGACATTAAAAAAAAGGGCAACAGAGGAGTAACTTTCACATTGTAAAGAGTCTGAAGAAGCAGCTCCTGAAGGCAAGGCTGTCTTGTTAAAATATTGTTAAAATATTGTAGAGCATGAAAGGAGATGAGATCCTAAGTCTTTTATATACATATGGTTCCTATTCATTTGATTCTCCTTTTTAGGGTGTAATAGACTTTGCCAGGAGTTGCATCTGCACTTTCTGCAATGTGGCTGGAGTTTGGAGTTGTTGGAAGGCGAGGACCAACCTCTCAAACCATGGCTAGGGTGTGGAGCTGGTGTGAAGACCTCCCTTCCCTCTCATCAGTTGATATTGGCTGAAGTAGCCACTGCAGCCCCTTTCCAATGGTTGTACGGGTTACTGATACCCCCACGCAAACATGAATTTGCAGCACCAAACCCTTCTGCACCCAGCTATAACCCTTTCTGTGGCATATTGGATGTGCACAGCACCCACGTATGGTCACTCCGTCAGCAGACTCCCAGTGCAGCCCCTATGCGGAGCTTAAGGGGTGGGGAGGCATTTTGCACCCTGGCTGAATTTTGCCCTTTTGCACATATATCAGAGGAACTCAAATAACTATGGCCACACACTTCCACTCTCACTCACATAGAGTAGCACTTTACTATGTCATTAGTCCCATTGAATGACATATGGAGTAAAGTACTACTAAGTATGAGGGACAGTGGCAGAATCTGGCCCTGTCTAAACATTAATTAAGCATCACACCACCATAAGAGAAAAGTATTTTAAACAAGTAAACTGAGGCACCAAAAGACTAAGTGTTATAATATCCTGGAGCACTGACTCCCAGTTTTATTCTCTAATCAAAGCAGAACTCTCCTTTGCCACAACTAGAATTGTATATGCTGAATTTGTTACTAGGACCACTCATTTAAAATTTAACATGTTAAACAGTGTTGGTGAACACAGGACTCTCTGTTGCTTTTTACCAAGATGGATGTGCACTTAGCTGCTTGTTCATAGATAAATGGTACTGTCTCATTCTCCTCAGGGCTGGCTTAGTTACCTTTCTTGGAAGCCAAATACATTTTTAAAGACTCTTCACACAAGATGAGACACAGACTTTCCATGGGCAAGTAGTTAGGAATATTAGCAGCATGAATTTTAAAAGAATCAGTAATCTCTGCATAAATATTTTCCCCTTTTGGTAGGAAAGCCTTGATATAGGCTTAATTATCACTGATAAAAAAACACACAATTTCCTAGGGAAATACTACCTACTGATATCACAGAATTCAGTCCTGCTGCAGAGCTAGGAGGTATGTTCTCAGTGCACTTGTAATCAGGTCATTATCACCATGGTTCTGAGTCTTAACTGACTGAAAACGGTAGGCAGTTGTCTCATTAATGCCAAATGTTGTAGTTTATTTCTGGGAATTGAAAACCCTGCTGCCCAGGGAAACCTGTGCTGTGATAATCCTTGGAAACAAGGCACTTGAGAATAACGTGCCTGCCTCACATCAGACTGGTTTATGCACCTTTAGTTCTTGGTACTTGGGGTTTTGGGTTATTAACCAGCTTTGTTCTGTAATATTTTTATTATGTGAGCTCGTGTTCTTTGTGGACAATAGGTATGGTGTTTATAGAACAAGAGTGAAACCAAGATGCTTTTCTTTCATCTTCCACCACTTATAAATTAGTCTTGCCACTGTAGTGTGTTCTTTGCATTACACTGTATGTATTATCCTCTACTGTTTATAGCTACCTTTACTGTTTACCTTCAGACTTAACAGTTCCCATGCATAGCCTTGACAGTGTGTACAATCACAATTCTACATCTGAAAGACAATTACATACATTTATTTTCCCCTCCTTCCCCAACCTTGATGCAATCACTGGAATCATGCTGTCGTCATAGAAGTAAATGGCAACACTCATGCCAATTTAGGTGGCAGTGGGAGACTCAAATGGATTCAGTTTGGACCATTTGCTATGCTTGTAGTCATCTTTGTCATTAAAATAACGTATAAAAAATGAACCGCGTTCACTTGGAGAAATACACCAGCAAACAGTGGAAGTGGCTTTTGTAAATGACTATAATTTCATTTCCCTACTATTCCAATTCTTTCTCAGGATACACCCTCTGATCAGCAGGATATGTATATTTGTAGCAGGAATTTATATAACTACATCAATTTGATCACTGTTAACAAGCACCTCTAGAGAGGTAGAATTTCAGGCAGCTTCATTATTGGCCTTTATTCCTTATGCACAACAATGCCTGACTTACATTTTTGTTTCACAATACAAATCCTTCTATGCCATGTGTAGCATATTTTGCATGCGGTACCTAAGAATTGCAGGGTGAAGGGGTTTCATCAGAGGAAAGCTCTACTTTTTCAAAAGTCAAAATGATATATATATAAAATCAATATAAATTTTAGTGAAAGAGTAGATTGTGGGCCAGGTCCTCAGCTAGGGTAGAGTGGTATAGCTCCATGGATATCAATGAAGCTACACCAACTGAAGGTCTGGTTCTGTGACTTTAGGCACATCCCTGAGCAAGGGGTAGGGCATATACTGCACCAACTCAGGCAGCCTGGGAAGCACTGTGACATGGAGACACATGTCCAAGTCACTTCCCTGTTTCATCCTTGTTCCAGAGAGGAAAAAGAGTGCTACTAATTGCTGCTGGCCTATACTTGCAGCACATTAAAACACTCCCTGTGGGCCAGCTCACCTGTACTCCCCTTGCACCTATTTGCGGGTATGTAACCCAAATCACAATCTAGCCCTAATTATTTGGACACACACACAGGGTTTGTTTTTGTTTTTTAAGTTTTGTGATTGGTTATAAGCACTGAAGTCGGAGGTAATTTATGGATAGCTATTTTGCACTTCCCCACCCAGACCTCAGCAAAGCAACTCCTGATGCTTTCATAATCAAGTCAGTGGTAATGCCCACCTATATTGAATTGCCTTGAATCATCCATCTGAATGACAAATGAATCTGCAAGCACAAAATGAGAGTCTGTAATGGTACTAATTACTAACCTTCCTTAGTCTGATACCTCAAGAGAACCAAGCAGTAAATGAGAATGAATAAGCATTATACATTTGGTCACATAAATCCTACTTTTAAAGTTACATTGTAGGGTCACCTTGCCTTAAAGATAAATGGGTTCAAAACCAACAGTTTAAGAATAACACAATGTAGAAAAGGGTCTTTAAAATTATTAACCATAATATTTAAAAAATAGAATAAATAATACAATAATCACGGTCTCCACTCTTCCTTGCATGAGCGGTTGCCCTGGTTATCATCTGGTCTGAGTTTGCCTTATTTTACATAGGTTCCCTCCTGCCCATCTTTTCTCATACAAGGATTCCCATTCACTAAATTAGGACTCCTCATGTGGGTAAGGATTGCTCACATGAGAAAGGGGTTGCAGGAAACAGGGGCCTTGGATTGTAGGCTTTGCAGGTGAGTGCACAAGGGGGGAAGAGAACACAAGGAGCCAGGGGTCGTTCACTGTTCCAGACCTTGTGCTTCCTAGGCCCAATCCATGGCCATGTAAGTCTTTGTGCTGGTTCAGGACCACTAAGCAGAAGGACTGAGAAAGTCAGGCACAGCCTCTGGTGCTAGATAATTTAAAGGGAGTATAGAGGGGAGGGGTGTCCAGACCTAGCCTCACTACCATGCTCAAGAGTATAGCAGGGTATGTGTACACTGCCCATAGGAGCATGGCTCTCAGCCAGGGTAGGCAGAAACATGCTAGCTCTCCTTGAGCTAGCGTAAACAGGAGTTAGGTGGGCTTGTACGCTGGTGGCTAGCCTACAACATCCATGCTATTTTTAGCATGCTAGCTTGAGCAGAGTAGCATGTGTCTATGTACCCATGCAGGAGGCACACTGCCAGCTGCAGTGCAGACATAACTGCAGAGGGTCAATGCTGCATACATTCCCGTTGTGCTTCTGAAGACATTGAACCTGCCTCCAGACCCAATGGACCTCAGTCTCCATTGCTCTGAGTATAAAATGGGCATAAGCAGCTAACAAATCAGAATAGCAGTGGTTTTTATATTCACTTTGCACAGGTGATAATCAAGTGCAATGACTTTCAGAGCTTTCATTATGACCCACAGCCATATCTACTTTGCAGGTGGTGGTAGTGGTTCACAGGCCACTACAGAACAATGTGTGTGTGAAGAAGCATGTAAATGTAGGGGACTACACGTTATTTTTAAGATTAGCAATAGGAAGATAAAGAGAACCTCCTAATTCCTAATTTTTACAAGAGCTTTTTAAAGTACAATATTTCTCCTGCTTAAAAGACTTCACCTGAACTGACAATATGTAATTGATTTATCTAATGCATTTGCTTATTGTGACAAAGTTCTTCCTCTATCTTGGTGGGTCCTGCGCTTATTTGCAGATATTCTTGCCTCAGAGATTCACCATGTGGGTTGGGGAACAGCCCAGAGACCTTCCCCTCTGGAAGAACCCACAGTCCAGGTCAATTGGGAGGTTTGGGGGGAACCCGGGTCCGCCCTCTACTCCAGGTTCCAACCCAGGGCCCTGTGGACTGCAGCTGTCTATAGTGCCTCCTGTAACAGCTGCATGACAGCTACAACTCCCTGGGCTACTTCCCCATGGCCTCCTCCAAACACCTTCCTTATTCTCATCACGGGACCTTCCTCCTGGTGTCTGATAATGCTTGTGCTCCTCAGTCCTCCAGCAGCACACCCTCTCACTCTCAGCTCCTTGCGCCTCTTGCTCCCAGCTCCTCACACTCGCACCACAAACTGAAGTGAGCTCCTTTTTAAAACCCAGGTGCCCTGATTAGCCTGCCTTAATTGATTCTAGCAGCTTCTTCTTAATTGGCTCCAGGTGTCCTAATTAGCCTGCCTGCCTTAACAGGTTCTAGCAGGTTCCTGATTACTCTAGTGCAGTCCCTGCTCCGGTCACTCAGGGAACAGAAAACTACTCATCCAGTGACCAGTATATTTGCCCTCTACCAGACTCCTGTACTCCACTAGTCTGGGTCTGTCACATATCCCTCCCCCTGCTCAACGCCAAAGGGTTGGGCAACTTGGGATGCCAGACAGTGCACACGTGACAAGCCATCGGCGTTGCCATGACGGCTCCCTGCTCTGTGTTGCACACGGAACTGGAAAGGTTGAAGGGATAAGAACCATCTGGTCACCCTTGTGTTCTTCTCCTTGTTCCGCTGCATCCATTGAAGAGGGGCATGGTCGGTCATGAGGACAAATCTGCGCCCGAGCAGGTAGTAGCGCAATGTTTCCATGGCCCATTTTACAGAGAGTCATTCTGTCTCCACCACTGCATATTTTTGTTCCCTTGGAAGGAGTTTCCGACTGAGGTACAGAATTGGGTGTTCCTCCTCCCCGACCATCTGTGATAGAACGGCCCCCAACCCTACTTCCGATGCATCCGTCTGCAGGATAAACTCCTTGGTGAAATCAGGGGCTATCAGTATGGGGTTACTGCAGAGGGCAGTCCGTAGGTCTGTGAATGCTTCCTCTGCTGCGTCAGACCATCTCACCAGATCAGGTCCACGGTTTCACTAGGTCTGTCAGGGGGCTTGCCCTTGTGGCAAAGTGGGGGATAAATCGTCGGTAATACCCCACCACACCTAGGAACGCCCAGACTTGTTTCTTGCGACTTGGTCGGGGTCAATTTTGGATGGCCTCTAACTTGTTCACTTGGGGTTTTACTAGACCTTTTCCCACAATGTAGCCAAGATATTTGGCCTCTGTAAACCCTACAGCGCACTTGGCAGGGTATGCTGTAAGGCCAGCTCATCTGAAGGTATCGAGGACTGCCTCCACCTTCTCCAGGTGGGTTTCCCAGTCTGGGGTATGAATGACCACATCGTCCAAGTAGGCAGCAGCATAACTGTTATGCGGGAGTAATAGCTTGTCCATGAGGCGCTGGAAGGTAGCTGGGGCCCCATGTAGTCCAAAAGGGAGGACAGTATACTGAAAAAGACCCTCTGGTGTAGAGAACGCAGTCTTTTCCTTTGCGTCTTCTGCAAGGGGAATCTGCCAGTACCCCTTTGTCAAGTCTAGGGTAGTCAAGTACCGGGCATTACCCAGACGGTCCACTAGCTCATCAATGCGAGGTATGGGGTATGCGTCGAACTGGGATACTTCGTTTAGTCGCCGGAAGTCGTTGTAAAATCTTGTGGTGCCATCAGGTTTGGGAACCAGCACGACTGGGCTGGACCACTGACTGTGGGATTCTTCGATGATCCCCAACTCCAGCATTTTTTTTACTTCTGCTTTTATTTCCTCCCTTTTTGTCGCTGGCACTCGATAGGGCCTCATTGTTACTCTGACCCCAGGGTTCGTGACGATGTGGTGATATGTCTCGGTTGTTCGACCCGGTTTTGTCGAGAACACATCTTGGTTCCGGAAGATCATCTCAGACACCTCATTCTTCTGGTCTGGTGTTAAATCAGGAGACACTCTCACGTGGTTGGAAGGCTTGTTTTCCTGGGTTAGGTCTTTTTGGACCGTTGTGCATGCCTCTTGTGCATGCCAGGGTTTCAGAAGGTTAACGTGATAAATCTGTTCTTGTTTTCTGCGTCCTGGCTGCCGCACCTTGTAGGTTACTTCCCCCACGGGTTCAAGCACCTCATAGGGCCCCTGCCATTGGGCCAGAAGCTTGCTTTCTGCTGTGGGTACCAATACCATAACCCGATCCCCTGGTTGGAACTGTCGCACTTTTGCCTGGCGATTGTAATGGGTTCGCTGGGCCTCCTGTGCCTTCTCCAAATGTTCCCGTACAATCGGGGTAACCCGGGCTATCCGGTCTCGCATCTGCATTACATGCTCTATTATATTTCTCCCCTCATTGGGTTCCTCTTCCCAGATCTCTTTGGCGATATCCAGTATGCCACGTGGGTGACGCCCGTATAATAACTCGAAGGGGGAAAACCCAGTTGAGGCCTGTGGTACCTCCCGGATAGGGAACATAAGGTAGGGTAGTAGGGTTTCCCAATCCTTCCCATCCCGACTTACCACCTTCCTTATCATAGCCTTGAGGGTTCGGTTAAACCTTTCTACCAACCCATCAGTCTGCGGATGGTAGACCGAAGTTCTCAGAGTATGTATATGGAGCAGCGTACAGATGTCCTTCATTAGCTTCAACATAAATGGGGTCCCTTGGTCGGTTAATATCTCCTTCAGTAGCCCCATTCGGGCAAAGATCCCCTCCAGCTCTTTGGCTATAGTTTTAGAGGCCGTGTTCCGCAGGGGGACGGCTTCTGGGTAGCGAGTAGCATAGTCCAAAACAACAAGTATATATTGGTGGCCCCGAGCCGTCTTCTCCAGGGGTCCCACTAGGTCCATGGCTATTCGCTCGAAGGGGACCTCTATGATGGGAAGGGGTACTACAGGTGCCCTCAAGTGGGGACGGGGACTGTGCAGCTGACACTCCGGGCAGGAGGCACAGTACCTCCGCACTTCTTCATGTACTCCGGGCCAGAAGAACCATCGTAGGACTTGTGCCAGGGTCTTCTCTACCCCCAAATGCCCCCCAAAAAAGATGACTATGAGCAAGACTTAATACAGCGTTCTGGTGTTTTTGAGGTACTAGGATCTGCTGTACCTTCTGCCCCTGTACTGGTGCAACCCGGTATAAGAGATCCTTCTTCATTATGAAGTAGGGTCCTGGTCCCTGGGTTTTTCCTTCCATGGGGACCCCATCTATTTCAGTCACCTCCTTCCTAATGTTGTCATACCTTGGGTCTTCTGCCTGGTCCCGTCCAAAATTTCCTCTCCCGGGGCTAATCTGCCCAAGATCTAGGGCCCCAGTCTCTGTTGCCTCGACTGGTTCAGAAGCATTAGGGTGGGGGTCAGACTCAGCTGCTTCTCCCTCCTGTGTGGCCTCCTTTTCAGCTGCACGGGTCCGCCTACTTACAAGAGCGACCCTCTGGCTTTGGGTCAGTATTCGGGTTCCCAAGGTCTTAGCTGCCCTTCTTTCCCTTTTTGTCTTTCTACCCTGTCTGGGAGTGGAGAACAAATGTGGGGATATTTCAGAGAAGATTGGGGGTTGACAGTCTGCTGTGGATGCCTCACCAATTTTAGGGTCCCCATCTTTCTCCAATCCCCCTACTGGGAGTAAGTTTCCAAACCCTGGGAAGTCCCTCCCTATGAGCACCGGGTATGGGAGTTTAGGGACTACACCTGCTGCTACCTCAGTAGTGGTCCCTTGGATCTCGATTTTTACTGCGATGGTGGGGTAGTAACTAACTGTCCCATGGACACATGTTATCCCCATACGTTTAGCCTGCAGCAGCTGACTACGCTTCACGAGCTTCCCTGAGATAAGCGTGATAGCATTCCCCGAATCAACCAGTGCCGTGGTTCCTACCCCATTTAGTTTCACTGGTCTGGTATACATATGTGGGGTTAGTGAGACCCCCACAAGGTGGATTAGGGAGCATGGATCTGCCCAGTTCCCCAGGTTACACTGCATAGGCTCCTCAGCATTGGGACACTGTGCAGCTATGTGTCCCCACTCCCCGCAGGCATAACATCTGGAGCCCTAGGCGTTCCCCGGTCTCTTGGTTTGGGCAGTCTAACATCACGATCCTCTTCTCCCTCAATGCTCCGACTCTTTGTGGCCTCTAATGGGCCTTCAGCCTCTCTCTTTTTCCACCTGGGCCCTCCTGGTGGCCCAGTCACCCGAACTTTAGGGCTTGGTGCTGCTAGTTTAACCCGGGGTGCCTCTTCCTTAACTGGTCAGGTCAGCTCCCTCGCTGTCCTTCCCCTCTCTACCAGGGCGACAACCTCGTCATAGGTGGAGGGTTCGTTCTGGCTTACCCAGGCACGAAGGCCTGGTGGTAGTTCCCTCATGTATCGTTCGATGACCAGAACCGCTAGTATCTCTTCCGGACTCCGGGACTCTGTTTGCAACTATTTTCGTGCGAGATGGATGAGGTCATACAATTGGGACCGCGGGGTTTTGTCTTCCTGGTACCTCCAACCGTGATACTGCTGGGCCCGCACTGCTGTCGTTACCCCAGATCTGGCCAGGATCTCTGCTTTCAGCTGGGGGTAGTCTGCTGCAGCCTCTTCAGGCAGATCATGGTAGGCCTTCTGGGCCTCCCCACACAGGAATGGGGCAAGGATGCCAGACCACTGATCTCGAGGCCAGGCCTCCCGTAGGGCTGTCCTCTCAAAGGCCAGAAGGTATGCCTCTACATCATCCTCCCGTGTCATTTTCTGCAACCAATGGCTGGCCCGTATGAGCCGCATCCCATCATGGCCGCGATTCAGCTCTGTAAGGGACTTTACCTGGTTTACCAGTTCCCGCAACATAGCTCGGTCTTGATCAGCCTGGTCCATCAGCAGGCGATTAGTCTCTTGCTGCAGCCGTACTGCCTCCTGTTGGGTGGCCGGCTGGACATGGGTAGCCTCCTGCTGGGCCGACATAGCTAGTATCAGTGCTCGGACTACATCATCCATTGTGGTGGAAAAAAATAAACCCTCTCCCTTTTTTTTGTTTGTTTTTTGTTGTTGTTGTTGTTGTTTTAAATCACCCTCCTTCTTCCGCCGCGCTGTGCACCCCAAGATCCCACTGCTGACACCAGTGTGACAAAGTTCCTCCTTTATCTTGGTGGGTCCTGCGCTTATTGGTGGATTTTCTTGCCTCAGAGATTCACCATGTGGGTTGGGGAACAGCCCAGAGACCTTCCCCTCTGAAAGAACCCACAGTCCAGGTCAATTGGGAGGTATGGGGGGAACCCGGGCCCGCCCTCTACTCCGGGTTCCAGCCCAGGGCCCTGTGGACTGCAGCTGTCTATAGTGCCTCCTGTAACAGCTGCATGACAGCTACAACTCCCTGGGCTACTTCCCCATGGCCTCCTCCAAACACCTTCCTTATTCTCATCACGGAACCTTCCTCCTGGTGTCTGATAACGCTTGTGCTCCTCAATCCTCCAGCAGCACACCCTCTCACTCTCAGCTCCTTGTGCCTCTTGCTCCCAGCTCCTCACACTCGCATCACAAACTGAAGTGAGCTCCTTTTTAAAACCCAGGTGCCCTGATTAGCCTGCCTTAATTGATTCTAGCAGCTTCTTCTTTGCCCTCTACCAGACTCCTGTACCCCACTGGTCTGGGTCTGTCACATTATTTTAAGCGTGGATCTTGAAATCAAGTTCCCCAACCTCGTAAGTTAGGCTCCTTCTCCAAAAGCTCCTAAAGTAACATAGCTGGGGTAGATTGCAAGAACAGTTGTTTGTATTAGTTTTGTTCTAGCTTCTCCTTTCTCTTTCTTCCTGCTCTCAGATGGAAAGCCAAACAAACTCCAGAGCCTAGTTCAGTACTGCACCTGATATGAGCTTGGAGCAGGACTTGGGTAGGGGGAGAAGGTAGCTTTACACAACCTTTTCACCTTCTCTATCCCAAAGGTGTTGGTGGCTTCTTTGGCCTCCCTGTGCAGGCTAGAGAAGTTTGAGATGCTGCCCAAATTACCAACAGCCCCTCTGGCCTAGTTCAGCATCATAGAATAACTGTAGTACAGCAGCATGATAGCCATGGCCCCATAACCCTGGCACACCTCCTTGCTGGGGAGTTCTTGCAGTGGGGTGGCATAGAGACAACTACACCTACTGAACCTCTAACAGCAGTGGAATCCCCAGAGTCTGGGACTGACAGGTTTACACTGGCAGAATTGGTGTAAAGGGGCCTCAGTAATGAATTAGGCTCCATAAGAATCAGGTTTTTTTTGTTGTGTGTTAACTTTGTATTCATAGGTTAGGGACCCCAACTAAAATAAAACAATCACCATTGTAAAAAAACAAACAAACCTGAATTATACTGTTTTATTTTTGTCTTTCCATGCCTGTAATTAATTAAGAAAAGCAAAGTCCTAGGTGCTTGAATTAACTCTACTAACTGCACTAATGTCTAAAGAAAAAGTGGTAGTGTGCATTAGAGATTGAAAACAATTTGGAAACAAAACAACCTGAACTTTTGGCTCAAATGGAAATTGCACTTCAACTTACTTTTGGTTAGAAGGAGAGTTCAACTTAATGAACAAGCTAACAGTTCTTGTGCATCAAGATGTCAGATGGAATTGGAAGTAGAAATACCCAGGGGAACAGTCTCAGACATACTGGAGACATCACAAGAATAGTTTTCTCACAAGATTCCTATCCTCAGTTATGGATTCAAGGCTCGATTGTCAGTTTACAGTCTATCCCATAGGGAGGGGCAGGAATCATTGTGCTGCCCCTGAAAAAGCTCAGGTGGTGTTGGTAAAAACTAGCGGTAAGTTACCAGTTCCTCTGTGCAAGGAGGAAATGGGGCAATTGTGACTCCTTGCCTCAAAGGGCTGCTGCTGGGTATCTAAGTTAGGTACCAACCTTTACTCAGAGCTGGGCCTGAAGTCACGATCTAGCCCTTAACATAGTTTTACAAAGCTTAGAAAATATCTTCATGTTACTGCATAAAGTATGCAGAATTACTCACTTTGGCTGAGATTCTTTTCATAGCCATTAATTAAATAAACTTCATGTCCCCAGTCCCATCTCTTTCCTTCCAGTGCTTCAGCCTCACACCCCATCACACAGCCCCATCTGGAATTATCGTGCTTTGATCAGTTCAGCTGTGATTTGACTCTGTAGTTAGACGTTGCTGGTGCCTCTGATTACAAACAGCTTGAATTTCTATAGGAGACTGGCCTTATTTTAGATCATCTCCTAATTGAAAGGCATCCAACGAGTTCAGGAGCTTTTGTAAGAATACTTCATAAAAGGTAACACTAGAGTTCAAAAACCTTATTTTCTCCTAAGTTACATTGAAATAAATCAGGAGCCTATCCACTGAAGTCAGTGGAATTAGTCTTGTGTAAGACTGGAATGAGTAAGATCAGAATCAAGCCCCACATCTCTAGTGCAGAGTTTGCTACAGCTTTGCGCACTGGTATGAGAATTAAATTTGGTGCAAGCTATCGTCTAACTTAAAGTGAACTCACATTAACACTCAGCCATGAAGAAATGTAACATGCCTTAAGTTCTTGGGCTGATAAAGCATATTTTAAGGAATCCCTTGCTATGGAAATGACACCAAACATTTTAATATTACTGGTAAAATATTTGTAGCGATACTTTTACCTGATAAAATGAGAGAATGTTGCATTGTCAGCGTACAAAATGTACAACCTGCTGATTTGGATGGGAATTTCATTAAACAAACTCTTAACGCAGTAGCTTGTTTTGTATAATGTAGCAAATGGTTTTCCATTCCCTTACCATTAGGTAACAGAAACCCGGACTGGTCCTCTTGGCTGCAGTAACTATGACAACCTAGATTCTGTCAGTTCTGTTCTGGTTCAGAGTCCTGAAAATAAGATTCAGTTACAAGGTACGTAGGTGCAATTTTGTTATTTTTTTATGGAACAGGGGATATTTATTTTCTCTCTTTTAACCTTTGCTGCCCTCATAAAAGGTCATTTCCCTATTTTTTTGTCCAATAAGCACATTCTGGACAAAGTGAAGGAAGTGTCAGTAACTCCTGTTGTGTTTGCACTAGAAACAATGTCAGTACTGATCAGAAAATAATGTAAGTCTGTTAACATTTTACAGCCTTATTTAGCAATCAATCATGTATGCACTCTTTACACAGCCAAAACTTCAAAAGTGTACACTGAACAGGAAATGACATTTAGACCCATTATTACATCCTGGCTCATTTTGAGTAGTTCCAATTGAAACTGATGGGACTATTTGAAGAGTAAATGTAGGCCAGAGTTTTAAAGTTATATAGGTGCCTAAAGATGCAGATGGGCACCTGGAGCCAGATTTTCAGAAGTATTTAGTTGCCTAGTGAGATTTTCAAAAGAAAATAAGCTTGTTAGGCACTTACTTGCAATTAAAATCAATGGGCGTTAGGTACCTATCTGCTTCTTCGGGTGCTTAAATACACCTCTACCCCAATATAACGCGACCCGATATAACACGAATTCAGATATAACGTGGTAAAGCAGTGCTCCAGGGGACGGGGGTGGCGGGGCTGCGCGCTCCGGCGGATCAAAGCAAGTTCAATATAACGCGGTTTCACCTATAACGCGGTAAGATTTTTTGGCTCCCGAGGACAGTGTTATATGGGGGTAGAGGTGTATCTTTGAAAATCTGGGCCGTAGTGTCTATGGCAAAAGTACCCGAAAAGGTTATGTGCCTAAGTCCCATTAAAATCCAGGAAACTGAGGCATCTATCCTGCATAAGAACTTTTGAAAATCCCATTAGGTGCTTATGTGGATCTTTAGGTGCTTAAATGCTTTGAAAAATCTACTCATGCCTAAAACCCTACATCAGCAAAGGTGGCAGAATCTAGCCATTAATCATTGCTTTTATCAGTTACACAAGGGGTACTGTGTATAGATGCTCAGTATTATTGCAGCTAACAGACCCAATTGTAGTTGCTTTACTCATCTGAGTAGGCCCAATCACATGAGTGGGATTACTTGGTGTGTAAAGGGAGCAAGATTTGGCTCATTTTGCAAATTAAGGCTCCAGCCCTGCAAACACTTGCTGCTAATGCAATATCTACATGTGCAAGTAGCACCCCTAATTTCCACTGAAATGCTCAATTACTACTTGTATTAAATGTTTGCAGTATCAGGCCATAAATTGGCAGAATATAATATAAAAAGTGTTTTTCAGTTATCAAGATAGACTATCAGGATTATTTTATCTCCCTGTTGAATATGTCCACATTCTTTTTTCTCCTACATCTGTCTGGCTAGCTGTTTATGAGGACATTAAGGACAGCATAGATTAAACATCACATGATTTTTTTTTAAGGCATAAAACAATTGGATAGATGATGTTATTTACGTGGGGGCTCACCTCTTCCACTGTGTCTCCAGAAATAATCTGCCATTTTGGAATGCTCTTTGATCACACACATTTTTCAATAAAATAGGTAGAAAAGTGGTTATTACGTCAATCAAAGACAGATTTGATACATGCCATTGGATTACCATTAAAATCATAATGTTATTGCTACTTAAACTATTTTATATTTAATGTAGTCATGTTGAACAAAGGCTCGGGATTGCCTACTGAGCTTTTCTTTTCACTTTACAACTTCAAGACTTTTCAGAAGTATGTCGATATGTTTACAATCATGCCTAAGTAACAACTGGTTTTAGCAATGGCATCAGTGTTCTCAAACCATTGTGGTATGGCTTTCAACTTGCAAAATTGTATAATATTATTATTATTTATTAATATATTAAAAACAAGGAATATTTTCCTGTGAACTTGAACAAGCTCCTGTCTACTAGAGGCAGATATAGTCAATAACCTCTTATCTATGGACTAGATTATGATACTCTTATTCACACTGAAAAGCAATTTGCTCCGCAAGTATTCCCATTGATTCCAGTCAGACCGCTTGTAGAGTTAGATACTTTTCAGTGTTAGAGTATCACAATCTGGCCCCAAAGCTTTGGCAAAAGATTAATATTAATAAGGTAGCTGGCTATATTTTATTGTTGCTGTTTAATATTGTACCTAGCATGACTGACAGTCATAACTAAATTAGAATTCAGTAATTACCATATAATCATGCTACTCATTGGCATCATGCAAATAATACTTAGTTATTATAAAAGTAGATCTTAATTTCCAGTTGCAAGAATTCTGGATAATTACATATATTAAAAAAAAACAAATAAGATGTATTTAACTGTGAAAGTGTGTCTTGCACTTTCACTTTTTCAGAACAAGGGGTGGGATTTTCAAAAGCACCAAAATAGTTAGGAGCACAGGGAGATTTTTTCAAGGGCAGGGGCACTTTGCCCCAACCCGCACTGACTTTCAATGAGAGTTTGGGGCCTAACCCCCATTTGTACCTCTGAAAATCTACCCTACAAGTCTCATTGACCTTCAGTGGGACTTGTGCTCCTAACTCACTTAGACATTCTGAAAATCCCTTCCGAGACATACAAACCAGTTTGGCGGTAATCATTTTGGTCCTGATCTAATATCTCCTGAAGTCAACAGGAATCCTGGAATAATAAATCTGGCCCTATGGGCCCAATCCTGCAAGGTGCTGAGTGTGCCCCCTTGAGGCACTCCCAGTGAGAACTGGGTTCTCAGCACTTAATAAAAACAGATAGCAAATCTTCAATTGTATTTTGTGCAACATCATCGAAATACAGTTGACAATGAATCATCATACTTATATTTTTGCAGACTACTATTAAGACACCAAACACCTACATAAAATGATAAAAGAATGAAGCATAAGCATATAAATTAAAAAAAGGGGTGGTGGTTTTAGCTCATAGTTTCTGTTCTTCCTCATTTGTCTTCACAGCTTTATGGACAGATAATTGGAATACATTAGACATCACGTTGTGAAAAGGAAACAACAAAAATGTATTAAGAATAATGTGTGACTACACTTTTTTTCCTGTTTGCTTCCCTTTCCCCCTGTCTTTGGTTTCTCTACATCCATTTTTCCAAAGTTTACATTAACTGCTAATATCAAGATTGTAATTCCACTGCATTTTTTTTGCGACAGAAAAGCCCGTATGACTCTGGCTATTTATTCATCAATTCTTAACAATGTAAGGTTGATATAATCCATCCCCCACACCTTCTTTTTATACTGACAGTCTCCTCAGAAGGAAAGTACTCCAGTAAACCCTCTATCTGGAAAGCACCGGTTACTAGGATTGATATTCTGAACTCAGATGGAAATAAGGAATTCATCTGAGGTTAAGCCTTGAGAGAGGAAAAATACTATAGGGTGGGAATGCTAGACAGATGGGTAAATTGACCTAATTAGGCCACATAGTTTCCTTCTGTATCTAAAATGTTACTTTGTCAATATTATATGTAGATTGTTGAATCTGTTTGGGTCAACCCTATCTCACATTTAAATGAGGTTATTCCTATTTTATTTTCTAAAGGTCTTCAGCTCATCCTGCCTGAATATCTGCAGGAGCGTTTTGTGCAGGCAGCTTTGAGTTATATTGCCTGCAATTCAGAGGGGGAGTTTATCTGCAAAGATAATGATTGCTGGTGTCAGTGTGGCCCCAAATTCCCAGAGTGCAACTGTCCGTACATGGACATTCAAGCCATGGAAGAAACCCTGCTTCGCATAAGTGAAACCTGGAATGCTTACAACAGCGAATTTGAAGAGTCAGGTGTGATCTTTTAAAATATTTGTATTTGTGTTACTGAAAATCACAGAATTTCCTTAACAATGAGGGGTGAGCCTTTGAAGCCCCTGGGACTATGCATGTGCTTAAAGGTAAGCATATGCTTCAGTGCTTTGCTGGATCTGTGCCTTACTCATTATAACTCCTTGATCCCTATAGGACAAATGCTACCCCAACCTCCAACAGGTAGTGGGGACACTGGAATTATTTTTGGATTTGGGCAGGCTGCTCAGAGAATATTTATCTCCTGTAAGTGGTTAAGCCGAGCTCCGTGCGGGCCCTTTCCATGGCAGCGTGAATGAATATATGGGAAGGGGAGGAGACAGATCAGAGAAGGGTCAGCATTGGCCAATTCACTGTTAAATAGATTCTAAGTCTTTCCTTCTGCAGCAGAAATACACTAGAAATGCAGCTGTCACTATAGCCCACCTCTGCTCTGCAGCCTTAAGTGGAAAATTCCTTCCACACTTCCTACCCCCACTCTGCTGTTGAGATCCACCCTGCCCAGCTGGAATATTTGGGCTGACCACGGGGATTGGATTTGCCCCTAAATTAACATGGACTTGATGACTCATCCATGTAAGAATTGGTACTCCAAACGCTTCTCTACAATCCCCTGAGGACTGTTTAAACTGGACTAGTTCTATCTCATTCCCCCAACACATTCTGTGTCACACTGGCTTTCTTCTAAACATCAGGGTTTGTTTCACACACCATTTCCCTCCTTCTCATCCCCAGGACTTCCAGTCCCATAGAGAATGGAAACTGCAGGTAAAATTGGCTTCTGAACAACTGTTTTCACAACTCATTCGCTCAGTATTATCAGGAACAGCTGTCTAGCCAGCTGGCAGGAAAAGGAAGGAGAGCTCGGGGAAAAAAATTATCAGGCAGAAAAATAGAAGTGAAGGGATGTGAGGGAGGAGTAGAGAAAAGTAGAAATTGTAGAATGAAATAAAATGTATGGCAGACAGGAAAGATATAGTCTGGGGGTGACAGGACTGAGAAAAAAAGGCAATGCAAGAACAGGAAACAAGGGGAGAAAAAGTCTGAACATTAAAATGCTTGAGTATAAATGGGGGGTGGGAATTTATAAGTACTATGTTTTCTATATTCATTATTGTAATGAAAAATACCCTAATTTCTCTTTGACTAATCAGAATTAATTGAGGCTGGGGAATTGTTAATCATCCAACTCCCACTGACTTTCAATGGGATTTGGATGCCTAAATCTCTTCGGCTCTTTTGAAAATGTCAGCTCAAGGCCCTAGCATTGGTCCTGCTCCTGAAATGAGGATGTGGACCATGGAGATCTGAGAGAATGCCATGAATCAAGCATTATTTAAAATATTCATATATTTGTTTGTTGATGTTTTATAAAGCATCCTTCTTTGAAATTCCTCCATTTTGGCATCTTTGTACATTTCTGAAATCACACCTTCACTTAGAACATTATACATCAGTACAATTACATTGTAGGTACTGACAAGCTGTAGTTTTGCCTACCCATATATTGTCCTGTTTGAATGGGTGATGATATTGGTTAGAAATTCACGAATGACAGATGAAGCCACCTGGTAACAACAAGTGCCTTGATTCGTTTCTGTCTGAAAATATTCTCGTTTGAGCTGCATTTTATCTATAGATGACTGCACTTCTTTGAGTGTCCACCCTTGGGACATGTGCTGACTTGTGCCAATGAATGGTGGAGCCTTCTACTAGTAGTGTCTGTTAGAGTTCTTGTGCATCCCATTTTGCCCCTCCCCTCAATGCTCTAGCATGTTAGTTTAGTATTAAGTGTTTGTAGTTAGACAGTTATAGTTACTGTTGATAGCGGATCCAAAAACCAAGAAGTATGGGTTCAAGAGATGCACTCTATGTCCTGTTGCCTTTCCAGCATTGGACACTCGCACTCTCTGTCTGAAGTGCTTTGGAGAAGGGCTTTCTCCTTCTAGCTGCAGAAACTTCACAGCACAAGCTAGAAACAAGAGGCAAAATAGCCTTCAGTCCCTCCTACTACAGGAAGCCTCATCAGTTAAATCTTCCAGGTCAGAGATTTCTAAGGCTCCAGACAAAATGGATAAGAGGCTTGAATCAGCTCCAGTACCCTACAGTTCTAGGATGCCTTCTATTCTAAACTATCAGGATCTAGCTCTAAAGACTGGGCACTCTCTGATTAAATCCACAGATCTGATTCCTACAAGGGTACAAGTCCATCTGTGACTGAAACTCCAGATCCAAAGATCTGAAGAAGGAAAAAAAAAAGTCAAAACAAAACACTTGTCAGTACCTGGGGCCACTCCCCATACTGGGGACTCAGTCTCTTGGACCATGAACATGCAGAGCTGAAGAAGCGATTGGAGTCATAAAGATATGGGGTCATCTGACCATCCTTTTATGTCAGTTGTTGGATCTGAATACTACCCCGGCACTAATACTGTCTGTTGTTATAACTGCACAATTTCACTCCAAACTCCACTCCTCAGATTCTGTTGGATCTTTGCAGAGACAAGGGAAGAGACGCATGGATAATGAAGCCTGCAGTGTCTCTCCCTGCTCACAAGAAACAAAAGGTAGATACTTCACCACCTGGGTTGTTGCTTATGCTTCCCCTCCACCCGCCTTGAAGACCTACTTTCTCTCGTAGGAGAGCTGTATCACCTCTTTTGTAGATTTCCACATCAGTGGTATCTCCAATTGTCTCCTTGTTGGATCCGGGATATTTAAAACATGTCCCACCAGCTGAAATTGGTAAAGATTGGTGTAGAGAACTATGCATGCTTTTAGTAAGCATTATGTGATAGATATCTAAACTGGATCAGGTGCCCATTTTTGGCAGATCAGTTCTTTAATCCTTATTTAAATTAAGGCTCTTTATCCCCCCATCATACTCTGATTACCGTTGACTAAACCTTCCCAAGTGTGGGAATATGCAGAGGACACTCGAAGAAGAAATGAAGGTTATTTACTTGTTCTTTGAGATGGACTCTGCATATCCACCGTTCCAACCCTTCTTCCCCTCTAAGGAGCACTAGTGTCATTAATGGTGGAAAGCACTTAGGTGCGTTAATGGTGGGAAGAACTGACATGACAACTGCTACAGTGCTCCCTTTTATAGCCCCATCCTGAGAATGTGCTGGAGTGATAAGGGGAGTGGTGAGAGGGGGCCTCACAAGTGCTTTAACAGTCACTAACAGTAGAAGGCTGGACCATTCAGTACATATTCCAAGTGTGGGAATATGCAGAGTCCATCTCAAAGAACCTCAGTTACAAGTAAGTAACATCCCTTTTTGTTTGTCTCAGACTGTAAATGTGTTAAGCTGCTACATATCGTATCTCTTATGATACCACGTTGATTTTGCTGCTGAATATTTAGGTCAATGATAAGTTTCCCAGTAAAAATAATGGCCTCTATGGTATTGCAGATTTTCTTTTGTTACTGCATCTTACCCAAGCAGTATTATTTATATTGCAATAGCACCTAGAAGCCCCGCTCATGGACTGGGACTCCATTGTGCTAGCTTCTGTACAAAGACTGTTCTTGCCCCCAAAAGAGCTTACTATCTAAACACCTCTTCTCCCTTTGTTGAGAAGAATAGTGACTTTGTTTAATAAGGCGGAGATTCATCAATGTGGTTATGAATAGATACTTTCCCCTGGATGTTAACCAACAGGAATGTTTTGGTCACTGCTCTACAGCCAAAATGCTTCTGAAATAAATGTAGTCAAACTTTACTAATTCTGGGTCACTGAGAACGAAAATGATGCTTAAAATTGTTGATTGGCTGTAGTTTTCAAGATATGCTATTGGGTCAGTATATACGACCCTTGACTTGGGAATGGCGGAGGATAAGTGAGTTATAAAGGGAAGGGATCTCAATTTAAACCAGAAATGACTAAAATACATCTTTGACTGGATCTATGAATAAATCTATGACTGGGTTTGGACAGTACTTGCTTTTTAGGCAAAACAATGAATGATGCAATCTGAAGCTGGTATTGCATCATACATGATATGAATTGCATCATATTATTCCTAGAAGTCATGGATGATGCAATCATAACGAAGCTTACATCACTCTGCTGAACAAATTGCCCTATATCAGCTCTAGAAATCATAGTGTCGTGCTCTCTTATTTGTCAGTGTTTGATTTTGCAAAGGGACACATTTCTGTTTAGCCAAAGTGAGCAGAGATGCCTCGTACTGGTGTGAACAGTGCAGATAACTTCTGCTATGTTTGTGGTGAAGTGACTTTTGCATCACAAAAGCGCAGTATAACCACTATGGTTAAGAAAGCCTATCACCTTTATTTTGGCTGCAAAATTGGAGATCAGGACTCTAATCTTGTGGCCCCACACATATGCTGCAACACTTGTGCAACAAATCTTCGCCAGTGGTTGAACAGGAAAAGGAAATCTATGCCTTTTGCAGTGCCAATGATTTGGAGAGAGCCAACAGATCATACCAGCAATTGTTACTTCTGCATGGTGCCTCCAGTTGGGAAAGGTGTGTCAAAGAAGAAAAAGTGGACTGTGCATTATCCAAACATTCCATCAGCTATACGCCCAGTACCCCACGGAGAAGGACTGCCGGTTCCTGATATACCAGAATCATTCTCACTTGAGTCAGACGAGGAAGAGGATGAAACTTCTGGTCCTGAACCATCAATGTCACAGGACCCACATTTTCTCCCATCCTCCTCCTCTGAACCACACCTCATAACACAAGGTGAACTGAATGAACTTGTCAGGGATTTGGAACTACCCAAGAGTAAGGCAGAGCTGTTGGGCTCCAGACTACAGCAGTGGAATCTCCTGGCAGGTGATGTTAGGGTTTCCATGTTCCGTGACCGTCAAAAGGATCTTGTCCCATTCTTCTTCATGGAAGGTGATCTTGTAGCCTGCAACAACATCGATGGTGTGATGGCAGCCCTCAACATCGTTCACGATCCAGATGAGTGGAGACTGTTCATTGATTCATTGAAGACGAGTCTTAAAGCTGTTTTACTGCATAATGGCAATGTTTTGCCATCAATTCCAGTTGGTCACGCAGTCCATATGAAGGAAACCTATGACAACATGAAACAACTTTTGAGGTGCATAAACTATGACCAACATTAGTGGCAGCTTTGTGGCGATTTGAAGGTTGTTGCTCTCTTGCTTGGTTTGCAGACTGGATACACAAAATACTGCTGTTTTCTCTGCGAATGGGATAGTCGTGCAAGAGATTCCCACTACATCAAGAAAGATTGGCCACTCCGACCATCATTGGAGCCTGGGAGGAAAAGTGTTCAGCATCCACCACTTGTTGAATCAAGGAAGATTTTGTTACCACCCTTACACATCAAGCTGGGTCTGATGAAGAACTTTGTCAAGGCCATTGACAAAACACAAGCAGCTTTCAAGTACCTCCATGGAAAATTTCCAAGGTTAAGTGAAGCTAAGAAAAAGGAAGGTGTCTTTGTTGGTCCTCAGATTCGTGAATTTCTTCGAGATGATACATTTGACCATGCACTGCGTGGCAAGGAAAAGACGGCCTGGAAAGCCTTCCAGTTAGTGGCAATAAATTTTCTCGGAAACAACAAGGGAGACAACTACAGATTGTTGGTGGAAAACCTCCTCAAGGCATACAAAAGCCTTGGTTGCAACATGTCACTAAAGATACATTTTTTGCACTCTCATCTAGATTTTTTTCCACCAAACTGCGGAGCAGTGAGCGATGAGCACGGCGAGCGATTTCACCAGGACGTTGCAACAATGGAGAAATCCTATCAGGGCAAATGGAGCCCATCAATGCTTGCAGACTATTGCTGGACAGTGACAAGAGATGCTCCATTTAATGAATACAAGAGACAAGCCAAGAAGCACCGAGTAGACACTGCATAGGACTAAACTATGTACATGATAGATTTTTGCCTTTTGTTTCCTAATAAACTTTATTTCTATAACCCTTTTGCTGATTTTTAAAGTGTTACATAAACAGGACAGGTGAAATATTATCATGTAAAGCAACCATAAACACATGAAAAGACCTAGGTTTACAATTTATGATTAAAACTCTACTAACTACACAATATACATAGACATAAAATGTAAAAACTTAAATATCTTAGAAACAGTAGCCAATCAGTTGTTTTAATTGTCATATTTGAATTCAGCATATCAAAATACATAATAAATAGCACATTTTATCTCTGAAGCAGACGACTTCTCAAAAATTGTAGACCAGTGTTATTTATCAGGTGTCTATTTTAATAAATAATGCCAATGAGAATTACTGAACATCAATGGGCAGTATCCATCTTAAAATACATGTGGTATTCTGGGGGTATGGGGGGGGCAGCCCCTTACACCAGGCCTGAGGAATACTGGATAGAAAGACAGCTAAAACTTAGCTTCTGCTCTACTCCGTGGAGTTTATTGGTATTACTAGAGAGATGAAGACAGCTTGTTTAAATGAGATCCCTGAGTCACACACAGTTAAGTTTCACAGCAGCAATAACAGCCTTGGGCAGTCCACCATGAAGGAGAAGATCATTTCCCTAAACAACATGGATGCTTGGAAAGATCTTTGTGCCCCATTGGAGCCTTGATAACTGAGTATAAAACCTGTTTTTCTATGGGCTGAGCAATACACAATTCAAAAATACCCAGAGCTGAATAGCACCTTCCCTCCCATCAGATGCAATCAGTGCCATCTCTGAGCTAAGGGAGAGCTTGGCTGAAGTCTGAAAGTAGATGAAGAGCAATTCACTGACGCTACATCCAGGAAATATCGAGTGAGGGGAGAGGGATGTCATTTTGAACAACTCAACAACTCTATAACCCTTATATCACCACCCGTCATTGAGGGAATCTGGACAGAGATTATTAAAAGAGTCTACGCTTTAGTATTCACCTGGACTTTTCACCACTTATGTATAGTCAAAGCAATGGCTGCAAATATACCCCTTTTTAATCAATATCTGGAAAGCGGGCTACTCCATCCCCATCAAATTTAGACTTAGCCACAAATCTAGCCTTATAGTTTTCAGTATCTCGGAAAGAGATTACTAAACATATCAATAGGACAAGAAAAAAGTAAAACCCACTCACAGTGTGCTCTCAGTGTGCAGTGAGCATAATCTCAAGGGAAAAAATCGCTAATACTGAAGCCCTACATTTATAAAATATTGGCAATTCAACTATATTTAAAAATATGGTATTGATCTGCATGTCAGTTTAACATTAACACAGCATGTTGGTAATTATTACTAGATTTATTCCTTAAACAATATGAAAGTAGATAAATTATTAATAGGAATTCCATTAAACCATTTCCCTTGACCCCTCACACACCCTTATCTCTTGAATTTATTTCAATAAATGTGGACAATATAGTGGATATGAGTGTCTAAATCCCTTAGGCAAGCTTTGAAAATCTCTGCCTTACATTTTTAGAATATTTTGTATAAAGACATACACTGAAAGCAAGGACAACATAGGTGAAAAATGTTGTCCGGCACTTGATACTGGGGGGGGAGGGAGGGAGGGAAGGGGAGGGAGTGACAATGTTTGACAGAAGATAGTGGAGTTTCTATGGGGAATGACAAAATCTGTATAAATCATATTACTTTTTGAAAAGCCCTTCCAACAGAAATTTCACTTAGTGTCAACTTTCTATTGAAACTGATAATTATGAGACATTATGAATGCTTTGGATATTCTGAAACATAGGAGATATTATTTAATACATGTTAATAGCATATTTCAGGAAAAACTGTCAAAAATGAAGAGGCCATTTTAAACAGTTCACATTTAATTTCTCTGCAGCAAATAAGGGAAATTCCTGTAGTCCTTCCTCAGGCCAACATCCCATTTTAATGGATTTGAGGGCATAAGGTGGTGCAGAGGCCTTTTGTTTTCTTCTCCTAATGAGCCTAGACTCTAAAAGGACAAGACAGTGATGATGGGAGGGGAAATGACTTGTCCAAGGTCATACAGCATATCATTATTGAATTAAAGACTAGAACGTAGGCTCCTTTCAGTCACAGCCCAATGCACTACCCCTGTGCTGGTTTTCTGTACACAAAACGGATTTCATCCAGTGTTATTTATGTAACTCAAATCCAGGTAAACATGAGTATGTGAGTTTACGAGTTTTCTAACTCTCCTGCTTTCCACTCCTCTTTAGTTTAAATATATAACAAATGTGTCATCAAACAGAGAAACTCTGCCTCGGATAACAGATCTGTAATTGCTGTTGAGTTCAACAGGGGTCACGCACATGTATCCATGGCCGGAATTCATCCTAAAGAATAAGACTGCAAACATTCTCTTTAAGACTACTTGTCTGCTGTCAGTGTTCTCTCTCCTTTGTCTGTTTCAGATAAAACAATTGAAGGGTAGATTTGTAGATTTTCAAAGGCATAAAATACCAGTTCAGTGCCTAACTACCATTTGTGCCTTTGAAAATCTCCTATGGCTCTCTAGTACTAATGAATAAACAAAAAAAAAAAACAAGAAAACCCCCCTCAAAATGGTTCTCTTAGCTCCACTGCTCCCTAAGAAAAGTAGAGAGCTTATAAAATTTTCTCCTAGATAGAATTTTAAGGCCTGATTTACCAAAATGTATATGTCAGAATTTAAGTACAGTTGAAAGTCAAATTTGTAGATACATACTGCAGTGGCACATGCATATAGCCAGTTATTGTGTTAAATGCACACCAAATTAGGTGAGCAATTAGTATACACATTATTGGAAAAAATCAGTTATCTTCTGCCAGATAGGCACCTCTGAACTATGGATGATTTTTCCAGGAACAATTCATAGCTAGCAGCAATTTCTCCCTAGGACAGTGATGATTAATAAAGATATGGTAGGCTAACAAAATTCAAATCTGAAATGTCCCAGTCATTGTTATGTGTAGATTTAATTTAACACACTCTTTTCTGACATCTTACAAGAACTCAAATCCCATTTTGGGCAATGAACATTTCCAGTAGCATATTACTTTTCTCACAATGTCCTTGGCTGGCTTTATCATTGTAGTTTCCCTCCAGAAACTCAAAACACAGTTAGTTCTTTGAGTTTCATGTAACCTCTTAATATTAGAAAACATACTGTGTTTTCACCCAAAGAACTGACAGCTATTTTGAATTGTTTACTCTAAGCCATCTGCTTATTCCTTATCATATCTTATACACACAGCCATATTTTCTGGCCTTCAGACTTTGCTACCACCCTTGCAAGATGAGCAGCTGTTTTCTTATCAAAAATTCATGCTGAAACTTTTCATCCTAAATTCTTAGTACATTTCATTAGTGTCTCAAGGACCTTGGCTGAATTCATGTTTAAGCATGATCCTCCATGAGAAGAATATTCTAAGAAGCTGTATTTTAACAGTGGCATAAAGAGAGTGCTTTTGGTCAAAACGAATCCATGTTTCATTTACCCCATTTTTATGTACAATAAATTGTGCCTATTTTGACATATAGAATGCCTCTGAAATTATGCCAGCTACAAATGGGTTTAAAAATTGTGTAACTTTTCCAGTATCACCTGTACTTATAACAACATTCAGGAAAGCACTTAAGCAAACACATAATTTTCAGCACAGAACCTATCCCATTGACACCCATGTGCTCAAGGACTCCATCCAATATCCACGGAAAGACATCAAGTTCTGCTGAGTCAGTCCCCAGAGCTTCGATGGACTGGGATTATAATAAGCATACTCATCTTACTGTGTGACTGTCAAACCAGCATGATGAATACTATTTGTGAAGACGACATTGTTAACAGTACATTACTATTTTAAAAGGCTTTTTGGATTCTCTTAAGCAAGAATAAAAAATATCTCATGTAAAGAAGAAGGCTTGTAAGTATTCTGCTATATCAGCTACTAGATCTGTAGAAAAAACCCTTTCCAGAGGAAGTCTTTGTGAGGGCATACAAGGGTCAGGTCATGACCCACTTAATGCCCTAAAATCCAGGGAAACCCCTGCAGATCATGGAATCATAGAATATTAGGGTTGGAAGAAACCTCAGGAGGTCATCTAGTCCAATCCCCTGCTCAAAGCAGGGCAAACACCAACTAAATCATCCCAGCCAGGGCTTTCTCAAGCTGGACCATAAAAACCTCTAAGGATGGAGATTCCACCACCTCCTTAGGTAATCCATTCCAGTGCTTCACCACCCTCCTAGTGAAATAGTGTTTCCTAATCTCCAACCTAGACCTCCCCCACTGCAACTTGAGACCATTACTCCTTGTTCTGTCATCTGCCACCACTGAGAAGAGCCTAGCTCCATCCTCTTTGGAAACCCGCTTCAGGTAGTTGAAGGCTACTATCAAATCCTCCCTCACTCTTCTCTTCTCCAGATACCAGGAGAATGGTAAACGGCCATACCCTCTGCATTATTCCCTGGCCCACATTCCCTGAGCCCACATTATTCCCTGAGCCCACATTCCCTGAGCAATCTGCTCACTGCTGCACCCTCTTCCACATCACCTCATTCAATGGGCAGACATCGCAGCGTAAGAGTTAATACGACAATTAGCATCAATACCTTTTGCCCAGATTTCTGACAAATGTGTGATTTCATCATGAGGTCAGATTGCATAGTGCACCACCATTGTCCGCAAACAAACACCTACAGAATCCCAGTAGTAATTTGATTACATGCATGGGCTTTTGCCATCTTAGAGGGAAGAAATGATGATGTTTCTTTAGGATTCTCCACTCTTTCCTTCCATGTTCATTGCCCAGTTTTGGCTGGTATTTGTACCTATTGGATTTCCTCCCCACCTCAAACCATAATGGATGATTTCATTTATAGCAGGTAAGTACCAGTAAGTTGACACCTACCTGCACGTTGTCTGGAGAGGTGAGACGAAAAGACCTGAGCACGGGAGAGAAGGGCAGGATCCTGTACTTCCTTTGCTTTAATCCTGCCCTAGAGGTCTGCTGAGTGTCTTTGAAAAGCCAGCCACTTCACTGACCTGCCTAAATGGGAGCAGAGCTTTTTTTGAACATTTAGTCCCAATATTAGATGCTGAGCCCTTTGAAAGCCTAAACCCATGATCACGGAGGCAGGAGCTATCTTTCTATATTTGTATAGTACTTAGTGGAATAAATATCCTTATCAAGATGTCTTTTATTAATAACAATAACTTAAGATAGATTTGAGTGGTGCCCAAGCAGAAAATTTTCTATAGTACCACAGAACTGTACAATACCTAGCAACATCCCATATAAATTGCTTCAAACCACTGAGAACTTACATGAAAAAAAGTGTTATCAAAAGATAGTAACAATTTTCCACAAAATTCACAGAAATAAAAGAAACATAGTGATACTTCTTCTTAGCGTATGTGCAACCTGCGTCAGGTGGCACATGACCAGGATTCATTACTGAATCTGGTCCGCTGATTGGATTGTTAGCTTCCCTGGCCCAGGACCGGTACTGACAGGGACCATGACATGAATGCTGATGCATGTGGGCTGCTCAGTGGCATTTAAGTGTGGTTGCTATGATAGCAAGGAATTAGATGAAATGACTCATGAGCTCCCTTCCAGTCCTAGCTTCTTAAAAGAAAATTACATTGACTATTGTAAATTAATTGTTGACACTGCACTGCATGTTTTAAAATAATAATAATAATAAAAAGGAGAACTGTTAAAAAACAAATATGAAGATGTGGATGGCAGGATTATTAAGACTATTTATGAAAATTGTGACATCTCATCAAATATATGCCATTTTCATAATCATGTTTTAAGTTATAAATAACTTCTGAAAACCTGAAAGTAAAAATCTTTTTCCATCCTGATATTTGATTTTCATCCTGTGCACATACACGGAATGCTTACTCCTTATTTATTTTTTCTTTCCTTGAACGGGAGGCTGTTGGTGTTGAAATTCCCCCATAAGAAATAAATGTCATTTGGTGTGTTTGTTTTGAAAAGGAGGTGGCGGGAAAAGAAAGGGGAAGAAGCATACAAAGAATTATAGAGACTTAGCTAAGAGATCAAATGTTAAGAACACATTTTTGAATGCTATCCTTTTCTGTTTCTATGCGTTCATTAGAAATATAGAAAAGTTATATTTTACTGTTTATAAAAGATATCACAAGTCATATTTTCAAAGCCACTTTGAAAAAGGCCACTGCAAAACGTTTCCCATGCAAACATGTTATAACTCTCAAGATACTGTAGACAGAAGTACCACATGTGCATAGACTTTGGATAGATATCTTACTACTCAGCTTGGGCTCAAGTGATCAGGCCAAGCCAGTCCTGAAACATGCTTAAATGAGCATGTGGTGAGTAGTCCCACTGAATTAATTGAGATGATGTGTGTGCTACATGTTAAGCATTTGCTTAAATGGAGCAGGGCCACAGTATCTTACAGGTATTAGCCCATTAAAGCATGTATTGTTTGTCCTCACAAATTTGTGGTTATGCACAAATTTAGAGGCCAGACTGTGGCCTTTTGGTAAATTTGGCCCTTTATAACTTAGGCCAGGTCTACACTAACACCCCAATTCGATCTAAGGTACGCAACTTCAGCTACGTGAATAACGTAGCTGAAGTCGACATACCTTAGTTCGAATTTACCGCGGTTCAGACGCGGTCCACACACGGCAGGCAGGCTCCCCCGTCGACTCCGCGGTACTCCTCTCGCTGAGGTGGAGTACCGCAGTCGACGGCGAGCACTTCCTGGTTCGAATTATCGCGTCCACACCAGACGCGATAAATCGAACCCGGAAGTTCGATTGCCAGCCGTCGAACTACCGCGGTAGTGTAGACAAGCCCTTAGAAAGTTGAACCTTTGAAAACTTCTATTGGCGTGAACAAAACTGGGAATGAAACTAAAGACAATTCTGTGGACAAGAATTTCCCTGAAAGAGCGTGCAAACACTTCAGGGGCAAACACACAACTTTAAAGTTTGCTCTCCGCAAATATTCTTACATTACACTTGAAAATGTGCTTGGCACAGATGTTTGTGAAAGGAAAACTCAGCATCTGCAGAAAGCAAAACAAAAGGGGCATGAACATTGCTAAAATCAACTGATTTTAAAATTTGAATAAATCTTTGCTGAAAATGTTGTTCATTATGAGCCCAGCCTCCATCATACTGTGATTGAAATGTATTATTACAGCTGCATTGCTTTTTATGTTATTTCTTTAAGTCCCTTGAGTCAGTGGATTTAGGCTACATAAAGAATATCTGAAAGAGTTCATAATTCCTTAATAACTGCTGGATTTCCTGTTGCTGAACAGTGATGCGTTTTGTAAATAGTGATACATAATCATCAAAAGAAATGAAAACATTGAAAGATTTATCTGAAATGGAGGGCTAGATCCTTGGTTGATGTAAATCAGCATAACTCCCCTGAATTCAATGAAGCTATCCTGATTTACACCAACCAACGATCTACCCTGACATTATATTTTTTTTTCAAATCTTCATGTAGATTGAATTATTAACACTCTCTTCCTGAAATCATCTTGTCTAAAAGAATGGGATTTAAAGGACAAAAGGAAATTCATTAAGAGACTCTACTAGAAGGGACAATCCACTTATTATGGAATTAAATGTCAGTAAAGTTAAAGTTCATGTATCTTTCATTTTTGTGGACAGTGTTTGCATCTTGAACAATCTCACTTCATGAACAATCCACATAAATCAAAGGAAGAAAATAGCCCTGATGTGTCTGGTCCTATTTTTCAGAGGACGATTTAGGGAATTATCTATTAATAGTATGGTGAACTTGTCTACTGTATTTTGGGAACAACAAAATTCCGCACTATTTTCAGACACCATCTTGGATGTGCTGTTTCACCTAACACAAACATAAAAGCTTTCAGGGGTTGATTCTCTAAAGCTCTAGTGGTAGTTAGGTGCTGAGCACTCACTGAAAGTCAATGAAGTTTAGACACCTAATTGACATTTGTGACTTTGAAAATCTCTCCTTAAATCCTCTTGTCAATTACAGAAGCCTGAAAATGAACCTTAATGTATACTTCCAAACAACGTGGTTCACAAAATCATAGTATAATATTTTAAAGCACGTATTTCTACAGTCTTGTAGAGATTTGTCATTAAGCCAGTTACAATGATAAAGTAGTTGCTAAAATCAGAGTAATAATAAGTGAGTGCTATAATTTGTAAAAATCAAATATAGGATCAGCCTTGTTGGTGACCACCAGGAAAGCAGGTGACTCACTCTCTCAATTTGAGAGAAAGGTGTTTTGTTGTTGACTCTTATCACAACAAAGGAGGTTCTGGGGGAAATGGTAAAATAACAACATGGAGGAAGCTTATGTTTAGTGGAGTGAGATTTGTGCTAAGGCTCACTTTCAATAGGCAAATCCCTGCTTTTTCTATCCCTCATCTCTGTAGTATCTCAGCTTCTTCCAGTAGTGCATTTTCAATATGACTGACATCACCTGTTGTTCTCCCATCCTCTCCATTAAGCAAGCACTTTTAAGTGTGATTACTATGTGAGATGTTTGTTGATGGATGACTCTAGTGAAGTTTCAGCAAGGTTAAATTTGGTCCATAATGTTTAGCTATAACCACTCTTCTATTTAGTTGAAAAATCCAGTACAATTTTGTTTTTCTTTTACTTAAAGACTACCCTCACCCCCAATAAGCCATTGATATTTGCTATTTCCTTGGGTGTAGTTTACTCTGAAAATTATCTCTGTAAAAATGGGTACCAGGGGATTCCATTTGTATTGCCTCAATAGCTCCAAATCAAATTAGCTCAGTTTATATTTTCTTTTGTTTTCCCCCCAGCTGCCAACCGTTCAGAGTCTACCTGCAGTGTGGACACCAGCTTAGATTTGTTCTTTCTCCCATATCATCACAGGTGATAAGAGACCCTACATTCCAAATTATGCCCTCAGTAGCTCACATGCAGCCTCATTCTCTTTAATTTGTAGCAGTAATGCTTAACATATTTCCAGATTACCTTTAGCTAACAACTAGTTTAAAATTATCTTGATATTTTCAGTATTTCCTGTACTTCCCTTAGCAGTGGGAAAGACTATTTAGGATGATGTCTGAAGGTAACTGACAAGTTTAAGCTGTGCCATTGTACAGTATGTCCTCATTTGCACTTGTCTCATCTATTAAAAAGTACAGGGGTTGTAGAAGCATTGCTGAGGGCATAATTTAGAGACAGTGGGATTGCACAGATGTTCCTATGGGTACATTTTTATGTACATTCTATTGTGCTGATGCAAAGGAAGGAGAGCACCCAGCTTGGCTTTCAGATCACAGGCTGAGTTTGCAGGGCTAGTAGCTAGAACTAAATATATCTCCTTGTACACTGAGCAAATTTGATCTGGAAATAGTAAGACAATGCATTTGGAATCCCACAATACCCTTTGCAAAGAAACACTTTTCTCAATAGAAGTGCTTTTGTACAGTAGCTTGACGATACATTACTGGTTTTCCAAGTACTCCATTTTAACTGGGAGAGAAGATGCTGCATAAACTTAATAAATCAAACTTAAAATTAAAACTGGAGGGTGAAGGACTCCTTTAATCTATAAAGAAGACAGATTTAACTTTGTGCCATGATAGGTTATGTTATCATTGATTCAGAAGGGAGAAAGAATGTGTCTATGAAAGAGCCATGCGATCTCACAGTATATAGGAGGTGTTATCATTCACTCAGTGCCCACTGCCTCTCCTCTGACCAAAACAGACCCAATTGCTAAATCAGGATTGGAAGCCAATTGCTATGCCAAGTGAGTCTCATTCTAAATCTTAATTGAAAGACTCATTGTGAACAGTCTGAGCTGAATCACTGGCAGTAGAAGTTCCTTGTTAAACATTGTGAATAAAGACATTAGTCAATATGGTTCAATCCATTTGCCCCAGAGCTGTAGAGCAGTGGTTCTTTTAAGATGGGGCTTAGAGCTTCAGGCTCAAGAAAAAAAAAAGCTTCAAGCCTCCCGTGTTCTTAATATAATTATTGTTTACTCTATTATCTTACAAAGGTGTTAATTTGCCTCCCAGTAATTAACTTCCCCATGTGGTTGTCAGGCAATTTAATCAATAGTAAGAACAGATATACCCAGATGTCATTGCTTCTGTGACCAATATTCTCCCCTCACCCCTGTGGAGGTGTCAGTGTTTTAATAAAGTGAACAGGTGCAATGTACAGAATTTCTTCAGAGCCAATTTCTAAATTGTTCATCTCATATTCCAAAAGTGAAAGGACAGCCAATCAGACTCCGACAACATAATTGCCTCATTTTCAACCCTAAAAGCATTATGTGCCTCCTGCTAGTTTAGCACCTGGCAAATCTACTTAAAGTTATGCAAGATGTTGTTTGCTCAGATAATGCTTAAAGTATGATGACATTGTAATGAAGGAGAAGGAGAAGGTTTAATCTAGTATGAATCTACATTAGTCCTGTACATGGTGGACATAAGTAGTTTCTTTGAAAGCTGGTAACGAATCTCACTCTTGGGACGATTTTAATCCATTCTGGCAGCCTTGAACTCAATATTACAAGAGATGTCATTCTTGTCTTCTCTTTCCTCTTTATGGAGATTGTCTCTGGTGATTTGTCATTTCTTAATCATTTGTAATGTATATACAATACTTCTTCCAAGAAGAAGTCTCATTTTTGTTTTTTTCCCCCTCAGTAATTTCTCCTTCCTTTTCAAGAACTATAGTTCTGGGACAAGTCTTTCATTTGTTTGCCTTGTCTAATTTAGGCCCAAATCCCAAAATAAAGACAGCAGGAGTCAGCCCACATGGTGCTCCCCGTAGGATCACAGCCTTAGGTTTTAATTTTTTGGAAGCAGCAGTGGTTATGCTTAAGTTTCTGGTTTTTAAGTACTATGTTAGTCTGCAGCTTTAGGGAAATGATATTTATGATGATAGTAACTAGAGCTGGGCAAAAATAACAACCAAAAAACCCCCCAGAATTTATGTCCCGTGATAAATTCTGATATTTTCACATTTGTTTTCATTCCAAATTGGGACAAAAAAGTCAAGACAGATTTGTCATAGAATGAAGAGTTCTTAAAAAAAAATCTGATTTGAAAGTGTTGAAACATTTCATTTTTGATATTGCCGATCAAAATTAAACACACATTCCCAAACAACCTCCCTAGGCAATTTATTCCAGTGTTTAACCACCCTGACATTTAAGAAGTTTTTCCTAATGTCCAACCTAACCCTCCCTTGCTGTAATTTAAGCCCATTGCTTCTTGTCCTATCCTCAGAGGTTGAGAAAAACAATTTTTTCTTCCTCCTCTTTGTAACAACCTTTTACATACTTGAAAACTGTTATGTCCCCTCTCAGTCTTCTCTTTTCCAGACTAAACAAAACCAGTTTTTTCAATCTTCCCTCACAGGTCATGTTTTCTAGACCTTTAATCATTTTTGTTGCTCTTCTCTGTACTCTCGCCAATTTGTCCACATCCTTCCTGAAATGTGGTGCCCAGAACTGGACAAAATACTCCAGTTGAGGCCTAATCAGTGTGGAGTAGAGCGGAAAAATTACTTCTCGTGTCTTGCTTACAACACTCCTGCTAATACATCCCCGAATGTTCACTTTTTTGCAACAGCGTTACACTGTTGACTCATATTTAGCTTGTGGTCCAGTATGACTCCCAGATCCCATTCCGCAGTACTCCTTGTATGTGTGCAATTGATTGTTCCTTCCTAAATGGAGTACTTTGCATTTGTCCTTATTGAATTTCACCCTATTTACTTCAGACCATTTCTCCAGTTTGTCCAGATCATTTTGAATTTTAATCCTATCCTCCAAAGTACTTTCAACCCCTCCCAGCTTGGTATCGTCCGCAAACTTTATAAGCGTAATCTGTATGCCATTATCTAAATCATTGATGAAGATATTGAACAGAACTGAACACAGAACTGATCTCTGCGGGATCCCACTTGTTATATGCCCTTTCAGCATGACTGTGAACCACTGATAACTACTCTCTGGAAGATTTTCCAACCAGTTTTGCACCCACTTTATAGTGCTCCATCTAGTTGCATTTCCCTAGTTTATTTATGAGAAGGTCATGCAAGACAGTATTAAAAGCTTTACTAAAATCAAGATATGCCACGTCTACCGCTTCCCCCCATCCACAAGGCTTGTTACCCTGTCAAAGAAAGCTATCAGGTTGGTTTGACACGATTTATTTTTGACAAATCCATGCTGACTGTTACTTATTACCTTATTATCTTCTAAATGTTTGCAAATTGATTGCTTAATTATTTGCTCCATTATCTTTCCAGGTACAGAAGTTAAACTGACTGGTCTGTAATTCCCTGGGTTGTCCTTATTTCCCTTTTTATAGATGGGCACTATATTTGCCCTTTTCCAGTCTTCTGGAATCTCTCCCGTCTTCCATGACTTCTCAAAGATAATTGCTAGTGGCTCAGATATCTCCTTAGTCATCTCCTTGAGTATTCTAGGATGCATTTCATCAGGCCGTGGTGACTTGAAGACATCTAATTTGTCCAAGTAATTTTTAACGTGTTCTTTCCCTATTTTAGCCTCTTCTGATCCTACCTCATTTTCACTGGCATTCACTACATTAGACATCCAATCACCATCAACCTTCCTGGTGAAAACCGAAACAAAGAAATCATTAAGCACCTCTGCCATTTCCACATTTTCTGTTATTATCCCCCCCCCCACCATTGAGTAATGGGCCTACCCTGTCCTTGGTCTTCCTCTTGCTTCCAATGTATTTGTATAATGTTTTCTTGTTACCCTTTATGTCTCTAGCTAGTTTGATCTCATTTTGTGCCTTGGCCTTTCTAATTTTGTCCCTACATACTTGTGTTATTTGTTTATATTCATCCTTTGTAATTTGATCTAGTTTCCATTTTTTGTAGGACTCTTTTTAGATTTTTAGATCATTGAAGATTTCCTGGTTAAGCCAGAGTGGTCTCTTGCCATACTTCCTATCTTTCCTAGGCAGTGGGATAGTTTCCTCTTGTGCCCTTAATAGTGTGTCTTTGAAAAACTGCCAACTGTCTTCTATTGTTTTTCCTCTTATACTTGCTTCTCATGGGATCATACCTTCAACGCTTCAACCTCTCTGGCCACTCAGTAACAGATTTAAAGGTGGCAATTTTGCAACAGAAAAGCTTCAAAAACAGACTTCAACGAGAAACTGCTGAACTTGAATTAATATGCAAACTAGATACTATCAATTTAGGCTTAAATAGAGACTGGGAATGGCTGAGCCATTACACACATTGAATCTATTTCCCCATGTTAAGTATCCTCACACCTTCTTGTCAAACTGTCTTAAATGGGCTATCTTGATTATCACTACAAAAGTTTTTTTTCTCCTGCTGACAATAGTTCATCTTAATTAATTAGCCTCTTAGAGTTTGTAAGGCAACTCCCACCTTTTCATGTTCTCTGTATGTGTATATATATCCCTTCACTATATGTTCCATTCTATGCATCCAATGAAGTGGGCCGATGATCACTTTCACCCAAGCTGTCTTCCACTTTCAAATTCTTATCCAGTTCCTCCCTATTTGTCAAAATCCAATCTAGAACAGCCTCTCCCCTGCTAGCTGTCTCCACCTTCTGAAATAAAAAAATGTCTCCAATACATTCCAAGAACTTGTTGGATAATCTGTGCCCTGCTGTGTTATTTTCCCAACAGATGTCTGAGTAGTTGAAGTCCCCCATCACCAAGTCCTGTGCTCTGGATGATTTTGTTAGCTGTTTAAAAAAAGCCTCATCCACCTCTTCTTCCTGGTTAGGTGGTCTGTAGTAGACCCCTACCATGACATCACCCTTGATTTTATCCCTTTTGTCTTACCCAGAGACTTTCAACAAGTCTGTCTCCTATTTCCATGAGAGCACCTCATGTTACAGGTAGTGCCTTGTATACCTCAGGATTAGTCCCTAATTGGGTTTGGAGACTCTACCCTTAATAGAAGTGCTTCGTTCTCTAACATCTTCCCCTGCATCTGAGCTCTAGTCAATACAAGGGAGGGTGAAGATCTAAGTGAGCCAGTTACAGCTCCCAATTCTGCACCAATTTGACAGTTAAATCATCCTGGGGGCTACTGTAATTTATACCACCTCCATACGGTCCCAAAGAGATCCTATACTTGTGGAGGACCAGTGCACTGTACTCCACCCTACACTCCCCTCCAACTGACACTCTGATATGCACATCCCCTGACATTCTTCCTCCACTAGGGTTGGGGGAGGAACTCCCAGCAGGGCAGTTGCCCCAGCAGGCTAGCGGAGGGAGTTCCCCACTGGCCATTTCTGGCAAGAATCCAGCTATTTTGCACCCCCTGAGCAGCACAAAGTGACCAGATCATACCAGATAGTTTGATCCTATGATCTTTAACATTTATTCTAAATCCCTGCTTCATGTCCGGCCCATCCCTTTCACAGTACATGTGTTCGGTTCCTGTACTTAGACCTTAAGAGAGTAAGAACAGCGAATGATTTCATTACAGAGGGCTGAATGATTTATATAATCCCATTTAAAGTTCACCTCTGCTACCTTTTCTGTGGAAAAAAACAAAGTCATTTCAAGCCAAGGTCATACGTTTATATGGTGTTTTTTCCAATATATATTTCTTGTAATATTGCTGCTACTTCTTTAGATGAATTAATGTATATCAAACAACTAAAATTAATTGGAACATAAAAACAAATATATATATTCATTTTACTGCTTTGTTTTTCCTGGGCCCTTGGAACAGAGTGGGTCATTATTTTTTTATTATTTTTTTAATTTAAATCTCTAGAGTCTGGACAATACTGGAGCAGCATTTTATTGGACATTTACAGTATTTGGCCATTTGAAATATCAGTTCTATTGCAGATCAGTCCCTTGCACAAAATTTTGGTAGCTTTGTGGTTTGAGATTTCAATTTGATGCTTCTGTTGGTGTTTCACCAATTATAACATTTATTGCCCTGATTGTAATTAAAAGCATTATGATGGGGAAAGGAGTTCTATTATCATGGTCTTCTTGTCAGAAGAGAGTTTTAGCATGCAATGCTGTTATTTGAAGAGTAGGACACACTGTTGGGGATTTTGAAATTCTCTATCACAGCTCTTGTTCATGGACTTTGCTGAGGCCATAGTTGCCTAAGGTAGAGCCAGATTTCTTGAAGCTCAGTTCCATGCTTTAACCTCAACTTTCAGTGCTCAAAATCCTCCTTGTTCTTAAATGTGCAGCTTTAAATAGCTTTATTTAGCTTGGGTGGTATCAATTTCAGTTCTTAGTTTGTAATCACAAAATACAACAGTATTGGTAGTCTTGTTGACAGCACAGACATAAAAGGTTTAGGACTGAAATGGCCATGGAGGACGAGTGTTCCTATCAGGTTTGGGTTGAGGCATATTGGCAGGGCAGGGTTGGGGGGGGGGGGGCTGCTTTGCTGCTGCCCACATCCACCACCTCTACTGTGAATAAAGGACTGCAGTTCCCAGAGGTGTTTGTCTAAGTAATAAGGCCTACATTCACAGCAACCAAAATACTGTGGTCTAAAGGTTTCAAGGATATAAGCTGGAGCAAGTTCATTCCTAGACAATTCTGGATTTCATCCCTCTAGAGAGAAGAGAATCCCTGAAATCACATCAGTAGCTCTAAACACCTTCCCCTTTTGGTTTTTTAATTCTTCATTGGACTTGACTACTGCTCAGTTGCACACTGTGATCCTATTAATTATTTTAAACTTATTTCTAGGAATTGTCTCTCTCAGATGAACTTAAATGGGATTCACATTACAATCAGACCTAGACAAATGAAGACTAAACCAGCTGACAGATAGGGCATTCCAGAGGATCCATGGAGAATTGAACGTATCACAATTAAAACTTTTATTTTCATATAAAATTGCAAGACCCTTAGCTATTGAAAGCCAGAAATCTTGGGAGATGCATTCAAAGCTATATCTCTGGAACTAAATCACCTCAGTAACCATTCCATGAGGGAAGACAACACTCAGTTTAAGATGGAGCATGGATGCCTGGTCATGAGTGATCATTCCAGGGTAGATTCTCAGTTTGACAGACAGCAGGATAGAGAATTGAGTCAGCCTGGATAAATATGAGACTCTAGAAGCCACGGCCATCTGGGCCAGCATGTGGAATCGCAGATTTTTCAAATCTTCTGCATCTGCCAGGAATTAACTAGCAGAGGTTTTGATGTGCCTACATATAGACATGCCCTTCCTTGCTGGATAGAAGAGACAACTTTGTAAAAGTGAACTTTCTTTGATGCACTGAGCAGCAGACTGAAAGTCTTCTGGTCAGATCAGAGGGTAGGTTTATTTCTGGAGTCCCATGGTGGTGGAAGATGAGATGTAGCAGTCTGATGAAGGGGCTGTTTGATTTGACAAGAACATCTGCAATGTATCTTCTCATTTCCCATTAACAAACTGGCAACTAGAATTATATTGTGTGCTGGCATTCATGCCAAACATTACATGTTTGCAATGTCAGAGAGAAGATACTGGTTTATGTGGTGATACAGAAAACATGGCTGCTGAAATGGCCATTTGAATCAACAGAACCTTTTGCGGTGCTACATAACTGATGCATACACAATCTTCTTAATGTCCAGAGGATTGCTTGTATTTGCCATTCAGAGAGACCCCAAATTTTTGGGTAAGATGCCCCTCTGCATGGGATCTCTATTCAAGGATGAAGTCCACCATGGCCACTACCACATAGCAGGACTGAATTTGGAAATCCAGTCCTACTTGGAGATTCCTGCTGGATTGCCATGATCTCTGACATATTTCAAAGTCTGTCTTCACTGGGATCTCAATGGTTGCTGTGGTTGTCCCATGAGGAAATTGCTGAGGACCAGCTGAAGCTTGTTAACTCATTTTAAATTCAGTGAATGAATTACATTGTATGGTGCCAGAGCAGAACATCCTCTCCAAGGTGATGTTCATTGCTGAACTAATCATTCAGATAAAGAAATCTGTGCACTTCTTGCCTGTGCAAGTAGAACGTGAGTACCACCATGAATTCTATGAGCACCACCAGGGGCTGATACTAGCCAAGAGGTGAGACGCAGATGAAGTGCCAGTATCAGCATGTGGTAGAGACAGATTTTACTGACAATGTTTAAATTATAATACTGTCAATCAAGTGAAAACAAAGAATGTACATAAGTGTACATTCCATCCTTTACACACATTTTTGTACATTTTTATTCACAACTTCTCTACTTATTGAAAGTATTTTTGTTATAAAAATGTGTCAGTGTTTTGAAAAGTGACAAAACAGACCACTGAAATTGCTGTCAAGATGCTTTAACATTTTTACTTTAATGAAGTATTGTGTTGAAAAATACATTTTTCTACAGAGCTACATTTACTGTGGATTGTTGTTTACAAGCAGCTGCCCTCCAATTTCTTCTTCATTTAAAGAAAAAAATCTAACCAACCTACACCTAAAGCTTATTTATATTACTGTAGCATCTGGGAGTCCTAGACCAGGACCCCATTTCCCCAGGCACTGTAGTGGAAAATAAGATAGTCCCTGCCCCAGAAAGCTTGCAATTTAAGTACGGGACAGACAACAGGTGTGTACAGAAAGAGATGAGGGCACCCAGGGAATCAAATAGACAATCAGCATGATAGGCAGTGGTCTCAGCACACGAGAGGCTTAGCCATTGTCAATTTTTTTGCAGACAACACAGCAGAGGAGAGTTTTAAGGAAGGTTTGTAAGAGGATAATGACTTGTTCTTGCAGATAGGAGGAACTACCGGTAAACAAGCATAAGGGGCTGCATGAGAGAAAGCACAATGGTACTTACTTGAAAATGTAACAAGTGGTGATGGAGGGTGGCTTCGTGGGTCTGATCAGAAGTGGGGAGGGGTGGGAGGAGACCTTTCAATACAATTGAGGAATTGTTAAAAGTAGGAATGGCTGCCCTCCAGTTTATTTGTCATTTAAAGGGAGGGAACCCCTAACGAAACTTACACCCCAAACAAACATTTGTTTGATAAAAAATTCTGAAACTGATCAATGAACGCACCGTTTCAGTTTGTGAGAGATTGTTTCAACTCATTTTGTGGTTGTTGTTTTGCTTTTTGAAGATTGGTTGTAAGAAATAAAAATTCTGCTTAGTTTAGACTTAGGCCAAGCCTGAACAGAAGCAAGTCTTTATGGTATTGTTACATTATAACTTACAGAAAAGTGGGTTGTTGCTGTAAAATGAAACTATTCCAGATTGGATATCAGTGCTACTAAGAATATAATATTAAAACACAAAATGTAAGTTAATGAAGGGCCAGATCCCCAGCTGCACTCATTTATACCACCTGAGGATCTAGCCAAAACTTTTTTTCAGTTTTCTGTTGTTTTTTTTGGTAAAGCATGAACCACTACCACTACCACCATATTAAACTATCATATTGTACCTACCTATTGTGTTTTACATACTCTCTCTCTCTCTCTCTCACACACACACACACACTCAAATTTCTTCCCGGCACCTTCTGATTTTTGCACATCCCCTCTGTGGCCCCCTCAAAGTCACAGGACCTCCCTGTCAACTTCTTCCTAGGACTATCCAAGATGGTCTAGGAGGAGGAAGCTGGACAGGGAAGTGGGAGGTACTCTGGAACTGTGGTGTCTATTTCATTTCCCTTGTCTGCTCATGTCTCTAGGTAGAGTTCCTCTGGGTAGTGTCCATTGACTCCTCGGATGCCTCTGAGAAGTGGTTGGTGTTATCCAGGGTTCTCTGTTTGGTTTATCCTGATTTTCAACCTCTAACCTCACTCCCAGTCCTGTTTTCTCCTTTGTTTTCCCTAGCAATCAGTTGTAGCCTGGATTCCTCCCCCTTAATTGAGGGGATGGTTCTTTAGTTATGGGAGGGTCTAGATTTTCCTGTCTCAATACTACAAATAGTATGTATATTAATTTCAGTTCTAATACAGATCCAAGAAGAATGAAGCTTTAGTCTTTTTTCCAGGGAACACTGAGATAAATCCACACTTAAATAAATGGGAAAGGACAGGTTAAGGACCTGGGGAAAATGTGACTCTATGGTACCAGGTGCTGAAATACCTAAACATGAGTTCAGCATCTCACTTTGTTTCTCAGTGGCACTCTTCCCTCTACCTCCATTCATGTTTTATTATATGGGCCTGACCCTACCCTGGCTGCAGGACATGAGATTGTTCCCCTTACATGGGATTGTGAGGGGCCAAGATTCTTGATCCCAACTCAATTACATCCTTGGCCAGTGGGGATGCATGACAAAGGACATTACTCTGGAATTATACATTAGCTTATACTCTACTGTCATGTTCTACATATCTCTAGGCATTTGTATGGCCACCTAATGCTGTAGTGTGGTATATTGTGTATACTCTAATGGTTCAAGATGTGCAACTGTCCTCATATCTGAAACAGATGATTTTGGGGTGAGGAGATAAGGCACTGTGTAACCATATTACTTTTATCACTTACCTCTCACATACAATACAGGGCTCTTTAACATGATAGTAGAGGATACAGCAACAGTGCAGGGCAGTGATCATTAAGTAAGCAAATGTGTTTTCATATTGGAAATGGTATTGAATTTTGCAGTTTTGTATTGCAAGTTGAGCATAGAACTTTCTTGTTATTTGTAAACAAATTGTAGAACACATTGCTATTGTGCAAAGGACTGCAAATAGACAATGTTTCTTATAGAAGTGATCATAGCAATGTGAAAACTTAAAAGAAATTATGATGATGTCTTCTCTATTTTTCAGCAGTAAGAAACTAAGCTTAAGTAGAAATCCATTACTAGTAAGTATTTGTAAGGCAAATTATAGTTCTGTGGTTAAGGCGTAGGACTGGTAGACAGGAGAACTAACTTCTGGGCCAGATACTTATCTGGTGGAATCACCATAGTTCCATGGAAGTCAGAGGGGTGATGCTGATTTACACTAGCTGAGGATCAGGGCCTCTGTTCTTTAGTTCTGCCAAAGGGAACATTTTAAAGCAATGCATAGTTAAACTTATTTGCCTGTCACTTGTTTTCCATAATTTATCTTTTTGTGTTCTCTTAACTTATGAAAATGATGTGTTTGCATAAGAAAATCCAATACTGAAAATGTAGTATTCTTAAACCTACATCATGCCAAAATGTTGATGGCCGTTTCCATGCCCTAGATTGTGATCCTATAACTAGAGCTGGTTTGGATTTCTCTCTCTTCTCTCCATCACCCCATGCCACCCCAAAACAAAGTTTGGTAAACTAAACAAGCCAAAAAATGCAAGAATTTTCAGGTTTTATATCCCGAAATTGATTTTTATTTAGCTAAAAACCTGTATAAGCAAGACCAGATATTCTCTTCAAAACCAAGTCATTTTCTGTCAAAAAATAGGATGGACATTTTTTACACCAGATGTGGTTGTAACTAAGGTCCCAGCCCTGCAAGCTACTCCATGAAGATAGACCACTCTACTCATGCAGACCCATTGCAGTCGCGGGGGTTCTGTTCTAGAGCTGGCATCTACCCAATTTGGTAGGATTAAGGAGTTATGGTGGGATAATTATGACTTCGGTGTAGGACCAATCTGACAAAACACGGATTGTCAAACAGGAGTGGGAAGATGAGGGAACTAGACACCAATATGTGGAATCTAATATGTGGAGGGGAAGCACAAAGTTACATAAAAGTACAGTATTTAAGATGTTTTCTACCATTAAAGCCCCTTTTTAAAAAGGAAATAAAGGGATGGTCTAAATTCAAGAAATAAGCATCTGGGTCACACTACTCATGTGAATAATCCCATTGATTTATTATCTAAGGTACTTGTATGGCCTGCATTATTATAATGTCCGAGTACCTCTCAGTCTTCAATGTATTTATCCTTGTGAAGTATGAAAATCCTGTTCTCCCCATTTTACAGAAGGGGGACTGAAGTTAAGAGACCAAAGGTCAGGTTTTTAAAAGGGTGTTTAAAGATGCAGATGATCACCCAGTGGGATTTTCAAAAGGTGCTTTTCAACTAGGCACCTATTGCCTCTTTGACCGCCTAAATACCTTTAAAGATCTGGCCCTAAGTGACTTGCCCAAGGTGACACAGAAAGTCTGTGGTGAAACAAGGATTTGAACCCAAATATTGCATACCTAAGACTAGTGCCTTAATCACTGAACCATCTATTTCTATTCCTTGTCTGAGTAAAACTGTGTGCACTGAAATGTTTGCAAAACCAGGTCCTTTATTTGGATATAAGAGAGCCTGATTCTTATACACTAAGGCATCTTTTTGTTACCAAAGTGGAGAATAAGGCTAATGTGTATTTATTCTTAATCTAAGTTACTATTTATGTAATTTTCTGTTATTGTATCATTGTCATCTAGTCGTCATTGGTAATGCAATTATGTTTTATTGTAAAATGATACATTTTGCAGCAAAATATAACTTAAATTGTGTCCAAAAATAACCATAGATACGTAATTACAAAACATTGAATCTTGCCATTTTTCAGATGAATTCAAGTTCTTTATGAAAAGGCTGCCCATGAACTATTTCCTCAACACGTCTACCATAATGCATTTGTGGACAATGGATTCTAATTTTCAGCGTCGCTATGAGCAACTGGAAAACAGCATGAAACAACTTTTCCTTAAGGCACAGAAAATTGTACACAAGCTCTTTAGCCTAAGTAAGAGGTGCCATAAACAGCCACTCATCAGCTTGCCAAGACAGAGGTAAGAAATGCTGTGAAAACCTGACACACTCAGGACATTGTTTTGAGACTGAAGCCTGCTTAAAAGTACAGGTATGATAATAAATATAGTATGCACCCTTTATAACCATAACAGCAAGACAATGCTATTGAGTCTTCTAACTTTAATATTGTTCTGGTCAAACCTTCCCAAAGATGATGCCACAATGAGAAAAGTAAAATGCAAACTACAACTGAATATCCTTGTGTATTACTGGAATCAACAAATCAAAGTAACATTTCCCCTCCCCCCCAAACACACACACATCCCCACTGAGGTCAAATTCATCCCTCATTTAATCCATTAACTTCAGCAGAGTTATATCTACTCTATGCCTCCTATGTAATGCTTGAGGAAGTCAATGGAAGGATTTTCATGGACTTCAACAGGTATTTGATCAGGCCTTTATACCAGGTCTTACACAGGAGCAACCTATAATCTAGTAGAGAACAAAAAAAATAATGCAATGAAGTTACACCAGTAGAAGATTTGGCCTACTCTACTAAAGGGCAGTAGTGGACCTAAAATGAGCAGATTGTATTATTATAAAAATATAGATTAAAGATTAGAGTTTGATTTCTCTTGTAGGAAGCTAGGAGGAATGTCCTAAAATTTTAGTATAATTAATGAGCTCTTTCTGTCAGAAAGTATTTCTATAGGGATTTCAATATGCAACATATAAGAAATCTTTGTGCCACAGTTGGAAAAGATAACTATAGATATTTATTGTAACACTTCCTTGTGGAAAAAAACAAAACAAAACAAAACACAAGCCTCTTTCCTTGTCCTCCTACAGCTGGTTTCCTAACATTTTGCTAAGTTTTTAAAACTATACCTCAGTTGGAAAAAAAAGAAAAAGAAAAAATGTTAATTGAAATTGATTGTGTCCTCCCCCTTGCTCCCCAGCTCTTGATTGAAGCAAAGAATCAAGCCATTTAAAGTAATTCCATCTCATGATTTTATAGTCTTCAAACCCAAACAACTTTACATATTTTCCCCAACATTGTTAACAGAAATAATTAATTGACTCCTGAGCTATAGAAACCACTTTCTCACAATTTATAGTCTACAATCAACAAATAGAACAGATTAGAATGAGACAAAACTAACAATCCTCATACCTTTGTGCCCTGCCACAGTTTTAGCATACTTGGGGGGAGGGGGAGAGGGAAATCCCATTTTCATTTTATTTCTCTCAGTGTCAATTCCTTTCCAATTCTAGATGTTGTTCTTAGATTTTAAGGTCAATTTAATAAAAAAAAAATTATTATTTCAATTTCTGATTTAATGATGCAGTAGTTAGAATCACACCAAGATCAACCGTACAAGTCAATGGTAAGTTTTTATAGGCTGTTTAGATGTGATTTATTCTGACATTTAAAATTCCTCTAAGTGAGTAAGGAAGTGTGCTATGTATCAATGAAGGGGATTTTTTCAGGCTGTCTATTTTCAGCAGCAGCAGAACTTTTTGGAATAAATAGTGAGAATCAAATAGTAATATAGGAATTGCCAGATTGGATCAGACCTGATGTCCATCTGGTACATCATTCTGTGGCCAGCCCCAAATGCTTCAGAGGAAGGTATAAGAACCATGCGGTAGGCAGGTGTGGGATAATTTACTCCCCCACCCCCAATGCTCCATCTTGGGTTCCACTTCTTGAGATAAAGTGGCAGAATAAAGTTTGTTTTCTGCATACCAGTTGTGTCACCTTCTTTTAGTAAACTATTTCAGAGGAGCAAACAACTTACCTAGTTATACAGAATTAGAAAAGTTAAGATAAAAGTATGAGTGTATATCCAGGATCCTGTCTTCGCTGCACACCTAAAACTTCATTTCAATGAGACATTTGGGTGTACAAGGACTATTGACTAGAGTCCAATATGTTTAACACACCCACGAAAAATGCTTTTGTGGATCTGACACTAAACAAGTTGTACTGAAATTATTTATGTACTTATAAGTAAATGAATTGCTAGAGGCATCCTGTGTCATTCCTTTATTTATCACCACTTTTCTTGGCTACTACTAATTATATAACTAAGTGTACTTTATTCTAAGAGGGTTGTGGAGAAGGGTTTGCAGGGCTGTGGGGTCTTTCCCCTCCCAGTCATATCATAAGCATCCTTTGCAAGAGGATTTTCATCTGCTGAGGCATATAGTGAGACTTTATGTTGAGTATGAAAACAATTTGGATTTACTTTTGTATGTATGTAAGCCTTTGCAACATGGACATTATCCAAAACACTCCCAAGCATGAAAAGAAAAAGTTACAATTTGAAAGAAAATGTCTTAATTTTCTGTGAAATGATGTCACAGAGTGTTATGCATGGGCTTCAGGGCCTGCTATGTCAAATGGGTCAAGGATGGTCAATAAAATCTTCTCAGTGAGCTGCTTTGATACATTAACAGTTACATCTGCCTTAAGAATTGTGTGACATCATACACTCATTCACTGTGTTTTCTTTGCTTGACCAGCCTATATTGTCTGCATTAGTTGGAATTCCACTAGGTGGCCAGCTCTTGCTACAGTTGATATCACAGAAAGATACAGCAATGCTGCAGATGGCAAAATATGTTGTCTCAAAAGACTGGCTGTTGTGGGCAGAGAGCTTCTGTATGAGGATAATCATGTGTAAAGAAGGATTGTGAATTGAGAAAGATATTAAAGTGACATATGTATAGAAGCTTTTGACTCTATGATATTTATTCGGCTGCAAGGGGTGAGACCGACAGAGTTACTTCATCTTATTAGGTGTAGCTGCATCTTTTGCAAATAAGGTGAAATGTACAGAGGGGCATCAACTGGAGCACAGGTTCTAAACCTCCTTAAATTTTAGGAACTGTTCCAAACGTTACTGTTCTGGATGATCACTATGGGCTATAGCTAAACCTGAAAGATGGGATTGATGCAAATTTAACTTTGTAGTAATGTGGGCTGTATTTAATGTTCTTATTTTACAAGGGAAAATGACCCATGTTCAACAGGGCCAACTTTTAAATGCTCATGATAGGTCACTGTAGTTCATATCTCACTGAGGTGAAAGGTCATATTTTTGTCACTGCTCTTGTCTGGCCGGATTGTCATAGCAACAGCACCTCCTTTTATATTGTAGTAGCTATATTCTGGGCACCTGAAAATCATAGGAACATGAGATCCTCATCCAGTTGTTACTTGGAATCAATGGGGCTTTCTGTGCTAGTAACAGTTGGCAAGGTCAGGCACCAAGTCCCTCAGAATTAATGGCCCAAACCTGCTTTCACTGACATTGATGGCAGTATTCCTATTAACTTCCATGACATAAAACAAAGATCCATGTCAAAGGGCATGGTCTGACCATAGGATGATCTAAAGGAAAAGGCTATTTTCTATAAACATGACTATATCCACATTAGGGCTGCTATTTCCAAAGATCTGGGATTAGATGTTCAACCCCCATTTAATGTTGAGTGCCAAAGTCACATACATCATGGAAATGCAAGCTAGACTCTTCCATGTCATTTATAGTGATTCCAAGAATAGCATATCATTTGAGTGGATGCATGTGGTACACAATATTACAGCATGGACATTAGCTGCACTAGCCTAGTTTGTATGCAGTTTAAATAACTTCCTAATGAAAAGCCATCATTTTGTGCCAAATCTAAATAGCATAATTTGTCATTTAATAAATAGATAAAATATTAAAAAGAGAAACAATGTAAATATAGCAGTAAAACATTAGAATATATTATATCTTTGGTATATAAGTAAAATGGAAATCTATTGCAACAATTGCAATGCAGAATTGAACTTGAGCAAATATGAATGTTAGCTTAAAAAGTATATGTATAAAATTTGCACACAGAAGCACACTCTTTTGGTAAAACATCAGTATTTGAATTTTTTTAAGTCAGTGTTTAATCTTACTATGTAAGTTGTAACAGCAGCTAAACACATTGGGCCTGATCCTCACCTAGTGCAAATTGAATCAGCTCCTTTGAAGTAAGAGGAGCTAGGTCAATTTACACCAGCAGAGGATCTAGCCCAGTATCATGTTATGGGCAAAACTCTGGCCCGTTATCTCAGATGGAGCTTTTAATTTGTCACAACATTCACTGCAGCTTGAAAGCCATATGTGAAAAACAAGCAAACCAGTTTAACATCGAAAGATGTTAAAAATAAATCAGGTTGTATACACTTAGCCATATATTTGAAGGCCCTACCCAAGATATGATCATCTACATGCAGGATTCCTTTAACCTGGGGAAAAAAGCTCAGCTATGTCCATAAGACACAGCTCAGTGTTGGAGCCAGTGAACACATGCCTCAAAGCATGATGAGTGCCAGAAAGAATTCTGCCTTTGGGATACAGAATTCTTCCTGGAGCTCTCCAGCATGCAATGGATTTATGCCCACTGCAGTTTAATCTTCCCCAGGGTGCACCCAAAAGTTCTACAGACTGCTGTGTAAGGAGGAAGAGGCATGCAGTTGCCCACTCACCATCTCACTCTGCTCTATTTTGGATGTTTACACCCCAGTATTCTCACAGAAGGAGCAGAGTTTGAGTGCCAGGGAACATAAGGACACCAGTTAAGAACATAAAAACAGCCATATTGGGTCAGACCAAAGGTCCATCTAGCCCAGTATCCTGTCTTCTGAAAGTGGCCAATACCAGGTGCCCCAGAGGGAATGAACAGAACAGATAATCATCAAATGATCCATCTCCTGTACAGAAGCTGATTTAAATGATAGATTACATACCACAGTTAGTAGTTCTGCAATTTCACATGAGAGTTCCTTCAGAACTCTTGGGTGAATACCATCTGGTCCTGGTGACTTGTAAGTGTTTAGTTTACCAATTTGTTCCAAAACCTCCTCAACTGACACCTCAATCTGGTACAGTTCCTCAGATTTGTCACCTAAAAAGAATGGCTCAGGTTTGGGAATCTCCCTCACATCCTCTGCCATTAAGACCGCTGCAAAGAATTCATTTAGTTTCTCCTCAATGGCCTTATTGTCCTTGAGTGCTCCTTTAGCATCTCGATTGTCCAGTGGCCCCACTAGTTGTTTAGCAGGCTTCCTGCTTCTGATGTACTTAAAAAAAAAATTGCTATGACTTTTTGAGTCTTTGGTTAGCTGTTCTTCAAATTCTTTTGGGGCCTTCCTAGTTATATTTTTACACTTTATTTGTGAGAGTTTATATTCCTATTTTTCCTCACTAGGATTTAACTTCTACTTTTTAAAGGATTCCTTTTTGCCTCTCACTGCTTCTTTTACTTTGAGGTTTAGCCACAGTGGCACTTTTTGGTTCTCTATGTTTTTTAATTTGGGGTATACATTTAAGTTTAACCTCTATTATGGTGTCTTTAAAATGTTTCCATGCAACTTGCAGGGATTTCACTTTTGGCACTGTACCTTTTAATTTCTGTTTAACTAACTTCCTCATTTTTGTGTAGTCCCCCTTTCTGAAATTAAATGCTAGTGTTGGGCTGCTGTGGTATTTTCCCTGCCACGGGAATGTTAAATTTAATTATATTATCATCACTATTACCAAGCAGTCCAGCTATATTCACCTCTGGGACTAGATCCTGTGCTCCACTTAGGACTACAGCAAGAATTGCCTCTCCTCTTGTGGGTTCCAGGACTAGCTGTTCCAAGAAGCAGTCATTTAAGGTGTCAAGAAACTTTATCTCTGCATCCCATCCTGAGGTGACATGTACCTAGTCAATATGGGGATATTTGAAATTCCCCATCATTATTGAGTTTTTTTATTTTTATAGCGCCTCTAATGATCCTGAACATTTCATTTCACAGTCACTATCACCATCCTGGTCAAGTGGTGAGTAATAGATCTCTACTGCTATGTTCTTATTATTAGAGCATGGAATTACTATCCATAGAGATTCTATGGTACAGTTTGGTTCATTTAAGGTTTTTACTTCATTTGATTCTATGCTTTGTTCACATTATTGCCACTCCTCCACCAGCATGACCTGTTCTGTCTTTCCAATGTATTTTGTACCCTGGTATTACTGTGTCCCATTGATTATCCTTATTCCACCAAGTTTCTGTGATGCCTATTATATCAATATCCTCATTTAAAATGAGGCACTCTAGTTCACCCATCTTATTATTTAGACTTCTAATATTTGTATATAAGCACTAAACGATTGTCACTTTTTATCTGTCTGCCATTACATGATGTAATTGAATGGGCCTCTTTTTCATTTAACTGTTTCTCATCAGATCTTACCCATATTTTATCATCTTCCAACCTCTCCTCCTTATTAGGACATAGAGAATCTCTATTAATAGGTCCGCCCCTAAGGGATGTCTCTGTCTGAACCACGTGCTTCTCTGCACCTGTTGGTTTTCCCCCAGCCCTTAGTTTAAAAACTGCTCTATGGCTTTTTTAAATTGTATATGCTACAAATCTGGTTGCATTTTCCTGTGTAGGCTCCCCCTTCCCCAAAAGTTTCCCGAGTTCCTAATAAATCTAAACCCCTCCTTCTTACACCATTGTCTCATCCATGCATTGAGACTCTGCAGTTCTGCCTGTGTAACTGGCCTGAGGATGGAACTAGAAGCATTTCAGAGAATGCTACCATGGAGGTCCTAGTCTTCAATCTCTTATCTAGCAGCCTAAATTTGTGCTTATCTGCTTCAAAGATATTTAAGAGTGTGGTGTATTAAAAATGTATTGAATTTTTAGTCTGTCACTTTAAATGCTCAGGAGTTTTTCTGGTCCTGCTTGCAGGCTAGGGAGCTGTGTAGGGAAGCATACAATCTAGGTCTAGCAGTAGCCAGCTTATAGTAAGGTAGGGTGAGTTCTGCTTCTCAGTGTTAGGAAGCAGTCTGCTCTCTCTCTGGTTTTTGGTTCTTCCATATCATTGCTCTGAATTTTTCAGACATAAAATAGTGTTACATTGAAATCTTACAACAAGGTTATTTAATATTTTTATCTAATATCTCTTTAGGTTTATGGTATAAACATAGAGAAGGGGCTTCTTCCTTGTTGCTGCTCCTCATTGCACACCGGCAGAACAGACATGGGAAATCTGAGCAATGGACTTTACTATAGTGTTTCAGTTGATTGGCAAATAAAGTTTTCTATCCCGCTTTTCTTAATGGGCAATACCTGAATACTTCAATGTTAGGCGGAGACCCTGTAATAAGCCTGGGCCACATTGTGATACTACACAACTTCCTTGAGATTTGATTACTCTTACCCTAGAATGCATTGCTACAAATATTGTTGATTAGTGCACTGGTCACAAGATGATCAAGGAATAAAGTTTCCCCAGCTGAAAAGAAAAGTACATCTTAATATGTAGAAAAGGACACTGAATAACTATTGGTAGCTTTTTCTTTGTACAGGATGTTTGCAGAACTGAATGTCTGATAAAACCTAAATTACACATTATTCAGCAGATCACTAAGATAAAGGAAAATAGCAACTGAATGTTGCTTTAGACCAAGACAATACAAACAAGCAAGAGCCCTGTTCATTGAATGGAGTGGGGCTGAGCTTCATCTAGTGCTGCTCTAGAAGCAATGTTAAACCAGAGATGTTAAACATTAACATGTTTTTACTGTGTTTTATTAGCAAAATCCTTTGTTTCTAGAACAGAATACACAAGTTTCTAAATACAAATTGCCCTAGGAATGAAGAAAAAATGTACCTAAGTTATACATCACTTTCAATCACAAACAGTAAAAAGCTTTCTTTGATCCACTTCATTAAGATATTGCATGTGGGAGTTAAAATGGGTTTGCAGGTTTAAAAGGTAAAAGAGAACTTCCAATAGAAATCAAAGTCATCTAGCTCACACAACAGGTGCACATCAGAAAGCTGCATGCAATACTAAGATGAAAAAATGCAAGATAAAATGAAGGTCAGTGGCTGTGTGTGGTTTTTTTGAACATGGAAGTCTCCATGGAAGTTTCTCCAGGGAAATAAATTAGTGGACTTTGAGGTGATACCTTTAATTGGACTGGAGATTAGAGTTATTTAAATCAGATGTGACACATATACAAACATGATCCATAGGCTTGTGACTAACAGGTCTGATCACAATCATAAGCAGAAAAAAGTTACATATACAAGCTAACAGGCTGTGTAAAAGTGTGACTCACCAGCAGCACACTTCCTTGTGGCTGGGCATGGTATAGCAAGCATTTATCCTTTGGCACAGACATCTGCTCCAGCCCTGTGGTGATCTATTTCTCATGGCTTGGCCCAATTGTGTTCAGTCTGACCCTTTCTATGGTAACCAAGTCCACAAATCAGTAGTCCAGTGACTTATCACCAGGTCTTTGGCTCAACAGTTCTTCCATCCAGGGCCGGTTCCAGGGTTTTGGCCGCCCCAAGCAGCCAAAAAAAAAAAAAAAAAAGAAGCCGCGATCGTGATCTGCGGCAGCAATTCAGCGGGAGGTCCTTCACTCTGAGCGGGAGTGAGGGACCGTCCGCCGAATTGCCGCCGAATAGCTGGACGTGCCGCCCCCCTCTGGAGCGACCGCCCCAAGCACCTGTTTGCTAGTCTGGTGCCTGGAGCCGGCCCTGCTTGCACCCCTTATGTCACAGGGCTTTTAGCCACTTTGCTTGGTGGCTGATGGGTGGATCTTGGTTCCTCCTTATTCTCTGGGTTCTTGAAGTCCTTTTATCCAGCCTGTTTCTAGGCTCACTCCTCAGCATATCACTCCCCTTTCCTGGGCTCTGCAGGTATCACCACTGGGAGACAGGCAGTCTGGCATAGTGTAGGACCAGGAGTCAGACATCAAGCCAGTGATCAGAGCCAGGAAATGTGAGCAGGGTCTATTGTAATAACAGACTAGGTACTCCCAGTTTGCACATATATCTTCCTGGAACTCCCTCTATGCTTAAATATGTGCCTGGACAGACCAATCAATCAGAGGTCAGGCAGGGAGGAAGGGCATGCTGCTAATCAGGTCTTCCATGGGTAGAACTTCCTATGGTGGTAATTTTGCCCCTAGTTTATAGTTAATGGCTAACACCTCTGCCATAGGCCATGGTGTGGAAGCATTGGTCACCTGGAGCCCCACAGACCCATGTTCTAAATCTCCTGATCCTTACAGCAGCATGCTTTCCATCTTCTGTACAGAACCACCCAGGGCTTTCTCCCCAGAGGCCTGGCTCCTGTTGCTTCAAGACTCTTTGTGTGTTTTTGTCTCCCTCAGAAACCCAATCCTTGGGGTCTTTCCCTTTTGTCAAAGATCACCACAGGAATCTGCTCCACCCCTCTGACTTCCCAGTATAACTCCTAGCCTTTTACAGGAAAGGATCTCAAAACCTTCTTCCCTCCCCCAAACACCTATCTCTTATCTACTGCCCTGAATTTCTTCCTTTATTAGTCACTCTGCTTCTCTCAGATGGAACTCATTCTTGATTCAACCATTGAACTCCTCCCCAGTTGGGCCTAATCCTAAATTAGGCCTTGCCTAACTCCCTGGTGCACCAATTGTACTCTGGCTCCAGTTAACTCTTGTACTTCCAGCATGGGGTATAAATTATAGCTGATTGTGCTATTGACACACTTGCCCTCAACAAATGTGAGCTTTTTAATGTTGCAACTTTATTTAGTTTTATTACATCAATCAGAGAGAATGGCATGTGGTTAATATAGGGATGATTTGGTTCTTTTTGATTGGTCACTTATTAATAGATATGAAATGTTCCAGCTGGCCAGTAACACTTTAATTAAACAATGGAATACTTAAATATTAATTGGGCCAAAGCAAGAGTTAGAATGACTCAATAGCCACATGGTTAGTGCACTTACCTAAGAGATGGCAGATCCTTGTTCAAATCCTTTTGCCTCCTCAGGAAAAGGGGTATGTGAACTGGGGGTCTTCCACATCCTTGGTGAGAACCCTCTCCACCAGGTTAAGGATTATAAGGCAGGGCTTTCCCCCTGCCCTGGCTGTTTTGTTTTGTGTGAACTCATCTGAGGGGCCCAATCCAGTACACATGCTGAGAGACCACATACCAGATCAGGCCCCCACACATGACTTGGGCAGCCAAATGCCTGTTGTTCCCAATTTGTGACTCACTCTGGGGCTTAGGCAGGATATAGGCATCCGGACACCTACTATGAGGCAGTACTGCACATACTCAGGCAGGAGATAGGCATCCAGCTGCACAGAGTGAGGCTGCAGTGTGCAGATCCAAGGAAAAACAGTAGTCAATGAGTTTAAGTGCCTTCAGTGTTAGGCAGTGGCTGCACACGTGTTTTGTGAGTCGCAGTGGTCCCCCAAAATGGGACTTAGGTGCCTAAGTACTTTTGTGGATCCCACACTTAGTGCCTAAGGCCCAACTGAGAACGGGGTCTCATTGAACAAACACAGAGACTACCAACCCCATACATCTTACCAGCTAAATAAACAAGACAGACAAAGATAGGGGGAAAGGACATAATATACCAACGGAGTGAACAATGCAAGGGTGGAGAATTTCATATTAGAGCCATGATTTTGGGGATGGGAGGGGAAGGGGATTTTTTTATTATTTTAATCCTTTCAGTGGGCTAAGGTTATGAGGGCACTAGGCAGATGGAAAGACAAAGGCAAGGAGTGTGCAGAAATATCCCATTAGCACCGGGGAGAGAATGTTCATAGTGAAAACTGCAGAATGTACTCCTATGACATCATCATTGTCCAGGGTTCCTTGCTTGAACTCTTTCTTGCAGCAGCTCTGCTGGCTTCAGTCTCTGGCTATCTCCTGCAGTTTCTTTCCCAAAGGCAATAGGGCTGTGGTGAAGAGAGATGCTGCATGGATCCAAGTGCCTCCAGAAGAGAGGTCTCTTCCTTGCACAGTTCTGGATCTAGGAGGGTAAGGGTGGCCCTTGCTGGGCCACATTTTGTCCCCTCAATCCCAGTGCAGCTGTACATCTTTCAACTGCTTTCTGCAGTTGTTGTGAAGAATATGCTTATTCTACAGTCCCAGACTGCTTTCTCTGCTTTCTCAGATGCCAAAAGCCCTGCTTGTCACCTACCCTGCTTCCCAAACCTCCAAATTTCCTCCTGACAACAGTTATGATTCAGTTAGGCATTGACAATACTGAAATCTATCTGTCTACTGAACACTGAAAATGTGAGGCCAGCATAAAATAAAAGCAACTTATTAAAAAATTACGTTTTATTTAATTAAATAAAAACTTTAATTTTTTAAACTTAAACTGAAGTGTTGCAGAGTTTCCACTAGACCAATGCAAAATACAGGACATTTGCTGAGGTGGTTACAGAGTCTTGCCATTAAGGCCCATGGGTTCTCTAATAGAGATGGGACGCAGAGCTGCGGTTGTGTCTGTCTCAAAAGTGTGCAAACCCCACAAAATATACCTCAGTGAAACAGGCAGTTCAGCTTATTTGCTGTGTAAGTTACTAAGCAAGCTATGACAACAAGAGACCTAAAGAGAAGGATGATGGTCTTGTGATTCAGGCACTAGACTAGGACTCAGGGACTCTCGATTCGATTCCCAGCTGTGCAACAGGCTTCCTCGCTCTACCTCAGTTTCCCCATGTGACATCGGGATAATGATCTTACCTTTCTTCCTCCCCTTTACATGTTGTAGCTATTTAGATGGTAAGTTCTTTGGGACAGCAACTCCCTCTCGCTATGTTTGTAAACTCCGTAGCATAACAGGGGCCTGATATCGGTTGAGGCTGCTAGGTGCTACTGTAATTCAAATAGTTCTCAGCTGATTCCCCATGTTGTGCTACTTTAAAAAAATAATTAAAATGTTCTTTCTGTATGGGAACAATTGTCTAATGATGAATTAAAGAGCTTTGACATGACTGGAGAATGAAAGAGATGAAGGTCAAAGTTGGGGACAGGAAGTATTGTCATGCACGTCCACATTTCAGGCAATATGTTTTATTGCACTGATGCTACACTTTGACAGAGATTTCTGCTTGTCAAATCATGTCTGTCAGAGCTCTCAGAACAGGCTTTTCCAGGCTCTGAATCAGAATATTCTCAATTAGATGAGAAGAGGCACTGTGATATATGCATTGATGTAGGTATGGACACACACGAGCAAGCATCTTTTATTCTTCACCTATCTTATATCACATGCAATTACACTATTATCTCACTCAAAAACTAAGGCATTAGCTATTCAGATGGGACAGCTGACACTAAAGTTAAATCTTCTGGGTTGTGTCTTAGGTCACCATAACCATATACTTACTGTACCTTTGTCATGAGATTAATTTGGAGTAAGGCTAGATCCACCCCTGCTGATGCTGAATTTTCACTTTTTGGAATTGAAGATTCCTTTGAAAAGTACTGTAAGGTTGCCTTTGAAACTGTTATTTTCTTATGTTTATTCTTGGTTTTCCCCCACAAAAAAACCTGACCTTCATTCCAACAGGTGGAATGAAACAAATCTATTCCATCATAAATCCTTCTAATTCACATAACTGAGGGAGCAACATTTCCTGTCCAGCAGGTATGAGACAGACAAATCAGGAAATCAGCTCTGAGGGACTCAGTTTCTTGTATTTCCATTGCATCACATTCAAAGTTTCCCATTCCATCTAATTTATTGGTTATTGTGTCTTACACAAACCAACAGCATCAAAGAGTTTCTGGTATATAATATATTCTCCAACTTTTCCTATGTCCCCATTATGAGAACAAAGCAGAGTGATGGAAGGAGCATACTACAAGCTGACAAACACACCTCACCTTTTTGAAAGTGATAGTTTAGCCAGCAATATGGTGTGCAATTGTAGTGTCATATGGATAATCTCAAGGCTAGCCTCATCTGTGGACAGAAATACCAAGAAGAGTCAACTGCTGCAGCTCCATATCTAGAACATGAAAAAGGACTTGATTTTTTAAAAAATAAGAATATGACAATGAAAAATATGAATGGGAAAATAGTGTATACTGTACATGCCTAGTGATGGACTGAAACAAATAAATTAGATCCCACTTGCCATAAACAGTACTGAATAGCAGGCTCAACAACTCCACTCGGTCAGTGATCACTCAGGAATACAAGTCAGAAAGCTTCTGTTTTTAATCTTTGTTTTGTTGTTGTAGTTTGTTTTTCCTTCCCACCAGTTTCTAAGTCAGTTTAGTCCTCCTCTGAGAAGTGTTGGATTGGCAGCTCTGGAATATGCAGTCTTCTGACATATTCACTGGATAGACAGGCACAGGCAGTAGCAGTATAGGCCATGTTGTCTTGCCAACATGTCTCAGTTCTTACTTGGAGGGACCACCTATATGGGTGGGAAGGCAAGTTGGCCTTTTTGTCCCTTCACACCTTGGCCTCTTTTCTGAGAATGCTAGAAAGGTGCCAGCTGTGGCAGTGATGTGTGTCATGTGGGCACATATTAGCTAGGAGGAAAGTTCATTGTTTACTAAAGTAAGTATTTGTTTTGTAACTTCTATTGTCAGAGTCAGGGGCAGCTCCAGGCACCAGCGCAGCAAGCGTGTGCCTGGGGCGGCAAGCCGCGGGGGGCGCCCTGCCAGTCCCTGCAAGGGTGGCAGTCAGGCGGCTTTCAGCGGCTTGCCTGTGGGAGGTCTGCCGGTCCCGCGGTTTCGGCGGCAATTCGGCGATGGGTACGCCAAATCCGCGGGACCGGCAGATCACCCGCAGAAACGCCGCCGAATCCGCGTGACTGCGGACCGCCCGCAGGCATGCCGCCAAAGGCTGCCTGACTGCCGTGCTTGGGGCAGCAAAAAACATAGAGCCGCCCCTGGTTAGAGTATATAAATTCCTGACAGAAATAGACTTCCATGTAGCTCCAGGGGTAGATTATGACATCCTAATTAACAGAGTAGTACCTTATTCCCTGAGTAATCCCATTGATATGAAAGGGACTGTTCTAAGGGTAAAATATTACTCAGTGAGAATCAGTGTCACAATATGGCCCTACACTATTGTTTATAACGCATATCTTTCTGTAGCTTGCAATAAATTCCAAGTATTTATTAAGCACCATATTGTGGAGCTTTTACTCCCCTGTGGAAGTATCTGTTCACACATGTAATCCGAATGACTTCAGTAGGGCTATTTGCATTTGTAATTGCTTACCAGGGTGGATAGGATTTCTACAGTCTTGCTCTAATATTGAGCCTTATTCTACCACCCTTATTCAGTGTGAATAAGTACCTTGCTTCATGAATAGTACCATTGATTTCACTGATCCTACTTGCAGAGTAAGGTACTACACAACCCGAGTAAGGATGGAAGAATTTTCCCCTTAGTGATAGTAAAACTATCAATGCAACCATTTGTTTCCATGCAGGGTTATAATCCAATACAAGAATCATGATCCTACTGTTTATGTCTGCAGTTAAAACTGTATTATCATGTCTGTTTTGCACAATGCTGGGAAAAAGTCAACTGTCCTTTGGCAGACACTATCTTGACCGAGAAGCCTTTCTCTTCACTACTTTCAGAAGGTTATCAGCAGACAGAATGGAGGCAAAGGCATATCCCTTCTGGTGGGAAAATTATGTCTGCATGACTTTCTTCCCAGACATCCATTATCTTGGAAAGGTGCCATACTAATGCAAGGAAGTATGAGAACAAGACCTGTGCTATGCAATGAAGTTCTTCTTAAATCCATTTTACAGTCTTTGTGGTAGGACGGAAACAGAAAGGTTTCAGAACAATGGAGATGTAAGTGAAGTTCTATTTGCCTTCAATAACTAAATGAAAGGAGGCCAGTGCCTTAAAACCACAGCTGAAATGAAAACAAGATTCCATTTCTGTCATGTTTCCTTTCTCCACAGTTGCAGTTGACCAGTGTTTTGAAGTTAAAGAGTGACCTTCACCTCTTCCAGCTCTGAGTACTACCTACAAGTCAAAAGGAGAGAAGAAAATTATCTAAGACATCTATGTATGCCCTCATCCTGGGCGTGGACCCTCTCATCACTGAAGGTGATGGCAACATGGCCTCTTGGCAGAAATCAGTACAGGAAATAACACAGAATTTGTATCCTAAGGCCTCATATCCACACTTTCCCATGATTTAACTGTTTTTCTAGCTGCCTACTGAGAATGTGAGAGAGCTGACTCAGAATGTGACATCTCTGTCCCTCTGAGTACATGCATACAATAAGTCCTTAGACTGGATGTAATCAGCAGACTAGTCTGGTATTGATGGCCAGTCATTCCTAAAGAGAACTGACATAGCAGATGAAACAAAGCAGCTACTGGAGTATAGAAGACACTTTGTTCTTGTTCATGTGACAGGAGAATGACCCAATTTTAGCATCAGTTCTCCAGTGACATACTTAGAAGCAGAGAGGATGAATATTAAGCAGGAGTTATGTATCTGGAGGAGCATGTGCAGCACCAAGTATTGGCTGGAGGAGTGGTCACCGAATCAGGAAATTCAGTCTTATTTATTAACTTTTATGATTGACTTCTATCAACAACCAAGATACAGTAGTTAATCAAAGAAACAAACATCAAATTTGAAGTTCACCTGGAAGAATCTTCTTGCTCAGTCCACAGCAAGATCATGTATTTGTTCCAGTCTGAGGAGCTCATAACTATATGCATAACATTTACAGCTGGAAGAACAAGAGTAACATACTTAGTCCAAAATTTCTCCCTATGAAGACACTATCCAATTCACCATAAAACATGTTATCACGTGGTTTTTGTCAAAAAACAAAAAACAAAGAAAAAAACTTTAATTTTTCCCTTAAAAAAAAGAATATTTATTTATTTATGGACTATCTGGATTTTTAGCCATATATCTTACAAAGAATTTTTTTGATAAATAGCTTCAGGTTGTGTGTCATGGAAGAGACTTCACTGTAGTCAGACAAATATCGGTAACCACAAATGCCCATTTTTTTCACCATTTTAAACTCATGCATACATCCTTGTATTCAGAGAGAGCCTCAATTTTATAATCCATAACCCGCTTATGTAACGACACAGCCAGAAGTATCAAGCATAGCTACTTTGGCGAGCTTCATTTTTTATTCTATATCTAAGGAAAACATCCATAAAATAATGACAGTCCCAGTGCAAACTGATGGCAGGGTCTTCACCGTCATTATTTATTTTTTAAAATCCTTTATTAGTGCCCAAACTAATGAAATAATTCTCAGAGCAATGCACACAATTAAAAATCCCAGTGTTTCAAGCCAGACCTAATAAAACAGCATGACCTTGAAAAACAGGATATTATTTTGTACATTCTTTTTGGCATTATAACCTTAATTTAGAAAAAAACAAATGAGACAATAATTGATATTTTTTTCTAATTTGAGCTGAAAGCTTACAATCTGTGTACATTTGGACTGCTTTCATCATTGTATTATCTGCACAAAACAGCACCAGTTTACATTCTTCCTAGAGCAATGACTAAGTTACAGTATAAATATACACCAAAAAGCTGGCACATATGTCTGAGGTACTGTGAAATGCGTAGCTATGCTGTTGACTGTATGATATGTAAGGCTACATTTTCATCATGGGTATTTTTAGTAAAAGTCACGGACAGGTCACGAGCAGTAAACAAAAATTCACAGATGTTGGGAAGGGGTGGCCTGGGACCCCCGCTGGTGCTGGGGGGAGGTGGGCGGTGGCACACAGCTGGGACCCCTGCTGGTGCTGGGAAGGAGGAGGCAGGCAGCAGCACACAGCCCGGGACCTCTGCTGGTCCTGTGGGGGGAGGGTTGACGGGCTCCCTACCCGGCCCTGACTGGCATGTCCCTGCAGCTCCTAGGGGAGGGGCGGCCGGGGGTCTCCGCACTCTGCTCCCGCCACAAGCACCGGCTCGACAGCAATCATTGGCTGAGAACCACAGCCAATGGGAGCTGTGGGGGTGGTGCCAGTGAGAGGTGCCCCCCCCCGGCATTCCACCTAGGAGCTGGAGGGTGAGAGCTGGGTAGCCCCTCAGCCCCAGTAAGCACCGCCAGGCACCCCAACCCCCTGCCCCAGCCCTGAGGCCCCTCCCACACACCCAAACTGCTGCTGCTGGCTGCTACAGAAGTCACAGAGGTCACAGAAAGTCACGGAATCTGTGACTTCTGTGACCTCCATGACAGACACATAGCCTTAATGATATGTAATGATTCTCTACAAAATTTGTTTCAAAGGAACTCAGAGTAGAGAGAATCTTAATAGGTTCCAAGACAGCATGTAGACTCTTTGTTCAGTTTCCTTAGATTTCAGTATGTTGCAACATATTTGATTATCGTTTTTGTCTTGCTGAATCCAGTCTATGTGATCCAGTGAACCTTGCAGCCAGTATGGAATTACTCACAATTAGTAGATTTTTTTTTCATATAAAGCTCTATCATGTATAGTATTCAGGCTACACATGTGCACGACATTTGGATATAATCTCAACCATACTGAGAAAGGCAATATTTTATTTGTTGTAAGGAGATAAGCAAAGGTTCAGAAATGCCAGAGAACCCTTCTCAGCTTTTAAATTTTAGTACTAAGAGGACCAGGTTTCCATTCATGAATATTTAAAAGGAAGTCTATGCAGAATTTCTGCATCTGTGCTTAAGAGGATGTTTAATTGTTGTTGCAACTTGGAATTGGATTAACTTCAAAAATAAAAATAGACTCTTTCTCTACATAAATCAAGTTTTTATCTCTAGTGAATAGAGATTAGTGTCCTGAAAGAGGGGTGGGGGGGTGGGCAGAGAAGTATTATAAAGAAGTTCTCTACAGGAGGCACCTGTGAATCTTGGCAAAATATAATTCCTTAGCCTGCTTGGTCTCCTGAATAGCTTACTGTTATCTGAGTATAGAGGTCTACAGATAATTTGAGATGAATAGAGCCATGGAATTCTGACTATAAGTCCTATAAACCTTTGGAAATGCATAACAGCCTGAGAATTCTTAATGTTTTGTGGTAAAACAGTTTTCACTTATTTCATTAGGTTTGCAAAAATACTGTTGTTTTAAGTTTTCACTTTTTTAAGGATCTGGAGAGAGAGAGGGTGGAACTGATTTTTTGTGTGAAATCCATGTAAAAAGCATTCTTTGTAGCTTTGCCCAGCTACATTGCTAGAAAATTATTAGCATAGAATTAATTATAATGACTTTGTAGTGTTTGCATAACATATGTTTCTGCTTCCAACATTATAAGGTATGAATTAATGGACTCGCTTAGGGCTAGAGAGAGTCAAAAAAATTATGGGCAAATCATTTTGACAACCTAGTCTGTTTGTCAGATGTACAACTCTGACACAAAGACAAAGATGAACACATACTTTATTTTAAGTAGGAATAATTCTAAAAAAAAAAAAAATGTTCCAAGCTCTATGTAACTACGCAAATTTGTGCACCTAGGTATTTCCAGAATATTTAGGCCAATTTTTTCAAAACCGTGCATAAAATCAGTTAGCCAAATCCCCATGTAGGAATTTCAATAAAACTGCCTTGATTTCTAGAACTGAATCCTCCTTACTTTAACTACTAGAGGTTCATAAGCTACTCTACCCAAGCCTCAGAGGCAATATGTCTCTGACTACACACCTCTGAATCACAATTCTTTCCTTGAGTCCTTCTGCTCTGGTGGACTGGTGGGCAGGGCTTATGCCAACCTCAACTTACAACACCTTCTCCATTCTGAGCTGCTTCAACTGCATTGGCCAATTAGAAGGGGGTGGAGCCATGGCTCTCTCCACTCACACATCCCCTCCCCCACAAGGGGAGCCTTGTTTGTGTTGTGTTCCACAGATTTGGACTCAGGCATTTATCTGCATGCCCTCCAGTTGCATTCACTGTATTAGGTGTAGATATTGTGGGAGGTGCCCGTGTATCTTGAGAAATCAAGTGTGTCTCAGTTGCATCACTGATTTTTCTAGGTTGTGGCAGAAGAGGTGCAGAAGAGTGTCATCTTGTATAAATCCCATTGAAACTCAATGGGAGTGAGGTGTTTAGGGGCAGATTTTTAGAAGTATTTAGATGTCTAGCTCATATTGATTTAATTGGGAGTTAGGCACCTAAACACCTTTCAAAATATGTCCCTTAGTTGTCATTTCTGCCTTTGAAAATCTCCCCCAGAAAGGGACTTGATTCAAAAGCCCACAAAAATCAGTGGAAAGACTCTCATTGAGCTCAACTGGCTTTTGATTAGGTCTTATGATATTTGTACAGGGATTGTGCCTATCAAAGATGATATCCTTCTTTTGTATGCTTTATACTAATTAGAATTAAAATAGAATTACAGTAGATGCATTATGTGCTCAAAATTAAATGCATAATTTATAGCATTGATTATATGTTATAGACAGTGTTTCCCAACCAGGACAGTGGGCATAAAACATCCATTTGTACCACTTTGCATTTGAATGAATGATTGTTGACAAGAAATACGAATGTGGCAGAAAAGTGTTCTGTGAGTATTTTTGGATGTCAATTGGTTATCACAATGAAATCATTTTATTCAAAACTGGCATTTTCCTTGATTGGCAATCTTTCTTTTTGAAGTTTTCACTATATGACCTGTCAAATAACAAGAAAAAAGAGTTTCCTATGGCTCTGAATGCCATTCATTCTTCTCTCTCTTCTCATATTTGCAAAGCTTATAGTATAATTTTATGTTTATGAGACACTAGCTTTCTTTTCATTCAGTGTAACTATATATGTTCATTGTAAAAAGAAATCTGATTGACTTCTGCAGCACCTATCATGTTTATCTGCAATACAATATGCTGTTACATTGTCATCTTCTGCAAAGAATAATAATAAAAAAATACACAAAGAAAGTTTAAGGGTAGAAAAGAGGATAACATATTTTCCACGATACATTTATATTATATAAAATAAACTCTTGACTAATGGAATTCTTATTTTTATTCATTGTATACCTTGTTTTTAAAAGGAAAGAATAAGTGTCAGGTAGCTCACATGACTGATATTGTCTATTATTTTCTCAAAAATTAGATATGATTAAAAATAACATTTTTGTTGTCTTAGATACAACATATGACCTTTATGCAACTATTATTTTTCCATATGCTAATCTAGCTAAGGAATTTTATGACTGTCATGGAGATGCCCATAATTTGCTATCTGCTTTCCAAACACTGATAAAGGACAGTCCCTGCTCGGAGGAGCTCATAGTCTAATGAGAAATCGGTAGAGAGGTCAGGGGAAAAATAGAAATAAGTGGTTTGTTATTTTGTATGATTAAAAATTAGGAACACCTCAAAAATCTTAAAACTTGGCAGAAGCAACTTCATACATGACATACAATCTAAACCCAGATTGATTTATTGTGTTCTCTGGTCAAAAATTACACCTGATTTTATTTTATGGGTAAAAAAAATCACTATGAGATAATTTTCATCTCCAGTTGCTCTGTTTACAGATATATCTTTTACCTATATTGAGAGCAAGAATGTGCTACTATAAAGGCTCCTTTTCAGTGTAAATGGTACAGGATGTGATATGTTCCAACTTTTACAATGTATTTTTGTTGTCATCTGTTTGATTAATTTATCATTTTTATTTGCTACTGTGTGATAGATATGCTCACCACTTGTGTATTTGCAAACATCATTGCTATTAGCTTCATTGTGTTAAAGAACAGGCAAGCTGTTGACATGAGCTTGGATTATTATTTTCCTATAATCGTTTCCATTTCAGAGAATGACTAAGGGAGAAATTTAGATGTGTCCATAGCCTCAGGGAGACGGGTTTTGTATGACTTACGGTTTCTAACAGAAGAAATATTGAAGATGTGAATCTTTTAAAACAAGTTTATTCTTACCATATTTGTCCTTTATGTTTTACATGCCCTTTCTCTTTTGTTTTAATGGGCTATTATTTAAGCACTAATGCCCAAGCCAAGATTTAAAAAAAAGGACTAGTGATTTTGGGTGCCTACATTGTTGGATAGGCAACTTGAGACAACTAAAAGAGGAATAAATTTATAGTCAATTGAGTCTCATCATTCTATGAAAATCAAAAATGGAACTATTCTGATTTACAGCAGCTAGGGATCTGGCCTACTGATCACATCTGTGCATATATATTTAAAATTATTCATCCTTTTTCATTAAAATGGACACACTCCCTATGTCCGTATGTGACCTTGTTCTAATTCTTAAAAACATACACACGTGGGAACTTTTGATTCTGTACTTTCTCTGAGCTGTTTGTTAATTTACAGTCTCAGCATCTTGTATTATTTTTTCCATATCCAGCAAGGGTGTAAAGGCAGTTTCAGTCTGACAGACAATAGCAGTATAGCCACAGTTAGCATGGGGAGTGGCAAGCAGCAGCACAGGCTTGCCAAGCTGAGTATGTAATTATAGAGTCCGGGAGGGCAGAGAGGAGATTGTTTTTAAGGTGGCTACCCCATGCTATTGCTTACCACTGCCCATGCTACTGTGGTGCACTACTATTTTTAGCATGCAAGCTGGGAATCACATCCCTAGCTCCAAATATAGGCACAGATTTAGAGGAGCAGTGAATTGAAAACAAAGGCATAACAGTTAATGACCACATACACTACAACAAGCATTTTCAACCCCCATAGTAAACTAAGGTGTGTGTGTGGGAGAGTGTGAGAGCACTGAGCATCTCAATGGATTGAACTTTAGTTTGGGAACCATTTTATCTGAACCAACCCCATCCTTCTGGGATTTAGATAAAGTGGGTCCAAGATCTTACTCATAGAATTTAAGGCTAGAAGGGACCACCAGATCATCTAGTACATCACAGGCCACCAATACCACTCAGCACACATATACTAACTAAACCCAACAACTGAAATTAGACCGAGGTATTACAACCCTCAAGAGACTAAATTATTATGTGCCAAAGGCAGAGAATGGGGGCGATGGAGGCACCAAAATGCCCAAGCCCCCTACAACAGCAAGCAGTTGATCTCTGAAAACATCTACAGGTTTGTTTTCAGTTTTTCAAAACCAAAATCCAACCAATGAGGTTTTGTTAAATCAAAACCAAACTAGTCCCTGCTTTGCCCATCTCCAGTACTTTAGCTAAGATTACAAAAATACAAACAAGTTATAAAAATAGAGAATAAACTATAGACTTGCAATAACTAGCACATTTAGAAACAGATGGCTGAAAACTGAATTTGCTTTCTTGTTAGGGGCAATAAAGAAAACAGTTGAGGTAAACTGGTTGCAAAAATGAGAGAAAAATGTGTTGCATTTTCTACTACAAACATCCAAATCACGTTCATAGATTCTATTGAGACCAAACAGTCTGTTTTTAATTGGAAAGGGCTTCATGAGCCTGTAAATGTGGGATATGTGCTCATCTAAAGAGTATTTTGCATATTCTTGTCATGCTGCATACAACAGATACTGCTCAGCCACTAAATTAGTTTCCCTGCTTAGAGCCTGCACAGCTTTAATACTTTTTAGTTCTAAAATGGAAGAGTAATGTACTGCTGTTGAAACACCTTCCCAAGTCATATCTGTTTTACTATATCATGATTAGAGAAGCTGCATGTTTCTAGAACTGAACTCAAAGAGAACATTAAACATTCTGAAGCCTTACTTTAACATACCCTCTCCATTTGCTGAAGCCCATCTTTACACTACCAGAATTCTTACTAGTGCCAGAACCAGTAAGTTTTAAAATACTAAGGACTTGTGGATGGCTTATTATACTAGTGACATCTCTAGTTAATGTTGACTGACATCTTCCATTATGAGACCCTATTTTCAGTTGCTTATATGTGACGGGTTGGATCAAAGAACCCCCCTGGGAGCTGTCACCTGATGTGCCAAGACTACCTCTGCTCCTGTTTTCCCTGCCAGCTCAGGACTTCAGCACCCTGTCTTGCTGAGCCAGACACTCCCGTCTGCTCCAACAAAGACAGAGGGTCTGAATTACTTGCCCCAAAGCTGCAGGTTTACCTGAAAACAGTTCACAGAAGTGTGCTTGTCTTTAGCACTCAGATGCCCAACTCCCAATGGGGTCTAAACCCAAATAAATCCGTTTTACCCTGCATAAAACTTATGCAGGGTAAACTCATAAATTGTTCACCCTCTATAACACTGATAGAGAGATATGCACAGTTGTTTGCTCCCCCAGGTATTAATACATACTCTGAGTTAATTAATAAGTAAAAAGTGATTTTATTAGATACAGAAAGTAGGATTTAAGTGGTTCCAAGTAGTAACAGACAGTAACAAAGTAAGTCACCAAGCAAAATAAAATAAAATGTGCAAATCTATGTCTAATCAAACTGAATACAGATAATCTCACCCTCAGAGATGCTTCAGTAAGTTTTTTCCTCAGACTGGACACCTTCCAGGCCTGGGCACAATTCTTTCCGCGGTACAGCTCTTGTTCCAGCTCAGGTGGTAGCTAGGGGATTCTTCATGATGGCTCTCCCTCTTTGTTCTGTTCCACCAGTTTTTATATCTTTTGCATAAGGCGGGAATCCTTTGTCTCTCTCTGGGATTCCACACACCCCCCCTCACTGGAAAAGCACCAGGTTAAAGATGGATTCCAGTTCATGTGACATGATCACATGTCACTGTAAGACCCCAAGCCTTCATTCCTCCCAGCCTGACTCACAGGAAGGTTTGCTTGCAAACAGAGCCCCAGTCAATTGTCCTGGTTGATGGGAGCCATTAAGATTCCAAACCACCATTAATGGCCCACACTTTGCATAATTACAATAGGCCCTCAGAGTTGTATTTCATATTTTTAGTCCCAGATACAAGAGTGGTACATTTATACAAATAGGATGATCACACTCAGTAGATTATAAGCTTTGTAATGATACCTTACAAGAGACCTTTTGCATGAAGCATATTCCAGTTACATTATATTCACTCATTACCATATTTTTATAAAACCATATAGACTGAACAACATCACATTATACATTTGCCACACTAACTATTTGGGCTTAAGTTTTCTATGCCAGGTATCTGCCTAAAGCTAAAATGTCTCAGCTGTTTCCAAGAATAAAGCAAGGGAAAAAATATGTTACTTTGCTCACATTAAAAAATTTCTACAGCCATTTCATTGAGAAGTTCTAGTGCCTCCATGCTTTGGAACCGGGACTTGAAATGTAGCAGGAGGGTGGCCGTTTGCCTAATCAGCCCGAATGTGATATATATCTCCTTGATACTGTAGATAAAAAAGTTTGACATCCAAAGAAAGTTTGTCCCCCGCCCCCTCCCCTCCCCCCCCCCTTTGTTCTGAACCCTGACTCTATTTCATTTGCAGCTTGGTAGTTCTGCTTCTAAATTTTAATTCATTTGACCCCAAGTTGAGATTCCATGCTTCACTAAAGGGGATTGGGATCAGTTACCAAAGCATCCTATCAGAATCCAGTCACTTTTGCCACTTTCTGCTACCTGTTCACATGCCTGAGACTTACATGTGGTGCTAAGATCTCCTGGGGGATGAGAACAATGATTTTAGTGTTATATATGGTTAGGAATACCAGTCTGGCTTCTAAGCTTAGCTAGTAATTATATAAGGCATGTGCCTCGTGTCAGAAATACTTGCCCATCATATGGCTTTCAAAACATGGGATTTCTTTACCTTTTCTGATACACTTGGTGCAAAATGGAAAATATAAGCAATATTAAACTGCTTACAGATTAAATGGCCCAAGGACTGCCTCACTAATAATTGTGCTAAAGTTCAGAAGTTATAAAATTTGGAAAAACAAAATAAACAGACCAAATTATGTTCTAGAAGGTGTCTAAAGGCACAGTCATGAGCAAAGCAAGGGCTGGTAGTTTGCTCCATCCCGGGAGGCAATGTAGCTCAGAGATACTCCTGTGACACACCGTTCTCTCCCTGCTTCCTCTTTGCATTGTGTATAGCACTTTGTTGCAGGCCTATACCAGTTGCGCTGGCTGAAATATTCTGGAGGGAGTAGCAAGGTTCTACCAGTATCGTGGCCCTCCCCACCCACCTTCTCCAAGGGGAATAAGTGGGCCTGCAATATCTGTTAACTCCTACTTGCCTGGGCTCATGAAAGAGTTTAAGGGTGTAACATAAATCTCCCTGCATGGACAGGTAATCCAAGTCATAATCTAGACCTATATGAAAATGTTAATTGACAGCATTTCCATAGAAACTAGTAGCAAATGGAAGCCTTTAGCCAAAATGAAATGAATGCAGTCAAGTTACCTTCTGATAATCAAGGACAAACTATAAAGCATTTATTTTGTGCAAGGAAGCCAGACTTCAAGTATTTTTAAATATAGCCAAGTTGCCCTCTCCAGCATTGTGCGTTGTTAACTGGTTTCTGACTAAGAAGTAATTTTTTTCATGAAGAAATATTGGAGTTAATGGGAGTCTTTCCGTTTATCTCAGTACTCTTTGGATCAGGTCCACAAGGAAATAGATTGTAACCCAGTTTTGTCAAACACAAACATTATCTGAGTGACTACCTATTACTAATCCAAACAGCAATCATTTACTGTTAAATTTCTGCCATGCATAAAACAAACATGAATGGTAGAATTGGCAAGTTTTACACTGGAATTTGCTTGGGATTTATGTGAGTGGACATTTAGCTTTAAAGGGTTAACTTCAAATCAATCAAACATGCAATGTTTGAGCAGGATCATTTTTTTTTAACCTTCTTGTAATGTCAATCCTAGTTGTATAGCAGTGAAGCCTCCAGCTGCCTTGTGAAAAACGTTGTATTATGAGTGGATTTGAGATTTTCAGTCCTTTAGCCAGTAGAGACTGATTGTACTTCATAGGCAATGTGATTAGGCATCGAGGTAAAGGTGTTTACATTACCCCCTGATTACCTTACCAGTGACAAAGCTGCTCACCTTTTCTGCCAATCAGATGTACCACAAAACAGTACTTGCTTGACATTGGGGAGAAGAGATTACTGCACTGAGAAGAAAATATAAGAAACAGGCTGGAAAGAATCCAAATGAAATATCTGTTCAACTATAAATGCTCTTTCAATATAAATGCAGTACAACCCTTCCCACCAAAAACATGTAAGAGCAATGTCAAAACCATTTTGACAAATTGGGTTTCAGAAAATCAGGAGAGTTAATGGGTAAAGGATTCATGCCTCAGTACATTAAAAAAAAAGTTGATATATACACAAGAATTCATTGTTATTCAGTGGAATTCACTCTGCACAGCAGAAAATCCTCTGCAGGAAAGAAGGAATATTAAATCTCCAGGAGTACACTTTAGCTAGTTATTCAGTAATACGCTGCAGTTATCCACCCCCACCCTCCATCATCACCTTTCTAACATTCTTACTCTGTGTGGCTGAGAGCGAGAGGCATCTCTTTTCTCTTCCTTTTGTCTTGTCCATTTATATGAGAAGATTTTCAAGGCAGAACTCTGTGTTTGTACGTGACTTAGCACCGTGGGGCTGTGTTCTCACCTGGCCACTACTCTAATAAACATAATAAATAAAATAATCATGTGTGTACAGTGCCTAGGACAATAGAGCCCCAATCTTGGTTTGAGCCACTAGGTGCTACTGTTATACAAGTAAAATTAATAATAATGTAAGAATTATGGGTAATCTTACACAAAGCTGAATAGCAATCTTAAAGTGTAATAACCTTAAACTCTTTCTTGAGCATTATTTGCTTCAGGTTTGACATCACTGAAACACATGGACTGTGTTACAATTTTGTATAAGAACAAAATGTTTTGTATATAGATTCCCAGATAAATACATGTGACATCTAAATGTATTAAGCAATGAGAAATAAGCGGCTGTACATGGCATTCCATTTTGGAATAACTGAGGGTTAGTATTACACTTCTCTGCAGCTCACACATCAGTCTCCCTTCAGGTAGCTCCCCAGAAATAAGAAGTCCTATATATATTTCAACACAACTTTCACACTAGAAACCCCATTTAATAAGATAATATAAAATAGACATTTTCACAGCTTGATTTAAACATACTGTACATATTGTCTCTCTGAAGTTCTGGGCTGTGACTGAGTGTTTACATTGCAATGATTCAGCAGAGCATTACACCTCATAATTCAGTACTTTTCAAACTACTTGTGTCCAGGAAACCTGGTACCATTTCTCTATCATCTCTATCATCACATGCTCTTTCCAGCTTATCAATCACTTTCATTAATTGTAATAAGTATGGATTTCACTTCACTTCGACCCATATCCACCTTCAATGTTACTGAGACAGCTGCAGGGGTTGGGGTTCTGGCTGTTTTTTTTTGGGGGGGGGATGCAGCTTGTTTTCACAGCTGGAGTAGAAGATTGTCTCCATGTGATACCATCTATTAGAGGTTTGAGTTGTTTGCAGGGGAATATACAAATCCTCTGAGGGGATGTCCAGATTATTGTGAATAGGATTTTTTACTGAAGCGTCCATATTCATGACTGAATTTCTCTAAGGTGTTTTATCATCCTACACTGCTTATTATAGAAACCACAAAGCTATTAAAATAAGTTTGTTGGGACTATTACAAGTGTTAGGTCTTATTACACATGTGGATATGCCATAGTAAGCTCTAAAATGTTATCTGCATATTTTCACTTGTCAGAAAAATATATTCTTTAATGGATTTTTTCTAGCAGCAAATGGTGTCCACTGCAATCCATTTACAGTTATTAATGTTGGTTTTTAGGAAGTTTCTATGAAAGGCAGCTACATTTGATTACTCTTTTTCAGGCGTAGAATGTCATTTCCCCTGAGGAGAAATTTAAGGGGGCTAAAATGCCTTTAATATGACATAGCTTTAAATGAAGATTACCAAACGGAAGCAGATCTTTAAAAAACTACTTCAGTGACAAGTTTTATTTCGCCCTATAAATATAAGCAAGCAATAATCAAGAGAAAATATCCTCAGTGGAGTGAGAATGAAACATTAAAACCACTGCAAATAGATTATCAAAGGTAGGCTCCTTCTCAGAACAAAAGGCTTGATTAGGTTTTATGATTACTTTCTAAATTCTTCTTGGGCCACACTCACTTGTTCAGATCCTGTTAACATGCTGATGTAAAAAGAAAACGTCTGTACTCGACAGACTGCTCACACTATATCTTCAGTTTTTCCAAAGCCATTAAAACTCACAACTGTAAATGAAAGATTACAGAAGTTCAGTTAGACTTCAGATAGATATAAGATGGCACCTTTGGTTTTTTAATGGGATTTTAAATTGTTGCACATCAGTTCATCAATATAAACAAATAGAGCAATGGCACATGCAATAATTAAACAATTACTTAAGATAAATTTGCTCCTGCCACAAGAACTTCTGATGGGTTCCTGAGAGTGCATAATGGCTTCTGGTAGTATTTTGTGGCTCCATTTGCATCTTTGTAACTGTAGATTGAACTGACTTGATTGAAAAAGTCATGATGATGCTGGTGGGGGCGAGGGGGTGTTGAAATTCATTAATAACACGACAATTATAATGATCAGAAGAGTATTCTTCAGAAACACCGTTGTAATTAATTTAAACAAAAATCATTAAATATTTTGCTTAGGAAAGAATATATCTAGATAAGATAAAGCCATTCTATAGTCCCTAAATATAATGCCATTCATTTTATGCATAATTATATGTATATGCAATCTACATTGCCATGCAAGGTGTCAAAGAGTGATTTAGGCACTTTTTAAGAAGGGACTTAGGCTCTTCAGCCACTTAGGTACTTTGCAAGTTTTACCTATGCTGTATTTCTCTTCATCATAGGCTTTTAGTATTGACTAGATGGTACACTCAGCTCTTAATTTAATATATAGTCTACATTTTGGGGTATTATGCAAGACAAATAAGAGAGTCCAAAGAGACGCAACATTTCTTACTGGTTATGCAGCAATAGAGCTCATTGCCATATAATGACTTGCTAAAACTCTACAGCCTTCTGCTTGGCAGCATATAGATCCAAAATCTGGTCAGTCCATCATATTAATGTTTTTTTTTTTATTTTGGGGAATCAAGCAACAGCTTGTTTTAATGAAGTATGACACAATTATTTCAGGAAGCCTCTGCTTTTTTACCTAACAAACGATTTGGGGATCCCTTTCCATTTGTTTGGACACATGTCATGGCAGCTGTGTATAAAGTGCCTGTGTAAAATGTAGCTATGTTAAGTTGGTGCCCAGAATTTAGCTCAGGTTGAATTAAAAGAGAAAATTAGGTAATTTTCTGATTAGACCATCATGTCTTTTTTTTGTTGGTTTTTTTTTTTTTACATCAAGAAATGCTGAAATATGAATGCAGAATTGACATCTGTGTTGTTTAATTGAAATGGACTCTTTACTAGTAAATTCGCTGTTAATTCTAACTCTGTATAAAGGAAAGCAATGATATATTACTTTTATTTGAATTACAGTAACATATAAAGGTGAAAACTGTGGTACAAGAGCTAGTCCCTGAACAAAAGATCTTACAAAGCCAAGACTTTCAAAGGGTGAAGAAAGTGAACGATTATTATCCTCCATTTACAGATATTAATATGAAGCAAAAAAAGATGAAGTGACTTGCCCAAGGTCACACAAGAAATCTGTGGCAGAGTCAGGAATTGAACCGAGATCTCTTGAGTCCAAGTCAGGTGCCTTAATCACTGGCCTATAAATATAGGTATAATTCATGTTGTAGGGCTAGGAATAGGTTTTATTTCTTCAGATTATTTTCAAGTATGAGACAAATGAGAACAGAGCTGCCTTAATAATCATGCTATAAATATAGTGCACGATGCCAGGTCCCTTGAAGTCAATGGGAGTCTTTCAGTTGAACTTAATGTACTTTGTATCAAGCCCATATGTGAAATCCTGAGGTGATGGTTTTTGGGGTACCCAGGACTGAGAGTTACCTTGTTATCCCCTGCCTCCAGCATGAGGAAGCCTGATGTATGCTTAGCTGGGTATCAGGTCCCTAAAACCACCAAATTTTCAGCCACTCAAACACTCTGCTATGGGCTACACCAGCTCTTACTTTGCCTTGCAAGTTAACAATAGGTGCACCCGAGACCCAAGTCCCTTTGAAGCATTCCCTTGTGATATCCAGCCCCTGACACTGGTTATTCACAGAGATACAAGGTATCCTTTTCAAAGGAAAAGTATACACACCAGCTTGAAGGATTCAGCTCAGGCCCAGCTACACATCACAGCACTGAGATATGTGTATAGTGGAAACAAGAATAAGAGTATTTATTGTCACAGACTAGACATTCAAGACATAGTGAGTAAGGATATTGGAAACAAATGGTTTCATATAAAACAGAATCATAACATGTTTTCTAGAGACTAAACTTAAGAGGTTAATCTCTTATCTAAAGAAGTTTCTTTCACCCAAAGTCCTCTGCAGTGTTTTCAACCAAGATTGGTGGAGATCTCGTTTTCATGAATGTAAACACTGTTTTCTTCCTAGGTCCAGAATGAAGGGGTGTCTTCTTTGCCTCTTAAATATACCCTTAAAGTTCATTGTCTTAGCACACAGCCAGGATAACCCTCCATGCCTTGTTTTTCCTGTGTGTTCCTTTCCTGTTGACTTTATATATAAATAGACATCCATTGTGTTAGCTTAGAATGCTTAATGTACACCCCAACAGAGAGATACACATTTCTTACCTCCTGTCCAGATGAAAACCTGTATTTCATCTTTGCTGGTAACTACTACCTTGATAGAGACTTTAAAACATTTTCAATATACACCTCTACCCCGATATAACGCGACCCGATATAACATGGATTCATATACAACGAGCTTTAAACGGCCCGGGGCTCCAGCTGCTGCGGGGAGCCCTGGGCCCTTTAAATCACTGCCGGAGCCCTGCCCCCGCTACCCCAATATAATGCGGTTTCCCCTATAACGTGGTAGGGATTTTTGGCTCCCGAGGACCGCGTTATATCAGGGTAGAGGTGTACTTAAATGCTGCTTTATCCAGTAGTTTACCAACCGGAACGCTCTAGAAACCAGCATTTCTAATAAGGTTTCCAGGTGTCCAGATCCAGGCAGCACTCACCTCGGGCAGCTCCCCACAAGCAGTGACATGTCCCTGCTGCTCCTAGGTGGAGGTGCGGCCAGGAGGCTCTGTGCGCTGCTCCTACCCCGCCTCGCCCAAGCACTGGCTCTGAAGCTCCCACTGGCCAGGAACCATGTCCAATGGGAGCTGCGGGGGCAGCACCTGCGGGCAGAGTCAGGGCGCAGAGTCGCCTGGTCATGTTTCCACTTAGGAGCAACAGGGACATGTCTCCGCTTGCAGGAAGCTGCCCGAGGTGCGCACTGCCCGGATCCGGCACCCTGAAACCCTTCCCGCACCCTAACCACCTGCCTGAGCCCCCTCTCTCACCCAAACTCCCTCCCTCCATTGGTAAGTATAACCCTTACTTAACTGGAATTTTTTACTAGCCGGCACCCCTCCATTTTCCCAAATAACAAAACTTTTACTGTACATACATGACTATTTACATCGTACCTGTACATCCATTTCACAACAATATTAAGGGGCAGAGTGACACTGGCTTTCATTTAGGACCTCACGTGACATTCTTTGGTAAACTAGAGTGCACAAACCAGAATCAGGATATTCCAATAGCCCCCTTACCAGCTGGCATAAAAGGGTTCTTGGGTCACACCTGGACCCATTGAAATCAATGGGAGTTTTGACATCATCAATAGGGCCAGGATTTCACCCATAGTACTTAGTCTAAATTCTAGGCAAGCAGGAAATTCAAAATTAAGATGCTAACACCAACACTAAATCTCTTCCTATATCCCCAACCACCCTCCAACCTTGTGTCAGTGATCCTATCCCCCTGTTATCTTCATTTCTAGTTCAGAAACCCCATCCCCAGTGGTCACCTATTACCTACATACTCTATTATCTCACACAGAAAATTGAAAGCTGTCAAGTTCAGGAAATAAGTAGTTTTCAATCGCAGTATTCAGGCTGAATTTCTACATTATTCTTGTTTTGGAGTAAAGAATTACTAGCATATGTTCCTGGCCTGTTCCTATGGTGCAACACAAGCATTTAAGGAGATATTTTTTCCTGCATTTATACATACACTCTGACCATAGAGTTATATGATTTCTATAAACACAATGCTGTAGGCCAAAGATGGTGCTAGATTTATTGGCTCCTAGATTTCCATTTCCTATTGTTGCTACTTCAGGATACATCTGGGTCTTAGAATCTTTGACCTCTCATTCAGATCCCCACTGAACTGTTGGTGATTTAGAGAAGACACGGTCAGTCATCCGGGAAGAATTACACAAATTAGAAATGGAAACAGCCTATGGTATTAGCCCATCTACCTCATATTTTGGCAAATACAGAATAGTTCCATGAAGTATATTGTCCAATTATTTCTCCATACCATATAAAGTGACTCAAATAAAAGGACTGTCATCATTCTCTTTGGATCTTTTTTTTTCCACACTGCAAAATCTCACTTTTAGGAGATTATTTCCTGTATGTTAAGCCAAAAGTTTTCATTTGTTTAATTCCATTGTTCTTAGTTTATTCTCTTCAGACCTCCCTAAAATTAGTTTCTCCCTCCTTGGGGTTTTTATCCTTTCAAATACCATATGTACAGACAGTTATCACATTCACAAATGTGTTAGTCATTGTTAAAACCAAGCTATGTCCATTTAGTTTCTTAATCTTTCCTCTTAATCCTTTATTAATCATTTATGTTGCCTTTCCTTGAATTCCTTCCAATTTCTAGTATTGAGGTGCTCAGAATGGAAGCATTATTCTAAGTACAGTCTTACACTACATAGGAGGGTACTGATGTTGACTTACCAAAGAACTGGTTAAAAAGTTTGAAGTTTCCCAACCAAAAAGTGGGACACATTTTTGACCAAATAAATAAATGAATGCATAAATAAAATAATAATCACAAAAAAATCCCATGTTTGACTAACATACAAACTGGCAGTCACTAGAATTATTTTCCATGTTCTCTTTTTCTTTTTCTTTTCTTATTTTTTTTTATTTGGTCAGTCTTATACCTCCTTAGTTCTCCATGATTTTTATGAATTGATAACATTTCAGTCAGCTTGTTAGTTATTTCCCTTATTTCCCTGGGTATCCCAAGAACCCTAAGAAGACATACTATCCAGACTTGTAATATGTCTTTCAAATGTAAATGAATCCAAATTTAACTTCTCATAATTATTTTAATTGCTCCCCCCCCCCCCATACCTATAAGGTCTGACCAAAAGCCCATTGAAATTAATGAATAGACTTGCAACTAAAATGAGCTTTGGCTCAAGCCCGTAGAGAGGAAATCTTTATGACTACCAAATTGTTCTCACCTCTTTGTTGTTAGTCCTGTTAGAAAAAGAATTTAAGTAATCCAGCTGAGTGGTTTTAAGAAGACTTATTTTGTAATCCTTCTCATTTATTTTTTGGATCACCCTTCTTGTGTATATGTTCTTCCTCTCATATGTGGGAAAAGTCCTTCTAAGTCCCCTTGACACCTTTAATTGTTATCTTATTCTGCTTTTGCCAGTCTTAAACCACTCAGCCCTTATTTCCCTGTATAATTACTGTACCACAGACCATTAATAGAGTTACTGTGAAGGCTTTGGAAGAGTGACTCAGATGTAAATCTCTTCAAATAAGTAGATGGTACTACAAAGCAGTTTGTTTTTGGCTTAGTGATAATGTGATGGTTTAAATGCAACTTTAGTTTTATTGTGAACTGTGATAAACACATGGACAGGTCCTAAAATTGACTTGGGTGTGACTGTTCCCTGACACAAAACTAGGAACAGGGAAAAATGCCTGGTCATGAGAATGACTGGATACACAAATTACTGTGATTAAACCCACAAATCTTTAAATGAAATTTTCTGATTGAGGACAATTACAAGGTTTAGCAGAAATCTCAAATATAACGTACTGCATACTGTATCAACCAATGCTACATATTTTGAGTATAAAGACATGATGCTGAAGACACATATCAGGATCAAGGTGTGCATCTGGTATATATTAATGCACTTTCAAGTTACACTTTAGCAAAAGAGCATATTAAAGGGTGATGTTAAATGCCATGCTCATCAGAAGGGGAAATTCTGAACTTTCTAGGAAGTTTACACATCAGATGCAACTTTGTAGAGTCAATAAAGATCAATAATGGGAGTCTGTTGTTAAGAAGATAAGAACATGCCATGATAATTTAGCAAGCAGCTGGTCCTTATCTGACTGATATGATAGTATGATAAGCTAAATTCAAAGCAATGAAAACTAACTATTTAAGATTAAAGTTTCAGAGTGATAGCCATGTTAGTCTGTATCAGCAAAAAGAACAAGAAGTACTTGTGGCACCTTAGAGACTAACAAATTTATTTGAGCATAAGCTTTAGTGGGCTAAATCCCCCTTTTTCAGATGCATGCAGTGGAAAATAGAGTAGGAAGATATATATATATATAGATATATATGAGCAAATACACAGAGAACATGAAAAAATGGGGGTTTCCATACCAACTCTAATGAGACTAATTGATTAAGGTGGGATATTATCAGCAGGAGAAAAAAAAAACTTTTGCAGTGATAATCAGGATGGCCCATTTCAAACAGTTGACAAGAAGGTGTGAGTAACAGTAGGGGGAAATAGTTTTTAGTTTGTGTAATGACTCATCCACTCCGTCTTTATTCAAGCCTAATTTCATGGTGTCCATTTTGCAAATTAATTCCAGTTCTGCAGTTTCTCATTGGAGTCTGTTTTTGAAGTTTTTTTGTTGAATAATTGTGACTTTTAGGTCTGTAATTGAGTGACCAGGGAGGACCAAGTATTATCTAGACCATTCCTGACAGATGTCTGTCTAACCTGTTCTTAAAAACCTCAGACAAAAACAAACAATGAAAGAAATTCCACAACCTCTCTAGGTAATTTGTTTCAGTGCTTAGCTACCCTTACACTTAGGAAGTTTTTTCTAATGTCTAACCTAAATCTCCCTTGCTGCAATTTAAGCCCATTGCTTCTTCTCCTATCCTCAATGATTAAGAACAATTTATCTCCTCTTTATAACAACCTTTATGTACTTGAAGACTGTTATGTCCCCTGAGTCTCCTCTTCTCCAGACTAAACAAATCCATGTTTTTCAATTTTTTCTTATAGGTCATGTTTTCTAGACCTTTAATCATTTTTGTTTCTCTCCACTGGACTTTCTCCAATTTGTCCACATCATTACAGAAGTGTAGTACCCAGAACTGGATACCATACTTCAATTAAGGCTATATCATTGCTGAGTAGAGTGGAAGAATTAATTCTCCTGTCTTGCTTACAGCATTTCTGTTAATACATCTGAGAATTATGTCCACTTTTATTTGCAACAGTATTGCATTTTTCACATATTTACATTGTGATCCACCATAAAAAACCCAGACCCTTTTCTGCAGTAATCTTTCCTTGGCAGTCGTTCCCATTTTTGTATTTGTGCAATTGATTGTTCTTCTTAAGTGTAGTATTTTGCATTTGTCCTTGTTTAATTTCATCCTATTTATTTTAGATCATTTTACCAGTAAGCCAAGATCATTTTGAATTGTAATCCTGTCCTCCAAAGTGCTTGTGACTCCTTCCAGTGTGGTACCATTTGAAAACTTTATAAGTGTACTCTCTATGACATTACCCAAATGATTTCTGAGAATATTGAAGAGAACCACACCAGGACAGATTCCTGCAGGACCCCACTCGATATGGCCTACCAGCTTGATTGTGATCCATTTGTAACTACACTCTGAGTATGTTTTCCAAACAGTTGTGCACCCCCCTTATAGTAGGTTCATCTAGGCTGTATTTCTCCAGTTTGTTTATGAGGTCATGTGGGACAGTATCAAACACCTTATTAACGTTGAGTTATATAACACCTACTACTTCTTCCCCCACCCCCACATCCCACAAGGTGCGTTACCCTGTCAAAGGAGGATATTAGGGTTGGTTTGATATGATTTGTTCTCAACTTATCTTATATTCCTATAGGTGCTTACACATTGATTGATTGATTATTGGCTCCATTATCTTTCAGGGTACCCAGACTATAGACTAGTCTATAATTCCCTGGCTTGTCCTTATTCCCCTTTTTATAGATAGGTACTATATTTGCCCTTTTACAGTCCTCTGGGATCTCTCTTATCATTGATGAGTTCTCAAAGATAATCACTAATGACTCAGATATCTCTATAGCTAGGCCTTAAATATTCTGCTGAACTGAAGACACCTAATTTGTCCAAGTAATTCTTAACTTGTTCTTTTCCTATTTTAGCCTTAGATCAAGTTCTTTTTTTGAGCCCAGTTATACTTTTCACCATCACACCAGCTCATGGCAATGAGTTCCACAGATTAATTGTGAGTTGTATGAAAAAGTACAACTCTTTGTTTGTATTAAACCTGCTGCCTAATAATTTCATCAGGTGACCCGTTTTTTGTATTGTGGAAAAGGATAAATAACATGTCTCTACTCACTTTTCCAACACCATTCCTGATTTTATAGAAGTCTATCATCTCCCCCCTTACTTGTCTCTTTTCTAAGCCGTACAGTCCTAATTGTTTTTAGTTTCTCCTTGTATGAAAGCCATTTCATATCCTTGATAATCTCTGTTGCCATTCTCTGAATCTTTTCCACTTCTACTAGATCTTTGTGAGATGGGTCTGACGGGTTAGATCACAGAAACCCTCTTGGGAGCTGCCACTTAATGTGCCAAGTCTATTTCTACCCCTGCTTTCCATGCCAGCTCAGGACTCCATCACCCTGTCTTGCTGAGCCAGACACACCCGTCTGCTCCAACACAGACCCAGGGTCTGAATTACTTGCCCGAAAGCTGCAGGTTTACCTGAAAGCAGCTAATAGAAGTGTTCCTGTCTCAGATGCCCAACTCCCAGTGGTGTCTAAACCCAAATAAATCCGTTTTACCCTGTATAAAGCTTATACAGGGTAAACTCATAAATTGTTCGCCCTCTATAACACTGATAGAGAGATATGCACAGTTGTTTGCTCCCCCAGGTATTAATACATACTCTGAGTTAATTAATAAGTAAAAAGTGATTTTATTAAATACAGAAAGTAGGATTTAAGTGGTTCCAAGTAGTAACAGACAGTAACAAAGTAAGTCACCAAGCAAAATAAAATAAAATGCGCAAATTTATGTCTAATCAAACTTAATACAGATAAGATCCTCACCAGTTTCAGAATGCTCCCTTTTACAGTCTAATTTCCTTTTAGCTTGGGTCCAGCAATCACTCACACCCCTTGCACACTGTCCTTTGTTCCAGTTTCTTTCAAGTATCCTGGGGGGTGGAGAGGCTCCCTCTTTAGCCAGAACAAATGGAGGGGTCTCCCAGGGGTTTAAATAGACTTTCTCTTGTTGGTGGAGACCCCCTCCTCACTCTTATGCAAAGTCCAGCTCCAAGATGGAGTTTAGGAGTCACCTGGGCAAGTTACATGTCCATGCATGACTCACAGTTTTTACAGGTAGCATCCTCAAGTAGACTTCTTATGTGGATTGGAGCATTCCAAGATCCATTGTCCTTTAAGTCTTTCTTGATTAGGTACTTAATTTCAACATTCCTTTCTCCAGGAACTGACCAAATGCTCTACTAAGGTTATTTAGAAATCAAGCCAGTACACAGCCAACATTCATAACATTCATAACTTCGAATACAAAAATGATACATGCATACAAATAGGATTAATACATTCAGTAGATCATAACCTTTGAGATATTTTACATGGCATATGTAGCATAAAACACATCCTAAGCATATTTCCATAAAGCCTTATGGGAGGTACCGTCACAATGGGGCAACCATAACTGAACTCAGTATTCAAGGTATGGGCATATCATGGATTTGTATAGTGGCATTATGATATTTTCGGTCTCATTTTCTATACCTTTCATAATAGAGCCTAATATTCTGTTAGCCTTTTTGACTGTTGCTGTGCACTGAGGTGGAGCTTATAGAGTACTATCCACAGTGGTTCAAGATCTCTTTCTTGAGTGGTGACAGCTAATTTAGAACCCACTGTTTTATATGTGTAGTTGGGATTATTTTTTCCAGTATGTATTACTTTGCACTTATCAATATGAAGACTTAATTACTGTTTTGTGATACCATTAAGGCCACAGGGAAATTAAAGTGGACATATGTTATGGGGTGAAGTGTAAAGGATTTCAGCAGCACAGAGAAGTTGGGTTGGGGACAGTGGACATGGGGTGGTATGAACGTTTGGATAAATATGAAGTTTTTTATAGAAGCACATGGAAGGATTTTGGAAGCTGGGAGCATTGTCAGTTTGAAAAAGTTGTGCAGTGACAGTTGTTCTAGGAAGGATGGTAGGGACTGCAATAAAGTTGTGGAATAAGGAACTGTGGCTGGAGTGAACAGTAGCTGGAGTGAAGGCTGGAAGGATCATCTCACATGTCTCCAACAACCCCGCAACCCCTGTGACCTTCTTCATCTCCAAACCACTTTACCTGTTCTTTTGTAGCATCCCTACTCTGATTTACAAGTTTAAATTGAAGCCGAGCTACATCTTATGCTAAGCCTCAGCTAGTGCTTCCCTTTTGAATGGATACATAGTATGAGCTCTGGATGCTTTAAATCTCAAATGAGACCAGGATTCAGAGTGTCCTGGAATATCCAACAGTTCAAAGCAGAAGCACTATGCAGGGGCCCAGCTGGCTATGTTTTTGCAGTCAAGATTAACATACACCCAAGCACAGCCTCCTCTTCCAAAAAGCTATTTGGTTATGCCTTAATTAGAAGGACAACAAGAGTGGCTGCTGCTGGTTATCCATACACATTTTGTCACCTCTAGTATAAAATGAATATGTAGGTATTTTCTGATTACATTTCCTGATTACATTAGAAAACATTTATCAGATCCAGTAAGTGCCATTAGTACACTGCTGATTAACATGCTAGACTTTTATTTAAATACCTGCATTTCGTCGGTTTTGGTATAAAACTCTGAAGCATGTATCTGCTCCTTTAATTGCCTAGGGGGTTGATAATAGGATCCCTAGCCTTGCACCTCTATCCTGCTAATGCAACTTCAACCCAGGTTGTTAATTATCTGTTATTACCACCTGGTGGCTTATTTGGAATGAGTTGGTCGTCTTATTCTAGCTCTTAAAGGACAAACATCCACACCTCAAGCCCACCACCTGATTTATTGGCAATTAATCTCTCTATCAGCAGTTTCAGTGCTGAAACAAAGAGCAAGGAGACTTCTGTGCTCATCTCTTATAGATGTCCAGGCAGATCAGGTTTAGGACATTTTAGAGAAGCTTGTGCTGCAATTGCCTTTGCTGTTCCTGTTCTGTGAATTTATACTGGATTTTAGTCTCCCCCATCAAAATATGTAGTAATGGGTGTTTTATTGCCCACACGTTTCTTGTTAAATTGTCTGTTTTTTACTCAGCATCTGCCTCACTGAGCACTCATCATATGCTAGTGATGTACAGCAGATGTTAAGTACTCAGCAAGCCGGAGAGGGAGGCAAAAGTGTCACACCATGATTAAATACTTGCTACAGCTATTACATACTGTGTTCCATTTTTATGGTTAATATTTGTGTGCACTGGGGAAGCATTAAGACCTGTTTTGTATTTTACTTAAAATTCTATTGTCCAAATAAATGTATTTTCTGTTTGTATCACTGTCATATAGTTAGAAAACGGTAGCAAGTTGTTGATTTTTTAAGACACTGCAGAGAAATAAATAATTAAGGAAACATTTGATAGGTGTGCTATGGAATATGAATTCACATTCAGTCATTTCATTTATTAATCTTTTTGTAGATCACTTATGAGTTTGGTCAGATATACACTGGTATAGATTCACCATGTGGTTTCCCTGATTGAAACCACCATAGCACATTGCATGGGAGCCCTAGCAACAGAAAGTCCATTTGGAAGTTGACTATGGTGGCACACTCCAGCCGAAACAGCCTAAAAAGATGGTGACACATTTTGGGGAAGGGTGAAAGGCTGAGGAAAGTACTGATTTAGTGCATCCCTTGCTCATGATTCATCAGCAGGGTTGCTATTGAGTCCTGACTATGATTTGAAGATATCTTTCCTGGTGAAACCCTCAAGGGTGAGTGACAGTTCAACTATTCCCTGCTCTTGACCAGCGGTGAATCTTTGGTGGGAAGCAGCAATCCTTGCTCTATCAACTGCAGCTACATTTTTTACCTTTTTGGACCACTGTAGCCCAGCATCTTTTTGAAATAGTGTCTAAAATGGAAGGTGAAACCGTACTGCTAATACTTTCATTGAACACCTACATACAGAAAAAATGCATATACATGGACTTTTATATCTACATCATTAGTTTTGTAATTCTGTGCAGACAGACAGACAGACAGACACATACACACAGAAAAAAAATTGAATACTTTTAGAGGCTCTTACTGCTTACCCACTGGACGGAGCTTACATAGTGTAGAATCACCTTCTACTTGATACCTACCCAGCTGTCCTAAGGTTTACAATTCAAAATTCATCATCTGCCTCAAGAAAATCTATTCCAATTGAAAACATGTAAGAAGGATCATCAGATTTCAGAACAGGTTTGTTTTTCGGTCCCCTCTGCTGCAATAATCAAACAAGAGTTACAGTAAATCAAATACACCGCTACTTGTGGGATGAAAATCAACAAAAACTAAGCAGAATTTTCTAAAATATTCTAACTGCTAAACAAAACCACAAAATGTGTTTAGAATGTTTGGTTTGTAATCATACCCTAGGTTCAAAAAAGAATTAGATAAGTTCCAGGAGGATAGGTCCATCAATGGCTATAGCCAAGATGGACAGGGATGCAACATTATGCTCTGGGTGTTCTTAAATCTCCGATTGTCAGAAGATGGGACTGGATGACAGGGGATGGATCACTCAAAAGTCCCCTGTTATGTTTATACCCTGTGAAGCACTAGCACTGGCCACTGTTTGAAGACAGGACTAGATGGACCATTGGTTGGGCCAGTATGGCTGTTCTTACGTTCTTAATCATTCTGGGGAGACCATCTCCCCAGTACCAATATATTGGAAGTCTCCTCCATAGACAGAAATCAGCTACCTCTATAGCAACTTTCCCCTTGTCCTGGACTCTGTGGCAGATGCTACACAGGGATCTGCACTGCAGAGGTGTGGCGAGGAATAGATCTGGGGGAAAGGCATATTGTCCCTTCTCCTCCAGCTATGGTAAATCAGCCCAAAAGTTTAAGGGAGACTGAACCCCCCTGTGTACTGTAGGACTCCTCTTTTCCCTTTATTTTGTGATAATTCTGGGGGCAGCATGACATCCTTAGCAGTGCAGTTCAGGAGCATGGAGGCTAGGAGCCAGTGCAGAGTCAGATGGCCTCAGGGCAGATGGCCCTGTGCCTCCTGCTGATACACCCAGAATCTCATATTGGGAGACCCAACACATTTGGTAGCCAACACCTGGCTTCTACCAAAGGCTCCCTGTCTTGAAAGAACTTGGTTGAGTTTTTCTCCTTCCAGGAAACCATACATGTATGTGCACTGACTCCAAGTTCTTGTTATCCGTAGAAGTGTTTATTGCAGGACAGTGCTGAAGCATAGTGCAGGAACAACTTAAGGAAGCACTGTGCGGCCCACACTATACTTTCCCCACAAAGAGCAGAATGCACAAGGCTGAGAATTCTCTAAAGCTATTCAAAGAAATATAAAGTTTATTTTTATAAAAGTGAAGAATTCAGAAGTTGTGTAACAGAAGTAAATCATTTCTCACAGACTAATAGTTCAGACACTTCCTTTCCATAAGGAAATGCCAAAAATACAATTTGTCACAAGCAAATTTAACATTTGAAAGGATTTGTAAACAATATCATACATGACAAAACAAGACTGTATCAGTGTTTCTGGATAAAATAAATGATTAGTCTGGGCAGGACAAAATGTCATTTGTATAAGAAATGCTCAATATAATTTAAAACATTTTAATAAAGTTAACTTGGGATTCTTTTTTTTAAAGTAGGATTCAGTAAATAATAGTTCTTGATAATGTTTTATGGCAAACTACCATTTACTCAGGAATGGTCAAATTGGGAAGCCTATGCATTTGAAGCTTGATCTGAAGTCCATTGAAGTCAATGGAAAGGTGAGCATTGATTTCAGTAGACTTTGGTCACATCTTATATTGAAGTTGTATTACCTCATCACCTGACTTTCACACTTGAAAACCAAACACACATTACCTCTAAAGTGGGTCTCCAGGTTGAAATAATAATGACAGCCTGTCATAAAATGTAGTACATTGTATTGTAAAGCACTTCCAGTGCTGTCTAATGCACCAGTTATTTTTATAATTATAACTGTTAAGCACTGACAGCAGGCTTGGGACAGTACAAGACACAAAGGACCAGAAAGTGGTACTCCTATTCATTAAGTAAGATATGTTGGTGAGGGTTCAGACAAGAGCCACCAGAATGATTAAAGGATTATAAATCATGCTTTATATTACACTTAAGAAGCTCAATATTTTAGTTTAATTAGGGGACAGTTAAGGAGTGACTTAATCAGAATATCTATATAAGTACCTACATAGGAAACAAATATTTGATAATGGGCTCTTCTATATAGCAAAGGTGTAACACAATCAAATGACTGGCAGTTGAAACTAAATAAATTCAGACTGTAAATAAGGCTTACATTTCACTGTGAGGGTAATTTACAATTGCAACAATTTACCAAGGGTCATGGTGGATTCTCCTCTCTGGCCATTTTTAAAGTCAATCATTTTTTTCCCTAAAAGATATACTCTAGGAATTATTTTGGGGAAATTCTATTGCCTATGCTATACAGGAGATCAGACTACATGATCACAATGGTCCTTTCTAGTTTTGGAATCTAGGAATAAGTAGGTTCTCACTTATTGACTAGTCCCATTTTAACCAGTGGGAATGACACTCCCTCAGTGATGTGGTCACAGGTTTAAAAAAAATGGATGGAAAGCAGTAGTGGGAATACATTAATCTTGAGCAGAACAGTAACAGCTTCATAAACAAAAAAGATAGGTGTGATCTATAGTGTTACCCAAAGAGTTTACAATCTAAGGGTGAATGGGTCAGTTCCCATTGATGTGAATGTGAGTTCTGCTACTGGCATAAGTGGGGCCAGATTTCACACCAAAAGATGAATAAAATGGGATATGCTCTGAAGCCACAAGGAACTTTGAATGGTATGTTTTCCCCATTTCTGGTGGGCAAGGCTGAAGATGCGAGTCTGGAATGTGGAGAGATGTGAGTCTTGAATATTGAGAGGATAGTGTTTTGGTGAACTAGTCCTGGGAGGACATTCCATGAGGAGTTAGCATCAGTAAATGATGAGTGGGAGAAGAGGAGGAATGGTGCATTGAGGCTGGTATCACTGGCAGAGCAAGGGAGAGGACAAGAGACAGTCATGCTGGAGCAGAGCTGGGAAGAACTTTGAAGGGTGAAAATATATAAACAATGTAGTTGGAAAGAGGAATCCAGTGGAGGGAATCCAGTACAAAGTGCCATTGTCTGAATGGCAGGTAAGGAAAGTAGTTATCTGAGCAAAGTGATACTCTGGTGTTGCTCCATGTGCCAAATACACTGAACTTCACAGTAGTTTCCCACATTCTACCCTTGTAGGATGGCCACAGCAGTATTATTAAAGATGGAAAGGAAATTGGGTCCCTTTAAGATCCAACATGGACATAAAGCAATTGAAATACAGTTTACGAGATGTCCCTAAATTTCCCCTAAGCAGAGCTGTTCAATTTAACAGTATTTCTGGAAGTGCACAGTATAACATAGATGATAATTCTTGACTTGGAACATCAGTCACATGTGGAAAGTTTTCAATCAATTGAAGAAGCTGTTGTGGGGGTATTAAAAAGGGTATTAAAATTTAGTGTTTCATAAATCTAGTATTAGCATAAACTTGTTTCATTTAGTGAAACAAGGAAAGCATAGAATTTAGATCTTGGATTGCTAATGAGACACAGACATCTGGGGCCCTGTGAAAGAGTGCACTGTCCACAACTGCATCTTCTCATGGCTGGAAATGAGGATGCATGCTCTCTCATCTCTATTGCCCCCTGCCAAAGGTCACTCTGGCTCTGCAGTAATGTCTTTTCTTGTAACTCAGCCCTCTGGTAATCCAGGTCATGGACCACCCCCTCCAGGGTAAGTCCAACAAATAAAAATCCTTACAAAAAGATCTTTGACCCCAACTCCAGGCCCCATTGTCCTCACACCCTTCTTTCAGGGTTTTCCATTATCCCTATCTCCTTTTCTGGCTTCACGCCACCTTGTCAGTGGCTAGTAGGGGAAACCAGCCCCACTCCCCTACACTAGATTCCAGTCCAGTGACCCTATAACTAGCAACCAAGGACTGCTCCATTCCCAACTAATTTCTGCTACTTCCCTGGACTTCTTCCTATCCAACTTTTCTTAACCTAGAAAGTATGTGAGGCAGAATGCCTAAATCTTCTTTCAGGGCTGGAACTATCAGGGTCTACCCCTGATTTACCCCAACAAAATCCCAGCATAAAAATATACAGTTAAACCCACTTTCACTCTCCTTGGGCTTGACCTTTCATCTCTCTTGAGCTTCCTTTACTTTACTTCTCAATGAAACACCTCCCAGGACTCTCCACTGGAAATTTGGTTCCTGCCCTTTTATCAGCCTGCTCCATTCCCAGTGGCTGTCTCTCCCTCCTGGCCTCTTTCAAAACTTTTCTGTTTATGAGAGGATCCCAGGACCAACTCTCTGCCATTGGCTATCTTCCTGATCTCTCCACTCTCTAAGTCCAGAGTGACAGTAGAAGTCCTTCCTCTCTTCCCTGCAGCCCCATTCTTTCTTTCTTTTCTTTTTTTCAAGTGGTGAAGCAGATTTAACTGAGTAGTCTGTAGCTGCCAACTATAATTCCTAAATCTTAGCAGTTTATATTCTCTCACTCTGCCCTGAGTCCTTCAGGTAATGTAACAGCACCTTTCTAAAACTATCCCATTTCCCTGATATTTTTACTAAATAACAATGTAACTTTTGTTACCTTAAGATGTTTGAATTCTTCAGAAAGCTTTTCCCTTTATTTATCAAAGCCCCATACAAGGTGATCAATTGTATCTTCCACTTTTTAGAGTGTACATTGTCCATCGTGGTGTCTGTTTATTCAAAAAAAGATTTTTGTTTAAGGCACAATGGCTAGTTAGTACTCTAAACAAAATCTCCACATTTTTTCAAACCAGTCCTTGAAGTATATTGTTATCTTCAACTCTAGGGCACAATTTAAAAAATTATCTTCCTTTTTTCATTAGTCCATTTTTTTTTTCTGTTACTTTAACATTTTTCTGTACTGGGCTTTTGAATTCCTGTCTACTCAAGGGTATTTCCATGCCAGTGTTTCAATTTCTTGAAGTATTTTTAGCTGCTTTGTCCACCATTTCATCCTCTGCTATTCTAATATGCACTAGGGTCCAAGCTAAAGCTACAGGTAACCCCATCTGTTATTAGAAATATAATTTCATTGATTAAATCACAACATACTGCAATACCCTCTTTTATCACCATAAGGCCTAAGACTGAATGAAAAAAAATAGCCACCTATACTGGGTGTACATTCCTGATCTAATTTAATGCTAGTGTATTGCTACTAGTTCGTCTGTTGGTATTATTTTAAATGTACTTATTCCACATTTTGATATACTCTTCCGGTTTTGTCTCATTTGTACCCATCTGTATATATTTGACGCAATTGACTCCACTTTTCATCTATAGACTGGTACACTTCAGTTTTAATACCTACTGTCTCTTTTTTACCTTTAATTTTATAAATAAATCTAAATCCATGTTTGGACATATGATTTTCCATCTACATCTAATTTTCCCATGACTAAAAGTTTTTATGCCATTTAGCTCTCCCTTGTCTTTCAACTTCTGCATCCACATTTAACTTGAATGGCATGTGGAGTTCTAACATCATGTGTTATAGTTTGCCTATCAAATTCCCAACAATCCTCATATGTTTGTTTGGTGCTTTCATTATTACAATTCCCATTAATTTTGGACCAGAAAGTTAGATCCGGTGATTTCAAGTTCTGATGTTTGACCCAGAAGCTTGGCAGCCATAGCCAATTACCAGCCTGATTATGGCTCTGTATATCAACAGCAATGCTTTCATCTCCATTATCCATTTAGCCCAGCAAGACTTTTATGTGGTTTAATCCTTCCTTTATATATATATTTAACATAGTCTATATGATCTTTCCAAAATTATTTAGCATCAGCTATTACCTATAGGAATTTAAACCTTTTAACTTTATCTATTTGTTCTACATACAGATACTGTTTACATTCCTTTGTAACTTTCCTTTTAGTAAAGATCAGTCATTTGGTTTTGGCAATGGAGAAATTGGTACCTCATGCAGTTCCCTAATCAGAGGTCTCTTGTAATGTTTTATTGATTCTCTTTTCTGCCACCTCAATATTCCTGCTGCTCATCCACAAACCACAATTATCTGAGAATAGACTAACCCCAGCACTTATTTGATTTGGGAGATCATTTATCATATTAAATAAGGTCAGGCTGATAATACTTCCCTGTGGTGTACCATTTTTAATATTAGCTATAGTCAACATAGCTTTCCCAACTCTGATCTCCATGATCCTGTTACTGAAAAAGTCCCTAATTCACCCATATATTCTTCCCCTTATTCCTAAGTGCATCTACTTTGTACAACAAACCTTCCCTCCATACCATGTCATATGCCTTTTCGATATCTAGAAAGACAGCTATTATGAAACCTTTGTGTCTCATATTTTTTTTTTTGTATTTCAATTTCTAATTTATCAATGTGATCAATGGGTGCATTTTATGCTCTTAAAACCAGCTATAATGTCATTGTTTTCCAAATAGATAATGAATCTTGCATTCACCATTCTCTCCATAATTTTACCCAGACAAGACATAAGGTCAATAGATCTATAAGCAGATAATTTGCCTGGTTTTCATATTGGAATTACTAGATGTTTGCACCCTAGTGGTATCACTCCTCCCCCCTCCTTTATAGTTTGTTATATAATTCCAAGTGAACCCTCAAACTGCTTTCAAATAGATATTAAAAATGTTGAATATATTATTTTTAGCTGGGGCTGTATTCTTGCTGTTAGCAATAGCTTTCTCAAACTCCCATTTACATAACCATTCATTCAGTATAGTAGCTTCATGTTTACCCCACCTGTATAGTAGATCACGATTCTCTTAAATGAATTATCTTTTAATGTGGTGACAAACTGCACTTCGATTTCATGATTACTCACCCCTCAGAAAGTTTCTGCTAAACTTATGCTGTTTTGTTATCAGAACTTCTAACTATTGTGTCAGTCCCAAGAAAACGTGGGAAGTTACTACTCTTTGTCTTAATTATATGCATTCTTCTAATTTGCCTGTATATTTCTGATGTCTTGGTATCTTTATTTATCCACCCACAGTACTTCCTCCACCTGTCTTTCTTTTCTTTCTTTCTTTTTTTTAATAATTCTTTCGGCTATTGTTTTATTTCTTCTATACTTCATTAGATCTTTACTATTCATTTTCTGTTTTTCTTTTTATAGGCTTTGTTCCTTTCCTTAATTGCCATTTTGCAGTCCTCATTCCACCATGGAACTGAGGTTTTAGTTTTGGGGTACTTCGGTATCTAATAGGTATGGCTAATATAGTTGCTGTTAATCCCTTTATTACATTGGCATTCAAATTCTCTATGTCATCATCACTCACACAATGAACATTCACAAATTCAGTACACTTAGTTGTAAATAGCTCTGAGTTAGCTTTTTTAAAAATCCCAGGTGAGTAATTTTCCATTACTTTTCAAGGGCAAGGTAAGGTTGATGGTATGGAGAAATGATCACTCCCCATTCCTACTTCCCTATTTATTTCCCAGTTGCATCTACTTGCAGTATCTGCTGTTATAATTCCCAGGTCTAAGCAGGAAAAACTATCATCTGCTGCTTTAAATCGTTTTTGGGGTGTTGGTGTGCCATTGTTTAAAATCACTAGTTTGTTTTCAATGAACTTTTCTAAGCATATGCCATTCTTATCAGTTGTCTTACTGTCCCTCAAATTATTATGACTATTTAGGTCACTGCATAAAATATATGGTCTTTCTAGTAAGTCTGAGCATTCTAATTTCCTTCACAGGTTATAGATAATATAAATCTTTAAAGAAAAAAAATCTCTTCTGAATTGGGGTCTCCACATCATTACTTCTTCATTCTCTACGGCTTTGTAGTTTAGTCTGTCCTTTATGAAAGTGCAAATGACTCCTTCTCTTCCTAGTTTTCAGTCTTATCTAAGTAACCTGTAAATTTAAAGGGAAGCTTTTTAACCAAAGATGTTTCCTGAAGACATAGGACAGCTGGTTTAGTTTTCATTTCCAGGATATTTTCTTTTAGTTCTTGCATGTGCTGTAAAACTGCACATTCCAACAAAAGATTGTGATCCCAATAGTAGTCGTATTTTACCCTTAACCTAATTTCAAATTACATGAATTTGATCTATTGACAGATTGTTAGTATACAAGATTTTTTCTGCTATCCTTCCTATAATTTTCATTTTTTTCTGATTTTTCCATTAGTGATGTGCAATTTATCATTTATATCATAAATGCAATAAGCTTTTCTTTATTCTTTTTTTCACTACTAGTATACCATCACCTATTCCTTCCAGTTTATCATATTTTAAGAGAGGGAAGCTGTGTATGCAGTTCCCCTTTTCCTATTCTGATTTTCTCTTCCTTCTCCACCTGATGTTTTGAGAGTCTTACAGCTTCCAGATAAAATGTTATTAACAGTTTTTGCCTTTTGTATCTCCTTAACTTGTCTTGCCACAATACACCATCTATGTGCTTGACGGTGATTACCACTGCAGTTGCTACATTTGACCTCCACCCTCCTTCAATGCAATTGTCATGGGAATGCTCTTCCACACATTAGTAATATCTCATTTTCCCATTAGAAACATTTGCTACATGCCCATACCATTGGCACTTATAACAGCTTAGGGGTGGGGGAACATGTGACTTAGCTCTAAAGATCTGAAACCCTAATGTTACTTTCTCAGGTAGAGTCCCTTTCTGAAATGTAATCAGCACTGCTGTAGATGTCTTGCTTTTCCCCCCTTGTTTACTAATTAATCACTAACACTTTCTCTTCTCCTATACTTTTGGTATTTCATCACTGATCAGTTCTAATGGCACTCCATATATCACCCCCTTTTTGCAGGGAATACTTTGGTAGCTGGCAATTTATTTTAATTTTCCCTAGCATTTTAGTTTTTAAGCAGTTTAGCAGCCTGCTCTTTGTCTGTACAGTCAACTAAAAAATCCCCTTCTTACAACCTCCTGGCTGTTACTATATCCCCTATGCCAGGGGTTCTCAAACTGGGGGTCGGGACCCCTCAGGGAGTCATGAGGTTATTACATTGGGGGTCGCGAGCTGTCAACCTTCACCCCAAACCCCGCTTTGCCTCCAGCATTTATAATTGTGTTAAATATATAAAAAGTGTTTTTAATTTATAAGGGGGGTTGCACTCAGAGGCTTGCTATGTGAAAGGGGTCACCAGTAAAAAAGTTTAAGAGCCACTGCCCTATGCTTTTTTGGATCTAGTTAGCTGCTTTCACATACTGAATGGCACCTAATTTTACTGCTGTGGCTAGGGAACTTACAATTATAACATTTTGGTTTATTTCTTTCCCAAGCTTTGCTTTGTTGCTGATATCATCATGCTCTGACTCTACTCTTTTCTTTTTTCCCCTACTTTGTATCCATTCTCCCTCTCTAATAGAATCTTCTTCAGTTTCTAGAGTGACTTCATTTGGGGTCAGAAAATCTTCCATCTCAATCCTGCCAAAAGCCAGCTCACCCTCCACACCCCAGCAGCCAGCCCCCTTCTGCTCTCAAGTTCCTTAGTTTATAATCCTCTCCCAGGTCCCCTCCCCAGCCGGGATTCATCCTCAGTTAAGCCTGGTCCACTCTCCAGGTGCAGCTCGGTATGTTAGTTGTTCTCTCGGGCCCATTTGAAGTCTTTGTGGGATCAGGGCCGCCCAGAGGGGGGGGGCAAGTGGGGCAATTTGCCCCAGGCCCCGGGCTCTGCAGGGGCCCCCACGAGAATGGCTGAGGCTCCCGCCCCGGCCCCCGCCCCTCTCCCAGAGCCTCAGCGCATCCAGGAGCGTCCCTGGCTCTGGTGGGGCCTGAGCTCCGCCCTGCTCAGAGCCGCGTGGTAAGGAGGCGGGGCTGCGAGCTCCGGGCTGAGCGGCTCTGAGCGGGGAGGAGCTCAGGCCCCACCGGAGCCATGCTGCAACGCTATCCAGGGACTCCTGGATGCGGAGCGCTGAGGCTCCGGATGAGGGGAGAGCCGGGGGCAAGGGGCCGGGGGGGTTGGATAAGGGGCAGGGAGGGGGCAGAGGTTGGGGGGGCGGTCAGGGGACAGGGAACAGGGGGGTTGGATCGTGGGCATTCCGGGGGTCTGTCAGGACTTAGCGGGGGTGCATAGGGGTCGGGGCAGTCAGGGGACAGGGAGCAGGGGGGTTAGTGGGGGTGGGGTGGTGGTTGGGGGGGACGGTGAGGGGACAAGGGGTAGGATGGGTCGGGGGATTCTGAGGGAGGCGGGCAGTCAGGGGGCAGGAAGTGGGTGGGGGTTGGATAGGGGGCAGGGCCAGGCTGTTTGAGAGGCACAGCCTTCCCTACCCTAAAGCTCATTCATCAGTCTGAGGCTTGCAGAAGAGCCAAGCTGTTACCTTTTCCATTAGGGCTGCCGTCTCTTTCACATCTCAAATGCCAAATTATAGTCTATATTTAATTTCAGTGCCATAGGGAGATTCATGTCAGGGGAGTGTAGCTTCATTTAAAATTAGCCACTGGAGGAGGGATCACATGAGAAGAGCAATATCCTACACCACCTATCTCCTTCCCAACCCTACCAAGGGAGAACCCCTCCCCCACATTCCCCGAGGCTCCAGAGGGGTTAATTCAGTGGTTCTCAAACTTTTGTACTGGTGACCCCTTTCACATAGCAAACCTCTGAGTGCGACACCCCCTTATAAATTAAAAACACTTTTTTATATATTTAACACTATTATAAATGCTGGAGGCAAAGCGGGGTTTGAGGTGGATGCTGGCAGCTCGCGGCCCCCAGTAATAACCTCCTGACTCCCTGAGGGGTCCTGACCCCCAGTTTGAGAACCCCTGGCTTAATTTAGTTTTAGCACCCTGTGTCCATTCACATGCATGTGCTATTTTGAGCGTTTCAGTTTTCACAACATAGGCTCATCCCAGATTCTGGAATAAGCTCAAATGCTCAGTCTGTGGAGTATGTACATAAGCTATACGAAAGACAAACCCACAGTAACCGTCTCCAGTTTGTGAGGGACCCCATGGAGCCAGTCTGTAGGAAACAGATAAATGCATGGAGGTTAAGTCCATTAATGACTATTAGCCAGAATGGGTAAGGAATGGTGTCCCTAGCCTCTGTTTGTCAGAGGGTGGATGGAGATGAATGGCAGGAGAGAGATCACTTGATCATTACCTGTTAGGTTCACTCCCTCTGGGGCACTTGGCATTGGCCATTGTCGGTAGACAGAATACTGGGCTGGATGGACCTTTGGTCTGACGCAGTATGGCTGTTCTTATGTTCTAACCTAAATGAATCCAATGTTATGGAGACAGATAGGAGTCAAGGAAGCCAGCAGAGTATCAGAAACCTGGAAAAATCTCTGACTGGATGGGCTCAAGCATTTGGTCACAAGCTGAGGTGGTTCAAAAGTTTTGGATTTTTTTAAGCAGAATTTTTTTATTGTTTCTTTAAACAATCAAACACAGCAAGCAGCAAATATTTGGCCACACACTTCTGAAACCCCAAACCATATTCAGGTTTTGGCAGACTAATTTCAGCTTTTCAATTAAAAAAACCACAACAAATTTTGAAGGAAAGCAGACATTGTCCGTGATTTTTTCTGCATTTTAAAAACCCCTAGTTTTCGATCCAAAAAAAGTTTTGTCGGAAAAATATTTGTCCAACTTTTTTAATGAGCTTTAGTGCCTTTTAGCACTAGCTGATGCTGAGAACCAGTGATACCTTGTAAAGAAGTTTTCTCCAAACTGTGTTTGTGCCGAGATGCGGAAGGTTTATTTTTCCCAGGGCCGCCCGTGGGGGGCGGGGGAAGAAGTGGGGCAATTTGCCCCGGGCCCCCACGAGAATATAGTATTATATAGTATTGCAATTTTTTTTTATGGAAGGGGCCCCCAAAATTGCTTTGCCCCAGGCCCCCTGAATCCTCTGGGCGGCCCTGTGTGGGATATACACCTCATCACAGGCCTCATCCTGTAAAGTGCTGATTCCCCTCATTGCTGCTTTCAGTAGGAGGAGTTGAGGGATCTCAGGAATCAGTACAATGCATATAACCAGCCCTTTCAAACTCAAAGGTTCACAAAGCATACAGACATGAAAATCTGTTAGGGAATACTATCATGGATCTGAAACCGTTTGTATGGTATTTTTTTTCCTAAAAACATAATGTGTTACACATTTTAAAAATTTCCTAATTATGACTAGAAACTGAATCACATTTTTTCCAGATGAGTTATTTAAATGACCATCTCTACTCCTAGAATGAGGAGAAAAATTTCAGAATCATTCTCTAAAATGAGTGTAAATTTATCTATTAAGGACTAGTAGGATAAATAAAGTATGGTTACCTACCTTTCATGTATCAGAGGGGTAGCCGTGTTAGTCTGAATCTGTAAAAAGCAACAGAGGGTCCTGTGGCACCTTTGAGACTAACAGAAGTATTGGGAGCATAAGCTTTCGTGGGTAAGAACCTCACTTCTTCAGATGCAAGTAATGGAAATCTCTAGAGGCAGGTATAAATCAGTGTGGAGATAACGAGGTTAGTTCAATCAGGGAGGGTGAGGTGCTCTGCTAGCAGTTGAGGTGTGAACACCAAGGGAGGAGAAACTGCTTCTGTGGTTGGATAGCCATTCACAGTCTTTGTTTAATCCTGATCTGATGGTGTCAAATTTGCAAATGAACTGGAGCTCAGCAGTTTCTCTTTGGAGTCTGGTCCTGAAGTTTTTCTGCTGTAAGATGGCTACCTTTACATCTGCTATTGTGTGGCCAGGGAGGTTGAAGTGTTCTCCTACAGGTTTTTGTATATTGCCATTCCTGATATCTGACTTGTGTCCATTTATCCTCTTGCGTAGTGACTGTCCAGTTTGGCCAATGTACATAGCAGAGGGGCATTGCTGGCATATGATGGCATATATAACATTGGTGGACGTGCAGGTGAATGAGCCGGTGATGTTGTAGCTGATCTGGTTAGGTCCTGTGATGGTGTTGCTGGTGTAGATATGTGGGCAGAGTTGGCATCGAGGTTTGTTGCATGGGTTGGTTCCTGAGTTAGAGTTGTTATGGTGCGGTGCGTGGTTGCTGGTGAGAATATGCTTAAGGTTGGCAGGTTGTCTGTGGGCGAGGACTGGCCTGCCTCCCAAGGTCTGTGAAAGTGAGGGATCATTGTCCAGGATGGGTTGTAGATCACTGATGATGCGTTGGAGAGGTTTAAGCTGAGGACTGTAGGTGATGGCCAGTGGAGTTCTGTTGGTTTCTCTTCTGGGCCTGTCTTGTAGCAGGAGGCTTCTGGGTACACGTCTGGCTCTGTTGATTTGTTTCTTTATTTCCTTGTGTGGGTATCGTAGTTTTGCGAATGCTTGGTGAAGATCTTGTAGGTGTTGGTCTCTGTCTGAGGGGTTGGAGCAGGGATTGTACCTCAGTGCTTGGCTGTAGACGATGGATCGTGTGGTGTGACCGGGGTGGAAGCTGGAGGCATGAAGGTAGGCATAGCGGTCGGTGGGTTTTCGGTATAGGGTGGAGTTAATGTGGCCATCGCTTATTTGTACGGTGGTGTCTAGGAAGTGGACCTCCCGTGTAGATTGGTCCAGGCTGAGGTTGATGGTGGGGTGGAAGCTGTTGAAATCATGGTGGAATTCTTCCAGGGTCTCTTTCCCATGGGTCCAGATGATGAAGATGTCATCAATATAGCGTAGGTAGAGAAGGGGCATGAGTGGACGAGAGCTGAGGAAGCGTTGTTCCAGGTCAGCCATAAAAATGTTGGCATATTGTGGGGCCATGCGGGTGCCCATAGCGGTGCCACTGGTCTGGAGGTATATGTTGTCACCAAATTTGAAATAATTGTGCCTGAGGATAAAGTCACAGAGCTCAGCAACAAGTTGTGCTGTGGCATCATCAGGGATACTGTTCCTGACAGCTTGTATTCCATCTGTATGTGGGATGTTTGTGTAGAGAGCCTCTACATCCATGGTGGCTAGGATGGTGTTTTCTGGGAGGTCACCAATGCATTGTAGTTTTCTCAGGAAATCTGTGGTGTCACGGAGATAGCTGGGAGTGCTGGTGGCGTAGGGTCTGAGTAGGGAGTCCACATATCCAGACAGTCCTTCAGTGAGAGTGCCAATGCCCGAGATGATGGGGCGTCCAGGATTTCCAGGTTTGTGGATCTTAGGTAGTAGATAGAATAACCCCGGTCGGGGCTCTAAGGGTATGTTGATTCGTTCCTGTGTTAGTGTAGGGAGTGTCCTCAGCACATTAACACCACCCTATACCGAAAACCCACCGACCGCTATGCCTACCTTCATGCCTCCAGCTTCCACCCCGGTCACACCACACGATCCATCGTCTACAGCCAAGCACTGAGGTACAATCCCTGCTCCAACCCCTCAGACAGAGACCAACACCTACAAGATCTTCACCAAGCATTCGCAAAACTACGATACCCACACAAGGAAATAAAGAAACAAATCAACAGAGCCAGACGTGTACCCAGAAGCCTCCTGCTACAAGACAGGCCCAGAAGAGAAACCAACAGAACTCCACTGGCCATCACCTACAGTCCTCAGCTTAAACCTCTCCAACGCATCATCAGTGATCTACAACCCATCCTGGACAATGATCCCTCACTTTCACAGACCTTGGGAGGCAGGCCAGTCCTCGCCCACAGACAACCTGCCAACCTTAAGCATATTCTCACCAGCAACCACGCACCGCACCATAACAACTCTAACTCAGGAACCAACCCATGCAACAAACCTCGATGCCAACTCTGCCCACATATCTACACCAGCAACACCATCACAGGACCTAACCAGATCAGCTACAACATCACCGGCTCATTCACCTGCACGTCCACCAATGTTATATATGCCATCATATGCCAGCAATGCCCCTCTGCTATGTACATTGGCCAAACTGGACAGTCACTACGCAAGAGGATAAATGGACACAAGTCAGATATCAGGAATGGCAATATACAAAAACCTGTAGGAGAACACTTCAACCTCCCTGGCCACACAATAGCAGATGTAAAGGTAGCCATCTTACAGCAGAAAAACTTCAGGACCAGACTCCAAAGAGAAACTGCTGAGCTCCAGTTCATTTGCAAATTTGACACCATCAGATCAGGATTAAACAAAGACTGTGAATGGCTATCCAACTACAGAAGCAGTTTCTCCTCCCTTGGTGTTCACACCTCAACTGCTAGCAGAGCACCTCACCCTCCCTGATTGAACTAACCTCGTTATCTCCACACTGATTTATACCTGCCTCTAGAGATTTCCATTACTTGCATCTGAAGAAGTGAGGTTCTTACCCACGAAAGCTTATGCTCCCAATACTTCTGTTAGTCTCAAAGGTGCCACAGGACCCTCTGTTGCTTTTTACCTTTCATGTAGATTTTTTTTCACTTAATTTACTTCAGTAAAATATGACAAAGGTGAACTAGGAAGTATATTATTACTGCGTAATGCCAACTTTAAAGAGGTAAAGTAATACAAAGCAGTTGGTTTCATTCATGCAAATAACAAAGGAATCATACTGGTAAATATTCTTGGACCATTTGGGAGGTGAGTGGAAACAAGTCTGAGTGCTTGTCTACAGCAGTAGCGCTGCAGCTCCATTGCTGTAGTGCTTCACTGTAGACACTACCTATGCCGATGGGAGGGAGTGTCCCATCAGCGTACTTAATCCACTTCCGTGAGAGGCAGTGGATAGGTCAACAGAAGAATTGTGTCTGTCAACCTAGGGTTGTCTATACCACGACTTAGGTCTGCTTAACTATATCACTTAACTATATTAACTATATCCACGAGGTGTGGATTTTTCACATTCCAGAGTGATGTAGTTGGGTTTTTAATGTGGACTAGACTTCAGTGTAAGAAAAACTAAGAAAGTCTAGATGGAGTCTAAGTTGTAAGTTTCATCTTTCAACCCTCCCAAAGTGCATTTATATCCTCTTAGATATCCTTAGATTTACCCACATTCTCTAAGGGCATGTCTACACAGTTGACGTTAAAGTGCTGCCATGGCAGTGCTTTAACATGGCTGTGTAGTCACGACTCTAATAAAACCATATCTGCGAGGGGAATAGCTACTATCTATAGCTGTAGCACTATCTACCCTGCCACTTTACAACTCTGAAACTTGCATTGCTCGGGGGTGTTTTTTTCACACCCCTGAGCAAAGAAAGTTTCAGCGCTGTAAGTGGCAATGTAGACAAGGCCTTTGTCTTATTTAGACGTTGTAGAAATCTTTAGACTCATACTCACCAAAGAGAAACATGCAGGTCACCCTGTGGCATGTCATTTCTGAATTTGGCCCACTGAGTTTACATTAAAGGGAGTCAACTGGTTTTACTGATAAGCCTAGGGGACAGAAGAGAGAAGTTCACGAAGGAAAGTAACTAACAGGTGAGTGTAAGAGTGTCTGTTAAAAGTAGGCCATGCCCATACTTAGAGCTTCTTTGTATGTGTGTTTGTTATGACAACATAGACTCCTTTCCAGTCACTCACACATTTGTTGGTGAGTGCCAATAGCAGTAAAGGTGTCTGAATATAATGGAATCTAAATTAGCATAACTAATTTATTGCCCCTGATTTTGGCCCACCCTCTTTAGAAGGATGAAGACCTAAGTGCTGATGTTTGTTGTTTGGGCTGCATGTTAATGTATAGATAATTCTTTGAAATATCAAAGAAACAAAATATTAAAGTGATATAACTGTATCGTAAGGTGTTAAAGGAATGCTATCAGGTACAATTAATTAATTTTTTAAATCAAATTCCATTAGATTATTAACAACGATATCACTTTTGAAATCTTCACCTAACATTATTTATTAAGTTAGCTTGCCTTTTGCTTTTTTGTTATTGTGGACAATGAAAACAGGGTAGTGATTTCCCTTTTGTTTATTGTCAATGAGACAATTCCTGCTCATCTCATTCACTCAAGCAGTCTCGTTCACTGCAGTGTAATTACTTCTATTAGGAAGGTAAACAGGAGATGACCCACCATCTATTCCATTAGAAGTATTACATTGCTCACACAGGTGCAACTCTTCACAGTACAGATAAGCACATAAGACAAACAAATGCTAAACAAAAAGGTTCGGTTGTTAAAAGAAAATATATTGTTTGGTATATAGATAGTTTCATACAAGCACATCTCTTGGTCATCATATATTTTGTAAAATACCCTTTTAAAATTTCAGATCAATTCTGAGCCACCAATTTTTGTTTGTTTGTTTATTTGTTGACAGCATGAGGAATGCAGAAATGATAGATGATTTATATAAAATGATGGCTATCTCTGAGGTGATTTTAAATTAATATTAGCTCTTTGGAATTAGGATTCCACTCTGTTTTGCATGCATTTATTTTAAGAAATTAGGTGATTAAAGGAAACAGAAGAGGAAAAGATTAAAGATTCATGAGAATTTTCTGACACAAATACACACGACTCAAAGCTCCATCTTTTCTTCCTTTTTTCAGTAAAACAATATTCAAAGTTTCAGTTTCAAATTTTTTATTAACATAGATTACCGCTCCAATTATCAGAAACTGGTGACTGAAATTAGGCTACTAAATCAATACTTAGATGTCCAAAAGAATTGAACAGCATGATGATTTATGTGAATAAAATAAGCCAAATTTGGCCTCTATTGCTGATGCCCTAAAACAGAAAAAGGAATCTTTACAATAATTCTGCAAATAACTATCCTGACACTGGGCTTCAAATCCATGTCTGGATAATGGAGTTTCTCTTGTGCAAGAAGCAGCTTTGTGTTCACATATTCTTATTTATGAACAAAACTTTTCAAAGATACTGAACTTTCGTGGGGAACTGATAATGAGGGATGTGCTCCTAAAATTCACATTTGTAAATCAAATCAGCCCCCATCAGGGTAAGTTCTTAAACGCGATACTGTAATTGTATAGGTCCAGCTGTTACCAACAGGGCAGGCCTAATTTTTAAAGACTATTTAAAAGTAAATGGCATAGTCCAAAGATTTAAAGGGGGGGTGGGGGAAGCTCTGGAGTGCCATGTCCTCTAGCTTGTTCCTTTTGGAAATCTGATTATGATATTTCTCAGACAGGCCCAAGCCATAAAGCTCTAGGAATAGGCAGTAGTGAGGGACCATTGAGATGGGACTTTCAATCCTTCAGACAAGGACAGAATTTTATTAAGAAGATTTATTTCAGTAATGTGGCATCATTAATATAAATTACTATGTATATTCGTACACCATTGTTTCCAGTGTAGTTAATGTATAGTAGTAATGCAAGCAACTCTTTTAGCTTTCACTAAAGATACATAGAGGAAGTGCCTTCCAAAGATAGGAACAAAATAGGCAATAATTGGAGCACTATGTATTCTGTGATTCCATATCCATGGAATTTTCCACAGGAAATTTGCCCCCATCCCGCACCTCCCTTTGGTGAAGAATAGTATTTCCAAATCTTGGCTTTCATTTAAACAAATGTTGTTAGCCTTCTGCTGCAGGACAAAATCCTGCACTACACGATTTGTCCAATCTAACACATAAATGTAGTAGAAATGCGAATTGAAGCCAGAAGTTGAGATTGGAATTGAAGTCCCCGTCTGTTGCCTTAAGAAGGCCATCCTTTCTCTCTACTCTAGGACCTCTCTTTAATTTGGGATACTTGAAAAAATGTATACAATTTGTTATCTCCAGTTTTAAATGTTATATGGCCCAAATATTTAAAATAAGCTCATTTGTGCCTATCAGTATAATGTCCACATGATATCTCAGTAGTTCTGTTCCAGCAGAAACTGGAAACTACAATTGAGAAGTTATAACTAGAACTGGCAGGGATTTTTTGACAGAAATTGTTTTTTGTAGAAAATGCTGATTCATCTTAACTGAAACTTAGCAGGAAACTGTCAGTTTTGAGCAATTTCTAGTTTAAAAAAAATGGAAAAAAGTTTCAAAATTCTCTAAATGTTGAAATTTAAGCTAACTATAGTAAAAAAGTTCAACATTGAAGCAAAGCATTTTGAAATTATCAAAATAAAATATTTTGATTGCTCCTTAACCAAATTATTTATGGATTTATGGATTTCTGAAAATTGTTGAGATTTATATTTTTTGTCTTAATTTGGGACAGGAGGTTTAAAAAACCCAATCTTTCCCCAATACAAGAAACCCATGTCCCACCCAGCTCTAGTTGTAAATATGTCACAAAGCTACTCGAGGCTTTTGTAATGTTTACTTTAGAAACAATAAGATAATACATACTATGAAACAGTAATAATTAGAGCTGGTTAGGAATTTTCCATTAAAATATATCTCTGTGAAAATTTCAATTTTGCCATTTTTTTCACTTTTCAGGTAAATCTAAACAAAATATTTAATTTCATATCTGGTTGAGCCAAATCAGGACATTTTGGTTTGTTAAAACAAATCAAAATATTTAGTTTTGTGTCAATTTGACAATAATCTGTGTCCACCTGAGCTGCCATAATGTCTTATGGGAGCTGTAGTTTAGGTGTCTCATGCTCCCATTTTCCTCTACAGATTGAGCTCCTTGGCTGGACTACATTTCCCATGGTGCACACAGTCTTACCTCTGATTGGACTGCCACAGTGCTTCATGATGATGCATTATGGGAGATGTTTTTTGGCTGTGTACCCAGCTCAGAGGGTAGAATGGGGACAAAAGGAACCTTAAATATAATTTTCATGAGGCACCATAGCAACACAGGCAGACACAGATTAATGATGAACTTATCCAAAACCTGAACATTTTGATTTGGTTCAATAAACCAAAATGTTTTGATTCAGGTTAACCAAATCTATAGCTTCCCTGTGGCACCACTGCAGTCCACATAGACACAGTTCAATTTTGAAGTAAGCCAAACAAAACATTTTGCCTTTCAAAATTACATTATTTTGTAACTTTCCATTCCATGCAAAGTTTAATATTTTTACTTTTTGTCTTGATTTGGACAATAACAAATGCCATAATATTGACATTTTCTGCAAGATGGAAATTCCAGTTTTTGACCAGCTTTAGTAATAACATTCTTACTTAATGTCTGCTTTCAACTAGATACAAAGCACAATGAATGCATTTTAGGCAACCATGTTTCTATTTAAAAAAAAATGTTTCTTGCACAAAGGGTTTTTATTCATGTAAAATATTGATATGCAATAAAGGACACACAAAAAGAAAAAAAGATCAAATAACAAGGGTACAGGTTAACTTGTTTTTACTGTGTTTCAGACTGACACTTTTACAAAGCCAAATTTTGAGATCGTACATGTTTACAGTGTTAATGTTTATTTTATAGTTGGGGGGGAAACAAATTATACAACATCTTTATCAACATTAGAAAAATGGAATTTGACATAGCAAAAACTAAAATGTGTTCTTCAAGCAATGCATCGATAAAACTAGCATGCACAAAAGCTGAAAAATATAAAAGCAATGCAGGTTATTTTTGCTCTGAGCCATTTCCAGATTCTGTTTCTCTTTGCAACTGTGCCTTACCAGTCCAGTCAGGGGAAAATGAAAGACATATTCACCCATGCTTAACAGTAGGAGTATAGTGCTAGAAGTGACTCAAATAATTAAGTCTGAATCCATTTTAATATTTTCTCTTACCTGTATTCCAGCTAAATGTTTGGTCTCTAAATTTCACTATCTGTAAATTACAGCAGTTCCAACCAAGAACAAGAACGTTCAAAATATCATGTAAACCTCCAAAGACTACGTAACAAAGATGAAAGATGGTACACATCCACCCACACAGATAACAACTTAACTAGCAAAATAGCACCAAAACCCCCAAATCCACCGTGAATAGAGTACTAAAGTGAAGTCAGATGCAGAAAATTAGCTACTTACTTGACAGGATTTCTTAGTAATGATGTGCAGTGAATAGAAAATATAAACCAATTGTCTTGTTATGCCACTGAGTTTATAAGGTAACATTCCTTTGTGATTTTTCATCATACTGGAAATTTATATATCCATTGATATCACTCCAGATGTCATCATCTGACATTTTAGAGATGTTTATAGTGTCTGAATTTGCTGCCAATATCAGTTTTCTTTGTCTCTTTCAAAGTGAAAAAATACAAGGTTGTATTGATTGGGTTCTGACTCCTTCTTTGTATTATTAATTATTATTGTTATTATTTTTAACTTTTACAGATCGTCAATCTATTGGTTAAACCGCATCCAGTCCTTTCTGTACTGCAATGAAAATGGTCTTCTGGGAAGCTTTTCTGAAGAGACTCATTCGTGCACCTGCCCTAATGATCAGGTCGCCTGCAATGGGTTCCTTCCCTGCATTGTGGGAGATGGCTCTGCATGTTTGACCTGTGCACCTGACAACCGCACCCGCTGTGGGAACTGTAATACTGGATACATGCTGAGCCAAGGGCTTTGCAAGCCTGAAGTGGCAGACTCCACAGAGCACTACATTGGGTTTGAGACAGATCTTCAGGACCTGGAGATGAAGTATTTATTGCAAAAAACAGACCGGAGGATTGAAGTCCATGCCATTTTCATCAGCAATGACATGCGCCTCAATAGCTGGTTCGATCCCTCCTGGCGCAAACGGATGCTCCTTACCCTTAAGAGTAACAAGTACAAGTCTAGCTTGGTCCATATGATACTGGGTATCTCTCTTCAAATTTGCCTAACAAAAAACAGCACCTTGGAACCTGTTCTAGCTGTTTACGTCAACCCTTTTGGAGGCAGCCACTCTGAAAGCTGGTTCATGCCTGTGAATGAAAACAGTTTCCCAGACTGGGAGCGGACTAAGCTGGACTTACCTCTTCAGTGTTATAACTGGACGCTGACTCTAGGCAACAAGTGGAAGACATTTTTTGAAACAGTACATATCTACTTGAGGAGTCGAATTAAGTCAAATGGTCCAAATGGCAATGAAAGCATCTACTACGAACCCCTGGAATTTATCGATCCTTCACGTAACCTAGGCTACATGAAAATCAACAACATCCAAGTGTTTGGCTACAGCATGCACTTTGACCCAGAAGCAATTCGGGACTTAATTTTGCAGCTGGACTACCCCTATACTCAGGGATCACAGGACTCAGCACTTTTGCAGCTATTAGAGATACGGGACCGTGTAAATAAACTCTCCCCGCCTGGCCAGCGTCGTCTAGACCTGTTCTCTTGCTTGCTACGTCATAGACTCAAACTATCTACCAGTGAGGTGGTGAGGATTCAATCCGCTTTGCAGGCCTTTAATGCCAAATTACCAAACACAGTGGATTATGACACAACCAAATTATGTAGTTAACCATCAATGTGAAGCACAACACAAAACCTTGAAGGAGTTTTTACAGTGCTTTTGTGGAACAGTTTATGTTTGGAAGAGTACATTTAAATTGTCTTTTCAATATCTGTCTTATATCAGTCAATACCATTGGATGGCAATTTACACACATGAACTTGCTGACAATGAATATATTATACCTGCAGTTTTGGTTTATGAATGAAATAAATACTGACACCAGTCTAGAAGACATTCTACTTTTTACAATAAATTTCATTTGTAATTTTATATGTTCCATGGCAATGCTTTTGTGCATTACATCCTCTAGAGGGAACATAAAAGGATACCAATAAAATTTTGTAGCTGAACAGTTATTAAAAAGAAATGCTGTGGGATTCTTTTTTTTTTCTCCACAAAATAAGTAATATCCTTGATATACTTTTGTGTGTGCAGTATATTAGAGGCGTGGGTGGGGAGAGTGTAGTCACAAATTATTTTTATATAAATCCTAGAAAAGCCAACAAAAATAGGAATCTTATATTATTCGTATGAGACACAAATCCAAAGGTTCATGTCAAGGCAAACTGACAGCTGTTGTTGATGACTCACTTGTCCCTGCACCTGGGAGACTTGCTAAGGGCATGACTTTTTCAAGATACTGTACCACGGCATACAGATTCCCAGAACTGTAGTATTGTCCATTTTGGCATGGACAGGATGCTAGTACTGGTGTCTTGTGGGATACAAAGTAATGAAAGGTTGCCTTGGTTACAGTATATGAGCACATGAAAGGCTAGCTATCTTACTAATATCCAGTAGTTTACAGCAGAGAAATCCCTTTCCACTGAGAACAGGTTTGGTCTCCATAATTATTTGATTTACATGATTGCTTGCATATTTATTGAAGAATATGTAGAGAAAGACCACGAAAAGAAATGTCATATTGCATGCCCCACCCTTTGCATATTATATATATATATATATATATATATATATATACACACACACACACACACATGCTATCTGTATTCTCTGTATGTGTGTATGTATGTGTCTGTGTATATATATATATATTTTTTTCTATATTTATCTAGATCCATCTCCATCTGTCTATCTGCACAGAGGATATCATGCATACAGATAGTCTCCGTGAATGCCTAAATAACTTTCTTGAGACTGCCTACTACATAGTTTCAACATAGGTGATTTTTTTCCAAGGAACCAAAAAGATGTTTGCCTGTGATAGAATCATGCCTCCTACTTCATGGCTGTGCAGGGTTCTCTTGTAGTGCAGGGATTTGGAACCAAATAAGCATGTTTTTTTCCTGTAAATGTATCTAACAACCTGGCTAAAATCTAGTTTAATTAGGAGAAAGTATATTTGATTACCCTGTTACTTTGTAAATTACTGTTACAGGTGTGCGTGCATTCAGTGAAGGTCAGAATCAGAACCTTGGGCTGTTTTACACATTCTTTGGGGGGGGAAATGTAAAATGGCAAAGGAGCATTAGGTCTTTAGTTAAACCCCAAGGCAAGGAATTTTAGAATTAAGGAAAAGATAGTCCATTATCAGAGGGCTTTCAAATTCAACTCTGATGTAACCACAATGATATCACTGGAGTTACAGCACGGTTTCAATTAGACAAGCAAATCTAAGATATTACAAAAACTTGAGCACATTGCCAACCAGTAGGGAAAACGACATTAATAAAACGTGGACAAGCTGCCATCTTTCAAACCCATATAACCCAGTTGTCTCAAAAAGGGTATCCCCAAATAATAAAAAGGGCTTAATTTCACCATTGATAGTGATTAAAAATATATCTTTTATCTGACAACAGTGAAGAATGATTTCTGCTCAACAAGAAAGCTTTACTATATCCTGCAGCAATGTAATAAGAATGTTTTGTGGGGTTGTGGCCTGTCAGAGGGAATTTGTTTATTAATATGTTATATACCCCACAATACATCAATTAATTAGCCTGAGGTGATCATACACAGTATACTGTGATGCAAGTGGGTTTAGCCCTAATGATTTTAATTGAGTTGCACCTACTTTTGCCAACACCAAATTTGTCTCATTGGTGTTAGGTAGAAATGTTGAGAGCGTCTATGAAATGAAAACATAATTACATAAGAAAAATACTGGTGTACATGCAAGTACAGAAAGGAAAAAAATGACCGATTGATATATAATAGAAATATTCCGATGCACCAGTTCATTTACATAGCAGTTTCAGTCAAAATCACTAGGCTGTGGTCCTGGCTTAGTTTTTAGCTGAGGCATAGTAGCACAAACATCTCAATGTTTTGTTAAACACGAACAAAGAAAAGCTATGTCTCAGTCACTGGCTCACTCTTGGTATTGGTAAGACATTTCTCATTCTGGACTCTCATTCCTCTCCTCCACATGTGTGGCAGATTTTCTCAACCTTTCCTCCTATTTTTTCCTGGCAAGTGTAATAAAGGAAGGGGTTTGGCCAATTTGATCCCTATTTTATTGTAATTACACCATATAGTTCATTCTGTGTCCCTTTTATACAAGGTAAGAAAAATGAACTAAAAGCAAACATCCCTTTTATGATGTATTAAGTAAACAAAAGGAAGAAGTTAGGGCTAAAATGCATGAAAATTAGAAATCATAGAAACCATTCACTATTAAAGATCCCTCTCTCTAAGGAAAAGTCCCCTATTCCATTCTAAATGTTCTGAGTATGATTTTTTCCCCCAGACATAGCAATGCTTGCTTAAAAAACAAACAAACAAAACCCTAATTTTCTCATTATTTCACGTTTATATAGTCCTGACAGCAACTTTTGGTTGACTTAACCCAGAGAAAAGGGGGTTGTACTATTCAATAACAATTTTAACTAATTTTTATTCAGGCTAGGATTTAATACTACCCCCAGACCAGCTGGATCTGGGTTCTTCAGGCCTAAAGTGAAACCTAGTCACTAAGTAAAACACTTTTCTTGATTATAGGCAAAATCCTTCCTTTCAGGGACTAACCTCTTGGCAATCTGACCCCCAGAGCATTAAACTGGTAATTTAAAAGTGATTCACTCTAAAGTTTCTCTTCTCACCAACTCCCATGTTAAAACCTGAGAACATCTATTTTGATTATGTATAAATTTGCAAAGCAAATTCATAATGAATGTATAGTTTGAATAAAATGAAACAGATCGGTGAAAAGCAAGTGAATGAAGAATGCAAAGGAAATGGAACTTTCCATACCAAATCAGGGAGTAACATCTTTGGATGGTTTCCTTTCACAATCAGTACAATTAAATCTGTTAGTGTCTTGCATACACAAAAGAGTTTAAATCCTACAGGCAGATGCATAAAAAATTTCCTAATATTACTTTTCTAGGGAAGCAGTTCCCAGATTTGCCACAGGGAACTTTTGGGAATGGGAAGCAGGTGGTCTCTGAAGTAAAAAATTAACAGGGAGGTGGTTCACAATACAATATCATTATTAAGAGATGGACCTCTCTCTGAAAAGATTTGGGAACCACTGTCACGCATAATCTCAGCAATCCCATGAATATATCAGGAACTGTTTTTGAAATACCAATGAAGTCCTTTAAAAAACAAAAACAATTTTTTTGTAGTTCCATTATAATATAGAAATCAATTCTGGTAGAAACTCTCTATTGTGTGGGGACAGGCTGCTTTCATGTTTTGGCAGTTTTGTGTAAGTGCAACCTAAAGGGAAATTCCTTTTGTTGAATGTCACATTGGGAGTATGTGGGGGTAGGGGAGGAAGGAGCCGTATCTTACTTTTGATGTACCTGTTTGCAATTCTGGTCCCTCAAGGCACAGCTGACACCATTAAATATGTTTTTAAAGTCACATTTGAAAGAGAGACAGATCACCTAGTGTAAAAAGCTAGGCATAGTTCATTTTTCTGCTTTTTATACTGTACACCATCACCTGATTTGCCAAAGGGAGGCTGCCAATGAAAATAAATGAGAGTGCAGCTCTTATTTACAAAACTAAGGAGAGACATTTTTAAATCCCAAGCAACAAGTGCAGGTGGGAAGCCCCTACCAAATCATTTTCTAACTTTTCTAAACTGACTGACGTGCTGAAGCTCCGCCACAGGATATAGAGATGGCTAGACTCTAGGATAAAATATAACCTTACAGAGATCCTATGCCCAAACAAAAAAAAGGGAGGAATAACAATTTAGATTCCCAATCCAATAGGAAATATTGTCATAGGACACAACCCTATGTAACAGCAGCACAGCATGTTCTTATGGAAGAAATGAGCCATCATTATAGATGTACACAAACACTTCTGCTCAGTCCTTGTGGATTCTCTTCCCCCTAATGTTGCAGCTCAAGCAGAGCTTTCAAAAACTAATGTCCCTGACTCTTTGCTGTAATGCCCTGCACTCCCCAGCTCACCTGCCTCTGTTGTTATATTTGCCATTATAAAAAAATAGAGAAAGACAAGGACACAATAGTAGCACATGCAACAGATGCATGCCAACAGAGGCAAACCTACAAGTGACTATAGATGTAATAATCAAACTGATAATGGTAACCTATGACTCTTTCAACAGATACAGGGAGCTGCTTACTCCCATAGAGTTCCTATAAGACCTCCTTTCCAAGTTAGGAGATGCATTCTCAGACATTAGTCCAACCAAGGGGAGCCCAATTAAAGTCCAGAATGTTCTGTTGTGAGAGTAGAATCCCACATTGACTTGAGAAGTGAGGGGTGCGAGCAAATTGCAGCAGCCAGTCTGGGAATGCTAGCTAGGCTTGCCAATACAAACCATCATTAGATGGAAGTTAGCCATCCAGTTCAAGAGTGTTCCTTTTGATTCTGTTCAATAAACATGAGTGGACCCTGTACCCAGATAACATGGTGATGGTCAAGGTTTAAATGCCTAGAATGGAATAGAATGGACCACTACTAGTGCTGTGTGTGTTTCAGATCATATTGTCATTAGTGACACAGAGATCAGACTTGAGATTAGGAACAACTTCATAAATGCCTTTTCCAGTAATATTTTTAGAAGATTTAAGTACGATTTCGCAAAAGGAAAAAAGATAACATGAATTGCTATTTTTCTTTCTGAACAATATAGCTCCCACTCTTTTCCCTTTTAATCTTTTTATTGCATGTTTTATTTTTAAATTGGATTTTGTAGGGTTATATGTGACTTCAGAAAGCCGTTGAATAATGGTTTAAAAATTCTGGTGCTGAAGTAAGGTGGAGTACAGTGTTTTAAATACCAATCCAACAAGCTCTGTAGAGTTATGTTAGGTCTTTGAAATCTTATTGGGTTATGAAAAATATTTCTTTTAATGTTTTTGAAACATTTGTTATGTGACTGGATTTTCTCAGCTAGTGATGAATGAATTTGGGGAAAAAATATTCACAACCACATTCACAATTTTTAATGGGATTTGACCCGATTATGTTTAGGGCTCTTTTTATTTCTTTTAACACAAACAATCATGTAATTGGACTGTGTTTGCATAAATGTTTGGGGGAGTGTGATGGGGTGTACATACCCCACACTGGGCAACAAGGATTTAAGGGATTATTTTGGTCAGCCAGCTTGGCTCTGCCACACCTGCAGCAAATGCTTCATCTGCTGGCAGAATTAAAAGGCAGGGAATTAGCTCATTTGGGTGGCAGAGCTGGAGGTAAGTAGACCTGCAGCTCCAGCAGCACAGTGGGAAGTCAAAAGGCTCTGACATAGCTGCCCAAACAGGCTCTGCCTGAAGGAAGGGAGGACCCACCCCAGAGACAACCGGAGATGGAAGTATCCTGTGGACCCTGAATGTTGATAACCCTCTCTTACTTATTTTGGTGTGGACTTCCCCAACAGGGGTAGGCTGTGGACTAAACTGACCAAGGGGGATGAGAGGAAAAGCCCAAGGAGGACAGCCTTAAGCAGTCCTTGGTTGCCAGATCACTGGTAGCCCAAAGGGCCCTGAGTTGGAGCCTGGTGAAATGGGAGGGCCCGGGATCCCCTTTCCACAACCTCTAGGCCATGCTCCCCAACCAGCCCCAGAGTGAGGATCATTCTGGAGGAGCTTTTACCACATAGATAGGATCATTTATATATAAAAGGCATATCCGGGTGTGAATACACATACTTTATTCATCATTGAAATGCTGACCCAGCCACCCAGCATACACTGGCTGGGAGTGTGTCAGGAGGCAGGGAAGGATGAGAGGAATGGGAAGGCCAGGAGAGGAGAGGGGTGTGGAAGGAAAAGTGCTAGAGAGGCAGAATGGTCTCTTGCACATGACACTGCACATGTTCTAACCTCACAGCATGGAGCAAGGTGTCCACAATGCAGACAGAAGAGGTAAAGAATCATCATCCTGTCAGCTTCCCTCCAGAATCACTTCTACACATGACACATTGATGCTTACATGGTCCTGAGGTCAAATGGTCAGCCACTGAGGTGACATCAAAGAGCTGCCAACAGAGAACCATTAGCTCTGTCTTTAGAGAGAAATGGAGGGGTCAGCTAACAGCAGCTCCCTTTAAGAAGTAAGGATGACAGCCACAGAAGCAGCAAAGTAGATAAATGTAGGCAGTTGCAATATGGCAATGGAGAGATCCTTTCTGCGGTTTCATTTGACAAGCAGATGGCAGAAACCAGGATTGTGGCTCACGATGGGGAAATCACTCTGATGAATGGGGCTGTGCCCTGGATAGTGTGATAGAGGGCTCCTGCCAAGAGACTGGGAGGTTCTTCAGGGGCAACAGGAACACAGCAGGAGATGCTTGTGCAAGGCTTTAAGCAACTGTAAGAGGGCCAGCACCTATTTTTCTAGCTGCAGCAGGGGACCAAGTGCATCAATAAAAAATAATAAATTATAATACCTAGCTTTCCTACAGTGCATTTCATCAGTAGCTTTCCAAGCGCTTTACAAAGGAGATCAGTATGATTATCCCCATTTTACTGATGGGGAATCTGAGGCATGAAGTGGAGAAGTGAGTCACCCAGCAGGCCTATGGCAAAGCCAGTTATAGAACCCAAATTTCCTGAATCATAGTCTAATGCTCTATCTACTCAACTATGCTGCCTCCCCTTTAACAGTCTTTTATCATTTCTGGCTGGACTGAATGATACCACAGAGATGAAGAATACTCTGAATCCACATGCTGCTGAGGTGGGGCATACTAATACTGCTGCTCTCTGGGAAGTTGGATTGAACACAGTTGCTTCTTCTAATGAAAATTAGCAACAGGCTACATCCCCCGCTGCTGGGGCTGGGACAGGTTACTGCCACTTCTCCTGCTCTCAATTGCTTGAATGTGTGTCTGTGTTTTACTGCACCAAATTGATGCAAAACAGAGCTGACTGACAGTTATGATCCTCACAAAGGCCATCACCGGATTGCATGACATATATGACTAAATCTTTATACACACACTGAGGCCCATAAATTAAATTAGAGATCTCTGCCAGCAGCAGAATTTCCTTGAGGCCTCATATATTCAGGGTGTCACTCAAACATTAGCACACAAACACAGGGCTAGATTGTGCCTCGTCCTAACATAGCTGTAGCGAAAAGGGAAATTAAACTATTGTGTGACTTCATGAGGGCTTCCAGGACGCTGTCTTCTGGCACCTGGAGGAACACAGTATTGATGCTCTTCACTCTGGGAGCAAGGGGGAAGGAGGAGCCATGCTTCTATTTCCTCCCTTCCTCACAACACCTGATTGCAGTTGGTTTGTATATGTGGGGGAAGGATGTTGTACCCCATAAAGGATATTGCCTACTGTTCCTCCTTCAATGCAACATTATCCCTGGGAAGACCTGTACCTGTTAGGTATGTTTCTGAGACCATGGCCCACAAGGCTTTCCCTGGAAGTGTCTCCATCCATTGCACATTGCTTCATGGCACAACTTAACCCAAATTGCCAATGTGCTAAATGGAAATAGTGCTAAATAAAGTTGGTGATACTAGTGGAGGATGAGGTGGTGACAACGATGCTGTTAATCCCTGAGACTCAGCTACACTAATGATTGCATCTCTATCCATGATATGCCAACAGAGACAAACTCTTCTTCATAAAGCCCAGGACAAAATATTAGAGAGCCAGAGCTAAAATGGTTATGGTCAAGGGGGTTTAGCTATGGAAAGAGCTTCCTCAAATGAGATCAGACTAATCCAAAGTACTGTAAGACTGCTTTGCTGCAAGAACCTCCTTTTTAAGAAAGTTTGTCCATCACAATCAGATTGATGTGAGAAGGGGAAGGGAAGAAGAGGAGAAGAAGAAATATAAAACTGTAGATGCATATTCCTGTACCAGGGAAGGGAGTAGAGCACAAGAGTCTGAGGTCCAACAGTGATCTCAACATGCATATCTAACTAACTTTGGAAGCATATCTACACTTATGGCAGCATGCAGAGTTCAAGCCCTACATGTGTAGCGACTCACTGCAGTGAAAGGCAGGCTGTGTCCACACTTGTCTCAGAAGTATGTAGCTATATGCCATAGCAAAAGGCTTTGGAAGCAGGGAGGCAGTGGGAAAAGGCTCTAGCAGCTCCCCACGACCAGAACCTTTCACTGCGAAAAGGAAAGGCTCTGGCGGGAGGGGGCAGAGGGGAAAGGCTCTGGCAGAAGGTAGCTGCCGGAGCCTTTCCCCACTGCCTCTCACCCTTGCTAGAGCTTTCCTTTCACTGGGGTGAGGAAAGGCTCCGGCAGCAGGGAGGCAGAGGGACACTACAGTGCTAAAAATAGCAGTGTAGATGTGGGAGATATGGCTTGGGCATGTAGAGAGCTGTGTAGGGTTGGTACTTTGGTGCTTCAGGTGTATAGGGCACTCTCCTTGACTATACATCTAAGCCACGTCTCACCATCTACACTGCTATTTATACCTGTGCTAGCCAGACAGGCACCGTCTGTCCTCTAGGCACTGCCATAGGAGTAGATATAACCTTACATATTAGAGTGATTGGTGCTATAGCACACCCTAAAATAAACAGATTACAAGCAATTACTCAGTATGACAAGAAAATTAAATGTAAAGTCTACTGGTCATCCAATAATTCTGACTTACAGCTTTCTCCCTCAGCCAGGATATTACCCAACATTTTTTTAAAATCTGCCAAACACAAAGAAAAATATAATCATCTTTCTTGTACAAAAGAGGACGAGAAATTATTTAAATGTTTTAAGCCTGCTGATCTCCAGCTATGTATGTCTCTCTAAAGTGCTCCCTGTCTTCTTCCTTAGAGATTCAGCATTCCAATGATTTCTTCAGGCACTGCAGCTGAAGTTAAGACATCCAGTCAGGGAACAGAAACCATGCCATATGATTTAGATGACCAGTCAAACAGCTGAATATTGAATTCAAAATATCAAACACACTGAATTTTATTTTAAATTTCCAAGCAATCCACAGGCCCAAATGTGTATAAAACCTATTAATTAAAAAAAAGTACAAATACTGAGTAAGTTTGAGATGGTGATGATGATTCCCAAAAAAGATAAAGGAACAAATCTGATGGATAAATTGTTTGCATTGAATAAAATCATTGAACTAATTCTGTTTGACACCTTGCAATTAAAGTTATTATTATGATAAGCAATGTAATTGTTTTTTTTTCTTTTTCTTTTTAATATTACTCTGAAACGTTACCATAGAATGTTTTTCCTCTTCCTAGTATGCAGGTTTTTTGATATATGTGAGAGTGTCCTTTTTATGAGTAATGTCAAACTCTAGCATCTAAATCTGTGTTGTCAGTTACTGTTATGAAAGCAGACTGTTTGTGTTCTTTTTTAACTTGATTTACAGATCCTTGTTCTGTTGTAGTTCAAGTTCACTCGTTGCATTTCTGTTTGGTGTTTGAGATTTTGAAGTGAAGCCAGTACTTCTGGAAGACACTAGTTGATAGTGCAGTTTTATATCCAATGCTATTTAGCCACAGAGCAGATACATCAAGGGCAATGCAAGCAGGTGAGTTGCTACTGGCTATATTTGAATCCCAAAAGGTAAAAGAAGAGTTGAGTATCCATGCCCATTCAGTTCTTAACTTGTTACAAGGGCTCTAGGTGGGATCATGTTTTTGTTTTGTTTTTTATTTGGAAATTGGATCTGGATCACCAATTAAATCTCATTCACCAAATAGCCACCAGAAGGTAATACGCTGTATTTGCGGCAGGACATAAGATCTGTGGATAGTGTTCCTATGATGGAAAAGACAGTTAGAAACATTTGTACTTTACTTGTAGTGCTTCATTAACTTGGGGAGGAAAGGTTGTTTTGCAGTTAAAAGAATGGACTGGTACTCAGCAAATCTGGGTTCAATTCTTGGCTCTACCAGAGCCCCTGTCTGACCTCAGGAACATCACTGACTCTCTCTGTTTCCCCACCTGTCAAATGGAGATAATGATTCTGCTTTACCTATGTAGCTTGTAAGAGTTTTGAGGCAGGGGCTGACTGTTAGTATATGATTATACAAGGCCTTGAATAATGGTGTCCCAATCGAGCCCCATTTGGGGCCTGAAACACAATGTAATATTCAGAAATAAATAAATCATAGATATTTGTTACCTGGGATTTAGTAAACTGTGTGCATGTTTCCTCTGAATATAAAGACCATTAATATTTGAGAATTAATGATGGAAAAAATGGGGGAGGGAGAAAAACTTGGAGGAATGTGTGATACAATCTGTTTTAAACCCTGTATTTCCCAAGCTCCTAGTTCACATCTAGCCTCTCAAGGTAAAAATCTACAAGTGTATATATAGCATGTTCTTTGTGTTTATGTATATATTATACACCCAACCTACACTACACCCATATACTGAGTCAAATTCAGCAAAGCTGTTATAGGAAGAAGTAGTGTGTATACTCCTGCACTAGCTATGCCCATTGTAGCTTAAGAGATTCACCCATATGGATAATAGACACAGTTTATGCCTAAGCACAACTGGGATTCTGCCATGGAGTGGGGGAGCAATTTAAATCCACAGGAACTCCAGCAGAGGGAGTCATGGAGAGGAGATACTGTACAAATAAATTCCCTATCTGCCAATCATGTCCACATTTGGTGCAATAATGTCACTCCACATTCACAGGCAGTTGCAGTCATCTTGGACCTCTAAAAGGAGACTCTTAGCACTGGACCTTCTGCTATCATGTCCACTCCTATTTACATCAGCTAATGCAAGCTTCAGAACACAGTATTCATTTATACACATCCATAACCAAGTGAGGCAGGCTTTAAACTAAGGAGAAGGGCTTCAAACAAGGTTCAAAGTGGGAACATAAGAATGGCCATACTGGGTCAGACCAAAGGTCCATCCAGTCCAGTATCCTGTCTACCGACAGTGACCAATGCCAGGTGTCCTAGAGGGAGTGAACCTAAAAGGTAATGATCAAGTGATCTCTCTCCTGCCATCCATCTCCACCCTCTGACAAACAGAGGCTAGGGACACCATTCCTTACCCATCCTTGCTAATAGCCATGAATGGACTTAACCTCCATGAATTTATCTAGTTCTCTTTTAAACCCTATTATAGTGGGAAGGTGACAAAAGCCCACAAATAGGTATAAAAACAGAGGGCTGAATGTTGTGTGTATGTGTGTGGAGGAAGGCGAAAAATTACAAGAGGTAAAATAGTGGAGGAGTCTGCTCGATGTCCTGGATGTCTATATGTAAATACAAGGAGTGTGGTGAATAAACAGGAAGTACTGAAAATATTAGTACATAAGTGAAATTATGACATCATTGGCATCACAGAGACTTGGTGGGATATAGCTCATGACAGGAATACTGGCATAGAGGGGTATAGCTTGCTCAGGAAGGACAGGCATTGGGGAAAAGGAGGTGTTGCCTTATACATCAAGAATATATAAACTTACTTGTTCTGTGGTCCAAAAGGGGTGAGAAGTAGACCAGTTGAAAGAGTCTGGGTGAAGATAAAGGGAGAAATATAGGGATGATGTCATAGTAGGGGTTTACTATAGACCACTAAATCAGGAGGAGGAGGAGGAGGAGGTGGATGAGGCATTTATAGAACAAAGAACAGAAATATCCAAAACACAAGACCTGGAAGTAATGGGGACTTTAACTATTGAACATCTGTTGGCAAAGGAATATGGCAAAACACAAAATGTCCAATAAGTTTTTGGAATGTATTGGGAACAACTTTTTGCTTCAGGGGATGGAAGAAGTGACTAGAAATTGTAAGGCAATTTGGGTGAAAGTGACCATGAAATGAGAGATTTTGTGATTCTCAAAGAAACAATTTAAAGGTGCAGTAGCAAACTATCCCAATGCAAAGGAAAGATAAGAATAATAAGAGACCAATATGGCTTTTTTGGGAGTTCTTTAATGACTGGAAATTCAAAAAAGGATTACTACAAATAATGGAAACTTGGACAAATTTCTAAGGATGAGTATAAAAGAATAGCACAAGCATGTAGGAAAAAAATCAGAAAGTCTAAGACACAAAATTAGTTTCTCCAAGCCATGGATATAAAAAACAACAACAAGAGGTTCTTTAAATACAGAGAAAGAGGAAGAAAGGTACAGCTCCTCTGCTTAGTGGGGAAGGAGATCTCATAATGAATGACAGCAAGATGGCTAAGGTGTTTAATGCCTATTTTGCTTCTGTCTTCAATAAAAAGGTAAATTGTGACCACATATTTAACACAATTAATATTAGCAATAAGGGGGAAGGAATGCAAGCCAAATTAGGGAAAGAATAGGTTAAAGAATATTTAGATAAGTTAGATGTATTCAGGTTGGCAGACCTGATGAAATGCACCATATGTTAAGGAACTAGCTGAAATAATCTTGAAACTGTTAGCAATTGCCTTTGAGAATTTGTCAAGGATAGGATGAGGTCCCAGAGGAGTGGACAAAGGCAAACATGGTATATATCTTTTAAAGGGGGAACATAGAGGACCCGAGGAATTACAGGACAGACAACATGACTTCAATACCTGGAAAGATACAGGAATACATTATTAAACAATCAATTTGTAAACACCCAGAAGACAATAGGTTTATAAGTAACAGTCAACATGTATTTGTCAAGAACAAATCATGCCAAACTAATCTAATTTTCTTCTTTGACAGGGTTATTGGCCTGGTGGAGTGGGGAGCTGTAGATGCTGATTTTAGTAAGGCTTTTGACACAGTTTCATATGACATTCTCATAACCAAACTAGGAAAATGTGATCTGATGAAATTACTATAAGTGAGTGAAAAATGAATAGAAAGACCATACTCAAAGAGCAGTTATCAATGGTTCACTGTCAAACTCGGGGTCTGTGCTGAGTCCAGTTCTATTCAATATTCTCATATATTATTTGGATAATGGAGTGAAGAGTGTGCTTAGAAAGTGTGTATATTACACCAAACTGAGAGGAGTTGCTACCCCTTTGAAGGACAGGATAAGATTTCAAAATGACCTTGAAAAATTGGAGAACTTTGAAATCAACAAGACCAAATTTAATAAACAAGTGCAAAGTACTACACTTAGGGGAAAAAAGCAAATATCCAGCTACAAAATGGGGAATAACTGGCTAGGTGTTAATACTGCGAAAAGGATCTGGGAGCTATAATTGATCATAAATTGAATATGAGTCAGCAATGTGATGCAGCTACGAAAAAGACTAATATCATTCTGGGGTGTATTAATTGGAGTGTTGGTTGTAAGATGTGGGAGGTAATTGTCGTGCTCTACCCAGTACTGGTGAGGCCTCAGATGGAGTATTATGTCCAGTTTGTCTACCAAAGATGTGGACAAGCTGGAGGAAGTCCAGATAAGAGTAACAAAAATGATAAAAGCTTTAGAAAACCTGACCTCTGAGGAAAGGTTAAAAAACTTGGCATGTTTATTCTTGAGAATAGAAGCCTGAGGGGAAACCTGAGAACAGTCTTCAAATATGTTAAGGGCTGTAATAAAGAGGATGGTAATGTCTTGTTCTCCACATCCACTGAAAGTAAGACAAGAAGGATTTGACATACTCTGCAGCAAAGGAGATGTAGGTTAGATACTAGACCAAAATCTTTTTAATTATAAGAATAGTTATGCACTGGAATAGGCTTCCCAGGGAGACTGTCACCTGTCAGGAATGGTCAAGGTATACTTGATCCTGCCGTGGCACAGGGAGGTGGGCTAGATGATCTCAAGGTCACTTCCAGCCCTGTATTTCTGTTTCTATGATTTTACATGTCATATGCAAGTTCCTAGAGGCTCTCTAGCTTATGACAAGTGCTGGTTCTTCAGTCAGCACAGAATCATGGCCATAGAATCTATGTATCCTAAACAGATAATTAGAAAACAACATCTAACTCTTCTGAGATATTATCTATACATCATCTACTTATTAAAGGCCAGATTTGACCACCCTTGAGTGATTGAATTTCAGTGTGATTAGTAGTTGAGCAAAATACAGCTCAGTATAACCGCTGCAGAATCAAATCCTAAAGGAATATTGAAAACATTAGAAGAAAGTGTTAAAGCCTCTTATGAAATATCCAGTGTTTTGATTTATAACAGTTTCTCTTGATAAATGTTTGGCAATTTCCTCAAATCAAATTAAGCTCAGTGAGATCATTGTGTGTCTCATAAAACATTTGTCTGAAATATGCAATCTTCAAATGATCCAAATCCCAATTATGAACAAAGGGCACGAATTTGGTATCGTAAACTCAGCCATTTAGCACTGGATAAAACTGTGAATAGGCATATTATAATCCTTGTTGTGGCAACTGTAAATGAGGAATATTCATGTAGCAGTATGAAATGAAGTGTCTGTACATGGGAAGGCACATTCCCACACCACAGTGATAATGCCAAAGGGCTTGGTTGGTTGCACATGCATCCAGGAGCTGAAGTTTGAGAAGGAATTATACTTAAGCATGCATCTGGGCTTCCTGGTGCTTGAGTGTGGTGCACTCCGGTAAGTAGGTGCTGCATGCCTGCTAACCCTACCCTTATACAAGGGGTCATGAGATGGACAGAGAATTAGAAAGAACATTGGCTCTAACCCCAACATGATTAATGGAGCCAGCATGAATGAGGAAATAATTTGCTGGTGGTATAGAATAAATATGTCTGGGAAAAGGAGAGGATCAAAGAGGGACTTCCATACACAGGGCTTGTGACAAATGTGCAGTCTAACCCCACAACATTTGATCAATCTGTAAGAATTCTTATGAAAGAGTGCAGAATATGAGTTAATTCTTACCCCCTCATCCCCAGGTGTGCATGCCTCTGACAGTTAAGGTTAAATTTCAGATCATATCTACCATTTGGCAATATGAATGGGTCCACTATTAGGGTTGTTCAAAATTTTTCAGCTGAAACTGTTTTTCAACAGAAAATAGGATTTTCGTCTAAATGTCGTTTTTGTAAAAGGTGCTTTCTCTGGAAACTTTTGACTTTTATTTGACAAACCAAACAGCTGAAAACTAAAAAAGATTTTGGTCTGGTGGCTGAGAGCTAAAATCCTTCAATCAGTCTTCAATTCAGAAATGCCCCTGTGTGTCTAGTGAGAGTAGTCATTCAGATGCATTGTGTCCCTATTTTTCTCTATGTGCCAAGCTCCCCAGCTGGACTACATCTCCCATGCTGCCCCAAGGCCAGGGGACTTCCATATAGGATCATTGAATATCACGGTTGGAAGGGACCTCAGGAGGTCATCTAGTCCAACTCCCTACTCAAAGCAGGACCTAATTGCTAACTAAATCATTCCAGCCAGGGCTTTTTCAAGCCTGACCTTAAAAACCTCTAAGGAAGGAGATTCCACCACCTCCCTAGGTAACCCATTCCAGTGCTTCACCATCCTCCTAGTGAAAAAGTTTTCCCTAATATCGAACCTAAAACTCCCCCACTGCAACTTGAGACCATTACTCCTTGTTCTGTCATCTGGTACCACTGAGAACAGTCTAGATCCATTTTCTTTGGAACCCCCTTTCAGGTAGTTGAAAGCAGCTATCAAATCCCCCCTCATTCTTCTCTTCTGCAGACTAAATAATCCCAGTTCCTTCAGCCTCTCCTCATAAATCATGTGCTCCAGCCCCCTAATCATTTTTGTTGCCCTCCGGTGGACTCTTTCCAATTTTTCCACATCCTTCTTGTAGTGTGGGGCCCAAAACTGGGCACAGGTATTTTCAGAACTGCTTAATTCTTTAAATATAGTCCTGTGCATGAGGTGGCGCATAAGCTGCACCACTGCACAAGTAGCACCATGAGTCACTATGACACATCTCTCAGCTATATCTCCTCCTCTGCTTCCTTCTTACTCCATAACAGTAGTAATTTCCATCTGGCCTGTGGCAAATTACAACACCGCCTGCAAGCAGTAGGGGTGGCACCAAGGAACTGACCACTCCTCACCCCTCTTTTTCCACTTGCCCCAATTTAAGGGGTGGCTGGAGTGGCACATAGTGTCTACTACGGCCTCCTGCGTGACCAGACCTAAAGTCTGGGCTGTCCATGTAAAGGCATAAGAGAAGTTTTTACTGCTCCTTCCTTCTTTGTATGGGCCTGTAGTCCAGTCCCAATCTAGTCACTGGGTTTGTGGATCCTTGTGATGTTATCTCCTTGTGTTATTTCAATCTTGTTTTAAGAATTTAATAAGCAAAACACCTTGACACTCTAAACTATAGAGTTTCTAAGGATGTCAATATTACAAAGGAAAAAGTGTAGAGATTAGGAGGAGACCTTTGTGAGGGTTGGGTTCTGCCATGTCTGCCTATGGTGGGGTTTTTTGCACCTTCAACTGCAGCCTCTGGTAATGGCCACTGAAAGAAGCAGGATATTGAACTAGATGGACCATAGGCATGATCAAGTCTGACAATTCCTGTTTGATAAAATTATGTTTTTGCTTTGTTTACAGTAACAAGATTTTCCAGGGTACACATTTCTTCCCATTGAAAATAAACACATTAACTTCAGAGACACATTAAAAATGTATCAGGACCTCAGCTACTCTTGTGCTTCCAGTCTAATGTCCCAATTCCCTATTAGGAGGAGTTGGATTTCCTTTGTTTTGCATTTTCAAAGTGCTCCATTAAGTTTAAAAATGTTCCATTAAGTTTTATTAAACTCATTAGATTGAGAGAGGGAGAAGTTGCATTTTACACACTATGCGAGAGCTACTGCACTGAGAGAGCCATTGAGAGATTAGGTTTATTGAGGGTGGGAGTGTTAAACAGAGAAAGAGAAATCAGACACTGACATTCTGCCAAAGGCACAACCAGAAAAAAAAATCATCATAGTTTTATGTGGAATTTTTCAGGTTTTGTGTTTGTATTTTCCCATAGTAATGTATATTCTCCTTTCCAAAAGCACAATGCTGTTTTGGTTCATTTGGGAAGAACTGACACTGTTGCCAATTTTCACGATTTTACCACAAGTCTAGTGATCTTTGGTGTGTTTCTGAAAGCCCCAGCTCCTGAAGGCGTGTGATTACGTGAGAATTTCAGCTTTCATTGATAAAATAAAATAGTAAGTTTTTAGACCTCATGGTTATGAAGAAGTTGAAAACGTGGCAAATGCATCTTAAAGGCTCAAAACCCAGAAGGCAATTAAAAAAAAACACTTCAGATTTCTGTGTTGTTGTTTTTTAAAAGATCATGATTTTTAAGTCAATCTCATAATTTGAAGGGGTGGGGGATGACTTGTCATTTTTAAATGTTTGGGGGTTAGCGATGCTGGGCTGAAGATATGCCACTCTCATTGACAAATCTCTCTTTTTTTTTCTGCTTTGCTTGGAAGCTACTCTCTAGTTAACAGATGTTAGTCCCTTCTACACCTTATGTTCAGTAGTGGTTATAATTTTTATGTTCAAATTGTGTGTGGTAGTATACTGTAATGCTCTTTCCCTTGAGAGGGAAACATTGTTGGGCAGAAAGTGACCTCATTCAACCGATATTTGTCCTAGTTCATATTTATTTCACATAATATTAGGGCAGATCATCAAGTGGCATAAATTGGCATAACTCATTAATGGAGCTATCCTAGTTTACATTATCCTAGTTTACACTATAATCCCTTTGGTACAGTAAATATTCCTTTTTAATTAAAAAACAATATGATTTTTAAAAATCTATAAAAGAGACAAATAAAACCATCCAAATGAATATAGATTATACAAAATAATTAAATTATTAAATCATAATTGCAATGGTATTATAATAACATGGAAGTGTCACTGCATGGTGAGGGAGAAAGGTGAAAACAAAGTAAAGTAAAATAAGTAAAACAAAAAAGTTATACTTCAAAAGGCTTTCAAACATGATTTCTGATATGAGACTAAGGCTAGGTCTACACTACCCGCCTGAATCAGCGGGTAGAAATCGACCTCTCGGGGATCGATTTATCGCGTCCCGTTGGGACGCGACAATCGATCCCCGAATCGACGCTCTTACTCCACCAGCGAAGGTGGGAGTAAGCGCCATCGACGGGAAGCCGCAGAGGTCGATTTTGCCACCGTCCCTACAGCGGAGTAAGTCGGCAGCGATACGTCGAATTCAGCTACGCTATTCGCGTAGCTGAATTTGCATATCTTAAATCGACCCCCCCCTGTAGTGAAGACATAGCCTTATTAATATTATCTCCCAAGAATGATAATTGAGATTGCAGGGTTTTCCTTTTGACTGGCTATGCCGAAAGAAGGGCAGGAGACATTTGACATAGGGTTAATCAGGCCACAACTTTATTATTAGATGTCTGGGACTACCCGGCAGATAAAACTGTATAGTGCAGGTAACCCCATGTTTATTCCATAGTTACCCGGGGGGATTTTACCAGCTCCCCCTCTTTTTCCATCCATGTCCCTCCAGCAAATCCATTGCCGGAACCTTACCATCCACCCCCACCTCGTAGGAGGGTTAAGGTGGGCTATAAGAATGGGGGGTTGGCTCCCTGCCGTACCAATCATAGGAGTCTCCAACTGCCCCCCATTCACTTCTTTAATGAACACCTCTTTTTAAGTCTTTTTCCAAGCCATTGATCCAGTCACTGTATACCTTTCCTATGGAGTACCTACATTGGACATCTGCCCTACACTTAAATAATGAGTTGCAACATATGGCCTACCGCCATCATGTCATGAACGAACAAAGCCCTTTCCAAAATCCACTGTGGGGAAGGTGAAAAAAAATGCAACTGCACCCAAGCCAATATGGTGGTAAGGGAAAAATTCCTTCCCAGCCCCCCTAAAAAAGGGGCAGCTAGCGTAATGCCCACAGCAGGTGTTGACCAAACCTGGTATTTTACCACCTAAAAGGGAGGGAGGGTGGGTCCTGCCTTGGCCTTAGTCTGTGTAAAAAGGAAGGCTCCGGGCATGGTGTTGCTACTTTTCAAACCCTGCATTCCCAGGGGATGAGTCAGCGACCACTCTGCCCCTTTTGCAGCAGTTTTCATCACACACACCCCCACCACCATAAAGCACTGTTCCCTTCACTTGGCCAGACCAGCCAAAAACTCCCCTGCTTAAAGCTGCAAGATGGTCATTTGCAGAATTAAGGGAATGACACAAATTTAATTTCAAAATGGATTCCTGGATGTAGAGATTTGGAAGAACCTATAGGTTTTTTAAATGCATTATGGTAATAATATTACATTTATATACCACCTTTATTCAAATGTCTCCCAAAAGCCACTTGTCAAATTTAAGCTCTGACTCTAAAGCCCCTCCTGTTCACAGCCCACAGATCTGAGATTAGCATTATATACAGACTCCAGACATATTAGTTAATATGTCAGCATGTCAGAAAACACAACACTTGTAATATCTGTCCTCATTTCTCATGTCCTGTTTATTACTAGCATAATTCTAAATTACATCTTACCCAGCAATATTACATACCTGGCTAATATTTCATTATAACAGGTTGCAGTTAGGAGTTGAGGCACTCTGTGACAGGGGGCATGCCTCTCAGCCAAGTGAAAGGCATATCACATGTTGGCTCTTTAGCTGTGCATACATCCATGGAAAAGGCATAGTGTGACATTCTTTTCATTTCCCTGAAACACATGCCCCTGGTCACAGAATACTGAAGTAACCTCTCAAATTTTGCCTAAACTTTTCATCCAACTATGATTCCCCTACATGGTGTGTTGAAACAATCGACGGATATTATTTTAGCTCATATTAGTAACTGGACTGGAGTTATGTGGATTAAATATAGCATGGCAAATATTAACATAATGATATCACTTCAGGATTTAAATAAAAGAATGGGATAGATCCTCAGCTAGTGTAAATTGGCATAGCTCCATTGGCTTCAGTGTAGATATGCTGATTAACACCAGTTGAGGAAATGACCCCGTGGATGAGTTAAATATGTTCATTATTTTATGACACTAGTTGGATTGCCCTGTTAATAGTGAAGTGTGTGAAGTCTATTGTAGGTAAAGAGTTCCCTAATGATTACTCATCTGAAGAATCTTTTGTGTGTATTGTATATTCCAAAGTACAGGGAATATATTGCCTTATGAAGTGACACTATTTCAACCTGCAATAGCATGTAAATCTAAAACAAATGCTTCAGTAAGGTGATGACAAGTACATTGTGTCTCCAAGGGACCCACCCATAAAACATATTATAGATATAGATATTACAATATACAAAATCTGCCTCTATATTTAAACCGAGCGAGAGATAATTTAAATGTCAGAATTGCATCATTTATTAAATATTATTTTTCAGAGTATGACAAATTGATTAAATACAATGGGCCAGATGCTCAGATGATGTATATCTGCATAGCTTCACTCACGCCAATGGAGCTATGCTAACTTACACCAGCTGTAGCTCTGCTGTAACTCAATTTTTCCTTGAAACACCTATTTAAAAAACTTTATTTACCAAGTTAATCTATAGCTTGAGCTGTAGGGACAGGGTTTAGTTAATGTTTCCTGGTCATCTCTATTGTAACTGAGTTTTCAGTCACTCATAATAGACTCTAGAACAGTTATAGTTGCAAGTAAAACCTGAACCTTCATTTGCAGCTTTTGAATACATCTAAGAGATGGGCCTGAATTATACAGTTTCTAGCAGGATCAAACTTCCCCAGGCACTGGGGGTGTTGAGATACAAAGAGCTGATTCAGACCCATCTCTAATGATAGTAAATATTTTTGCCTTTAAAGCCTATTGTTTCAGTTGAGCAAGGATTCAAAGTTACTGCTGGATTGCTGCTGAAGACTATTGAGCCTGTGCACCCTTATTGTCAGACCATCTCATAATAAAAATTTGTATGTGTGCCTTTCCTTTATGTATCACTGGTCTCTGAGTTTGAAGCAGGCCTTGCTTCAATGAACCCACATTAATTACTGCTCATCAGCATTAATCATGGTGACAGCTTCTGTTAGCAGCACCGTTTATTTTGTGTCCACCTTTTCAGCTCTGCTGTCAAATGGCGAATGTTCATTGTTCCCAAGGGAGTGATACTTCTCTATGACTAGCTGCTGAGAGAACAACTCCCCCACTCCCTCTCTTCTACTGTCTCAAACTTGCCTTCTCCCTTTCCTTGCAAATTAAATGATACAAATACTGTCTTTATAAGCATGGATATGTTTATCATAAACAGATTTTTAAAAAGCCTGCTAAAAAGAGTGGCTCCCAATACTGATCTCAGTTATGCTGGTGTAAATCCACAGTGATTACATTGGAATGGATGGAGCCACAGTGCTGAAAAACCAGTATAAGTGAGATAAGAAACAAACCAGTCTACCCTAGAGCTCCCAGATCAACTGTGATTTTGATTTATAATTACCTATGCTAGCTAAATACAGCTGTGACTAGGAAAGAAGCTGTTTAATTGTCCTGTATAAATACCTAGATGCTTTTAACCATTTTTAAATTTGTTGAAAACATTAACACAATGGTCTGATTTGCCATTGCATAGCCATTTACACTTGTGGAGCCATTTGCATCACACAAAGTATGTGTAAAACCTTGCACAGGTGTTAATGACCACAAACAGTTCAGTGGAGAACCAGACCCATCTTGTCTGTGGGCTGGAGAGACACCTTGCAATCCAGCTCAAAGAAAGGGCCCCACAGGGACTGACAAGTGACTCTGACTCCAGGGGGAAGCATACTGCACCAGCCATTTTCCAGGAACAGTTTACTTCCCCATCTACATTGGCTCAGCTGTGCTGGCTAGTGTGTTGAGGGGGCACAGTCATGACTCTGGCTACTCCCTGTCAGGCCACCCACACAGAAGGGGAATAATGAGCCCTTGTGTCCAGCAAGGGGGCGTAAGGAGTTGGGCTAATGACTGAGCTCTCTGTTATTTTAACAATTTAAAAACTATCCTGGTTAAAAAAAATGTCAGTATTTATATAAGACAATTAAACAACTGGTCTTCAAGTGACAAACAAATCTAGCTGCCATAGGTTAATATAATCCAAACAGCATATGATCCGGGACCTCTAGATATGCTCTGTATTTATGCTTAACCTCTGTATTTTCTCTGAGAAACTTGTTTCACGGCATCAGATCTATAGCAGATGTCTAACAAATATGCACACGGAAGGTTGGAGATATGCTACAGATCACCAACTCCTGTTGCAAAGAACACCTTAAAAAAAAAAATTTGTGTCCACTAGCTCATCTACCACAGGCATATTGTCACCATTGTTATTTCACTGCCTGCTCAGATACCTTAACATATAACTGACTAAAAGTTACGTAAATGCTCAACCAGTATCATGCTCCAACTATTTTAAAGTTCTTCAATGACAGCCTGTAATTTCAGTGCGATCACTGCCTAGAAGAAAGATTTCCTGTCATGTAGCTTCCTTTGTGACTCTCTGCAGGATCCTACACAATGTGAAAGTCTATCTCTGTGGGAAATCCTATTTATCAATCTTTTCTACTATACTTCAAGGAAGCAAACTGTCTTAGGTATCTCACTGACAAACTATAAACACAACCATAATCACCTCTGTTTTCTTTTCTTTTTTTTCTTTTTTCCATGGTACTGCACTGTACATATCTGAATTTCCCCTCTACTTTCAACCACTGGATTTAAAACAAAAACAACTCACTATCAATTTTTAAAAAAAGACAATGGGAGGAAAAATCACAAATGGGAGGGGGTAGACAAAGAAACAAACATTGTCTAAGACTGAACTCTTTTGAGAATTTCCAAGTGTACTACATCGCACTGTTTAGAACAAACATTCCTTGGCATTGTTTCCTTGTATAGTGCCAATTACAGTGTTTAACAAATGATAAATCATTTAAAAATACTAACAACTAGGAAAGATGATTGTAGCCATTCCAATGCTTGTCATACTTGCAAGTTTGGCAGGGTCATTTGGTTCACCCAATAAACAACAATCAAAGTAACTGGCTTTTAACCTCTGCTGCTCCTACCCTGGTCCCAGGGGTGACAACCATGAAAAATTATACCTCCTGTGATACAACATAGTTTCAATGTGGTCTAGTCACCGAAAGAAACCAGTCATATTATTTAGCAGCACTAGTGGTGATAGTGATATTTGCCCATTACTATTACTCCATCGAATAAAAGTACAATGACCAACGTTTTTTCAGGTAAATAACAAAAAACTTTCAGAGAGTGTAGAGCATATGTTAGCAGTATCTGCAAACATAGGCCTGCTCTACATCTGAAACTTAGGTCAATCTAGCTATATTGATCAGGGTTGTGAAAAACTTCACCCTCTGCGTGATGTAGTTGCGTCGACCTAACTCCCACTGTGCATGCAGCTAGGTCAACCTAACTACTGCCTTTCTGAGAGGAGGATTACCAACATCAACAGAAAAAAAAAAACCTTTTGTCAATGTAGGAAGTGTCTACACTACAGTAAAAGCCTTATGTAAGTCTTTTAGCCTCCATAACACATCCAAGACTGCAAAATGGGAAAAGACGACAATATAGGAAGGAAGAATATGCTGCTGTGCAGACATAGCAGAGGTTTAAAAAATGAACAATCCTGTTAAGTAAGAGAAGAATATACTACTTATTTATAAAATCATGTGCACTTCTTGATAGCAAGAGACCCACCTCACTGCAAAACACCATCATGTTTTCATTTTACACTCTGAGGTCACTGTGGGAAAGGTTTGGTTTTGATGAATCTCTTGATTCAAAAATGTTGAAAAAACAAACAAACTTTTTTTAATTGTCAAAATGTCCTGCTTGGACATTTTCCAAATAAAAAAATTCATTTTTCCAGCTCTAAACAACTTAGAAATGTAGCAATGTAAGAAAATTAAAAATGTAAGTTAACTATTTTTTTAAAAAAGCTTGAAATTTAAATGAAATGTTTCAAACGTTATCAAAATGAAACATTTCTGTTGCCCTGATCTGATTTTTTTCTTGATTATCAGTTCATGGCATTTTTTGAGAATTTTCAAGATTTTGCTTTTTCATCCCTATTGGTGATGGGGGAAAATTTGAAATTTCAAAAACTTTTGTGGAATGGCCATTTTTTTATTGCCCACCGTTATTTGTGGCTTCATTTTCAACAGTAGCATAGCCATATGTAGTATTCATTTCACTTATCTGTTTGTCTGAGAGATAAAAAGTACCCTTTCTACTTATCTGCATGCTCATATTCTACTCTACTGTGAAGTGATTTGCAGTATTTTTGTATGAATTTGAGTATTCATACAAATTCATTACTGGTGAGAGTGCATTGATTTCAGTGGAGTTTTACTTACTTACCTCAGCAGTAAATTTGGCATTACACAAATAATTTGTATTATCTCTATGATACTTTAGGCTGGAGCATAATAAAGTTTGAAAAGTCTACAAAATGAGTTAGTGTTTAATCTATCAAAACAAAATTAAATCATAACTTTTAATGAGTGATTTGTTATACAATACAAAATTTAGTTATATACTCCATTTATGCATGAAATCATTGGTGATGTAAGAGAAATTTTTCTTCAAGATATGATCTGTACTTAGAATATTTATTTCCTCTTCTCACAATATTTTTCCTCAGAAGGTGCAAGATGGGATTTATTGTTCTGTCTTCATGATTTGTTTGAGATGACTCTGCTGTCTTGAGGCAGAATGTTACTGAAGAATCTGTGATGAAATGCCTGAGGCATAACAATAATCTTGTATTTTTGAATAACCTGGGATGTGAGTGCCATAAATATATTAATGTTACTCAAATCAGTTGAGGTTTTACTAAGCCTATGTTTTAAAGCTTTTGGAAATTTCCATTTCTTAATGATCGTTTTATTAAGGGGGCACCACTTAGCAGAGAAACATTAATGCTGCAGACTGTAAGCATCTCTTCTTATAAGATCACAAATTCTTGTCTCAAAGTTGATTTCTTATCTGGATTTGGCTGGCAGTTTGATGGTAAAGTCAACAGATTGCATGAAATAGCATGGAGAAAGTGCAGCAATCCTTTAGTTTTTTTCTTAATACCTTTGGTAAATACAATCATCCCTAACTTAGGTGGGTCAAAGAAAAGACAATATATTTTCACACAGCACATGCACCTAAAGCAGACTCATCAAAAATACAGACTTGAAAGATAGTGAGTAAACAGGTAATACAGAAGCAGGTATCTGAACCCTTCATATTTAGGGGTCATATGGGTCTGGGTTTTGTGTTCATGCTCAGGGAGTGCTTGCCATGTTCTGTTAAAGTTAAGATTGCATAAAAGTTTCCATTCTAATCCCCTGTTTTCAAACACTCACAACTTTCTGAAAATTCCACATTTCAAACTGAATTGTTCTATGTTTGATTTTTGCCCATAGGTTAATTCTATTTTTAAACACAAGCAGAAACAAAATATATTTTAATCTCTGAAAAAAAAATGCTTGCAAACTTTTTGGAAGCATTTTGAAGATCTCTTCTAGCAAACCAGATGAGTCTTGAAAGTTCAAATATATTACAGAAAGAACCCCACTGAGAGGCAACACAAGGCCTTATTATGAAGCTATTTAGATTTTTGATATGATTCAGTGGTAAGCATTTAGGGACTGATCCACCTTTCACTATAGCATTGAGTCACTAATTCTCAGCATCTCCTAAATAGATTTGGGGAAGAACTTTTCTATTTCCCATCCTAGATTTTAAACATGGATTATTATTAATTATTATTATTATTATTATTATTTGTAGCCTGATTTTGTATCCTGATTTATTTGAAGGTATGGCTAGAGCACTTTACCTCATCTCACATTCTCACTCACAGCTTCTACTTCCTTTTCTTCCTGACAGAGAGAATCTGCTTCTTTTCCTTCTCTTCTTCCTGACTTTTTTTTTTTTTAACCTTTCTGAAGGCTGGTCTTCACTACAGGGAGATTGACATTTCTGCAATCAATGCAGCAGGGGTCAATTTAGCATCTTTAGTGAAGACCCACTAAATCGATGGCAGAGCACTCTCCGGTCAACCCAGGTACTCCACTTATAGATCCATAGATTCATAGATTTTAGGACTGGAAGGGACCTCGAGAGGTCATCGAGTCCAGTCCTCTGCCCTCATGGCAGGACCAAATACTGTCTAGACCATCCCTGATAGACATTTATCTAATCTACTCTTAAATATCTCCAGAGATGGAGATTCCACAACCTCCCTAGGCAATTTATTCCAGTGTTTAACCACCCTGACAGTTAGGAACTTTTTCCTAATGTCCAACCTAGACCTTCCTTGCTGCAGTTTAAGCTCATTACATTAGTAGACTCCTAGCATGACATCACCCTTGTTTTTTTACCCCTTTTAGCCTAACCTAGAGACTCGCAACACTTCCGTCTCCTATGTCCATCTCCACCTCAGTCCAAGTGTGTACATTTTTAATATATAAGGCAACACCTCCTCCCTTTTTCCCCAGTCTATCCTTCCTGAGCAAGCTGTACCCATCCACACCAACATTCCAATCATGTGTATTATCCCACCAAGTTTCAGTGATGCCAAAAATGTCATAGTTGTATTTATTTATTAGCACTTCCAGTTCTTCCTGCTTATTACCCATACTTCTCACATTTGTATATAGGCATCTAAGATACTGGTTTGATCTTGCCTCCCAGTTTTGTCCTGACCCTCCTTTCTCTCTGCCAATATAGCCCACACTCCCTCTTGTTTCCGACCCATCTCCCAGGTCTCCATGTTCTCCACTTACCTGTGGGCTTTGCTTCTCCGAGGAGAGTAAGGGAAGTCTCCCTTCGATGCAGCACAATGAAGACACTAGTGTAAGTCAACCTAAGCTATATCAACTCCAGCTACATTATTCACATGGCTGGAGTAGCATAACTTAGGTCGACTTATCCCAGTAGTGAAGACAAGTCCCGAGAATCCTCTTAAACTTCTGCTCTGAAACCCACTGTCTTCTTACTACAAGGTAAGAATTAGCAAATAAATCCAGGAAGACATTATCAAAATCTATGTGAGTGATAAAGCTACTAACAATTCAATTTTACAAAGACTTTCAGCTTTTTAAAATCTGTTTTCATTCTGCATTGAAACAAAATTAAACTTCAAAGTTTTAATGAAATGGAATTTTATCAAAATGTTCGTTTCTGGATCAGAAAAGTCAGGGTTCAGTTCAACTCCTTCTCGACCAGAGTCCACCCTGGTCCTGTCAAAAATGTCTTCAAAATGTACGTATCTCCATGATTCATTTTGGTTTTGACAAAAATGGCATTTGCCAACCAACAGAAGTTTAGTTGAAAATGTTCTGACCACTTCTAGTGAATAATAAGGACTCTAACAGGACTCTCTTATGTGGGAAGATTTGACAAATGGTATTGTTATATCTAAAAGTTTTCACCTCAGTAACCCCTTGTTCTTCTAGAAACACATTTGTATTTACTCTCTCCCAAAGCTCTGATTCATCCCTTTCAGGTCAATAATGAACTAAAATAGCTGTAATGGTGCCAAAATGAAAGTTTGAACAAATCATGCCAAATGTATCCCTGCTGTCGTTTTCATTGAGTTACTCAAGGGATGAATGTGGCCTGTAGTTTTCAGAAACCAGGAAAGAAGACTGAGGGCTTGACGGTTACTTGAACTATGCACCGACACAAGGAATTAAGGAGAAACAAGAATACTCTCTAATATCCCTGCATAGGGTATCTGGACTTTGGATACAAATACATAAGAGTAAGTAGGTGCTTTGTGCTTGTTTATTCCTGCTCCCTTCAAGTAGGTGGGTGGAGAGTGGGAGAGAGGCAGGATAGTTTGGGTTCCACACCAGCTTCCTCACTTGCCAGTGCTACTGACCCAGTGCAGGTGTGCTGTAATTTGCTGCCAGTATATGCTAGAAGTAAATTACTGCCCTGGAGCAAGATGGAAGCAGAGGAGAAATTGTGCCTCAGAGGGATGTCTCTGAGTGTGTCTCAGAGACAGAAGTCCTTTTGGGGTAATGCAGCTTACATCCCAACCCTTGCTCAGGGCTGCACCTAAACTATCTACCTAACACCAAATTAATAAAAGAAAAGAGAGAATGTGTCCTAGAGCTCCTGGACACACACAGTCTTTAAGGAGCTGGTGCACAGGGGTTGGAGCCAGAGTTTGCCACCTCCTCCTAACCTTTCCCTATACCCTAGTGGGAGTAGGAATTGAGCAGTCCTTACACTTCTTTGAAGACAAAGACTGGAATTCTGTGTGGCTCCTTGTGCCATCTTGCACCCACACAACAGCTAGGCTAAATCTGGCCCTATATAATTGTGATGAGGCTTTTTAATACTGTTGTTGATTCTGATGTTATTGCTAGTATTTTTTTTCCAGCGTGAAAACAGGAGTGCAATGATTATTTGTCTGTTCCTTGATTGCGATTGAATCAATTCTCAGTTGCAAGCCAGAAACCAGGAAAGTATCTGATTAACTATTTACTTCATACAACTAAAACATAGAGCATGCTTTAGCTTTTCCTTTTTGCTTTTGGGCCCATATGAAACTACCAGGAGGGCTTCTTGTTACTCCGTTCATTGTTTAGTACTAAAACAGATGTAGGATTTCAAATGATGGTTGAGTGGCAGAATGACTTGTCAAGTTGTTTCAGTTTAAAGAGTAGTCCCCTTGCACTCCAGTGCACCTTGTCATCATAAAACATGCATTCAAACTGCCTACAAGGGAATTACTAAGATTATCACCTCATATTTAAGTCCTGTTGCTGCCAGAGCTCAGTAGCACAGCACACAGTTCAGTGCAACCTTCTCAGCAAGGGTAACAAACAGAATTTACATTTAAAAGTTCCATTGCAATTATCATTAATAATCCTAATCAAAACCATCTACTGATGCTATTTCTTTAGTACTAAAGGACCCAAATCACTTGATAAACTAAGGGCCTGATTCTGTGATACAAAGAATTCTCCATATGTGCTAGTAAGTGCTCTCAATTTTCAGTGAAGTCAATGTGAGTTGAGGGTGCTCGGTCTGTCATTCTGGGTCACCAATTTCTTCTTCAACAGTAAACTGACTAACAAAGCCCAGGAATCTACTACTATTTGGCAAAGGGCAACAGTACTTAAATAAGAAACAATTCCAATTAACTGTTGAACCAAATTAAACAGTATGTCATTCTAAGGCTAACATACAAGGCCATGTCTGTTTTTTTTTAATAGGGGTATAATATACATTCAGCAAAGAAAATATGAATGGAAACTTTTTTATTGTGTGTGTACGTATATATATATATATATTCACACACTTTTTTTTAAAGAACCCTCAAATATTTCCATTCATAGTTTCCTTTTGTGTTTCCATTCATATATATAATTGTGGGCCAAATGCTGCAATCTTTAATTAGTCATTTTATTTAGTCAGGTAAAACTCTCACTGGACTGCTATATTCAGAGGCATCAGTGCAAACCATTAGGTTGGTCCCTCTTATTGCTCAAGCAACTCATCACATTCAGAAGCCATGCTGACCTATGTTGAGTTCCCCTGGGGCTACACAGAAGCAGCCTTATCGGGGCCAAGCAGGAGTTAATGCTGCTTCTAATGAGGCGCACCAGCTCATGGACTGCATACCATCCTGCCCCTGGCCATTCCCACAACATCATGCAGAGACAGACTTTTTCAGAACTCCAGCAGTGGAACTTCCAGGAGGTTGAAGGGAGAAAGGGACAATACAGTGAAATTACCCCATGATTTGTTTTCCAAAAGAGATCTACTCAGACTTAGTCCTGCCCTCATACAGATGCTGTTGGAATTACTTAATTTAAAAAAATGCAAAATTATCCTAATGCACATTTAATTTTGCAAGTTGATTGACATTTGGCAGAATATCACTTGTATCATAAAATTATTATGTGGTTTTCAGGACCATGTAATGTCTTTTACTGAATATCACAAACATTTTATCACCAATGTGTACAAAATTATGAGAGGCTTTTTGGATGTATGTATGAGATTAAACTTGTTTTTGCCTACACAATGGGAACCCAACCCAAAGTATGAAAGCTTGGTCCCACTGAAGTCTCCTATAGACTTCAGTAAAGCCAGGATTTCACCTCAAGGGTTTTAATAGTCTCAGCTGCTGTATGCCAGCCTAGATCCACTGAAGTAAGTCTGAGAATCTGGCTCTTAGCCTTGGTTGGTAATACTGAGCTTTCAGGAATGCTTATTCAATATGGAACATGCTCAGTGTATAACCCACTGAAAGGAAGGAAGTATTTTTTTTTCTTTAATGAGCAAACAAATCAAAGCCTCAAACCTTGTGGCAAGATATATCTATGTAGAAAGACATTCTCTCCCTTGTTACCATAAATAATGAATGATGTCAAATTCTAAGGGACTGTTTTCTGTGACTCAGTACAATGTACTATTTTTACACCCTTTGTTTTTGTATGTAAATATCTATGGAATCATTTATTAAATAGTTTATTTTTTTAAAAGGAACATGATCAACTAGAATATAAAATGGACAATGAAGACTCAGAGGCTTAATGTTTTACATTTCAATGTGTGATGGGAGTAACAGAGAAAATGTGTGTTTCGAGCTGTACACAGCTCACATTCAGTTCAATACTAAAAGTCAGATTCTAATCCCATTGTCAGCATTGTAAATGCAGCATAACAGCATTAAGGCCAAATTAATTTCTCTGGCTTTACAGCTGTCACTGAGATCAGAATCTGGCCCTGAGTGTCCATAAAAATCCTGGTGTGATGTTATCTGATTAAAATATGACCATATAGATTATTGTTGCAACCTATATTTGCAGCAAATATTGTACAAAGGTTGTCAAGTGAGGTGTCTATGAAAAGGTTATGATTTGCTGGTTATGATTATGCTATCTGTATGCATGTATCATTTTTGTATTTGAAGTTATAAGCATTGGCTTTATACCTTGATTTCAAATGTGACTCCTAGGGTACAGCCCACAAAGTAGCTAGCCAGCACATCTTGGAGGGACTATTCAAGTTAAGTGAATCATCAAGAAACACTTGGTTGACAATGGACCATGGGAGACGCCCATCTACACTGAGTGGACTGTCATGTAAACGTGCTGTCTGGAGTGTAGGTAATGGCTTCCTGCAATGACTGAGGGAAATTGGGCATGAACATGTGACTTGTCCATGTGACTCCAAACTCCATCTTGTTGCTGTAATTTTCCACAGTATGAACAATGGGATGCCCTCCACATGGCAAAAGCTATAAAAGTCCCTGGAAACATCTCCATTTTGTCTTCAGTCCTGCTTCTTACCTCTGGAGGAACTTTGCTACAAACTGAAGCTCTGAACAAAGGACTGAATGACCCACCCACGCTGTGGATGTATTCCAGAGACTTTACTTAAACCAGCAGTTTATTCCATCTCTGCTACAAGCCTGAACCAAGAACTTTGCCATTACTGTATGTAACTGATTCCTTTAACCAATTTTAACTTTCACCTTTCTTTCTTTTTATAAATAAACGTTTAGATTTTAGATACTAAAGGATTGGTATCAGTGTGATTTTTGCGTCAGATCTAAGTTATATATTGACCTGTGTGGCTGGTCCTTTGGGATCGGAAGAACCTATTATTTGATGAGACCGGTTGTAAAGAACCACTCACCTCTGAATCCAGTGTTTTTGGTGGTGATATAAGAACTGGACTGCCTGAGGAAACTGCCTTTATGTTTTCTTGTTAGCCAGTGTGGTGAAACAGGAGTTTACTTTTGTGGCTGGTTTGGTATATCTTATAAAAGAATAACCATAGTTTTGGGTTGTGTTTGCCCTAATTCTCAGCAGTTTGTCCTGAATTTGGTATCCTCAATTGTGACCCACTAAGGCATGGTTACACCTGGTAAACCATAAATCTATTGTTTGCAGTGTATAAAACAATTAGAGTTCAGGCATGTCTTTACTATCCTAAGTAATGCTTCACCATCTACATTCACACCTGTGTTAGGGGGGCATGAAATGTATGTACTCTACGTGTTACCGTAAGGAGCATGCAGTGTAAACATGCCCTCAATATCTCCTATAGAGCAGTTAATTCTAACTCCCATTGGTAAACTCCACATTCTATACTTCAGATGGAAGACTGATTGGTTTTAAAAATAACAAAAAACAAGTATAAAACCAGAAACTTTAATAGTATACACAGGCTGTATATTTTTTTCTCTCTTTCTTGGAATTTTAATAAATTGTTTAGATGTAAATACAGACAGTTTTCAGCTAATGACCATCTCTTGCTTTCTGATTAAAGTATGCATAGGAATCCATGGGCTCAATATTCTCCCTGTTCCCAGGCTGACGCTCCCGACAGACAGCTGAAGTTTAAAAAGGAATCATTAAAAATAATAGTAAGTATAATCCCAGCACAGTATATACTATGATCCAACAGCTACCAGGAGATTTGGGATTGCCTCTTTCTTCAGAGCAGATGACCTCTGGGAACCTTGCAGCTTTTCAGCTGACTCCTGGCCTGTCCCCAATGTGACTCCGTTGGCTCCCCCCACTCACACACATATGAAACAGCACAAAGGGAACCCCTTCAAATCTAAGGAGTAGGGGCAGGATTTGCTAGTAAATGTCTAAGAGCCCCAAGTCATGATGTCAGATATATCTGAAAGAGAGTCCGATCCAAAAATCTCAGAAAAATACGTTTCCTTTTATTATTTTTAATAATTCAAAAAGGGGGCATTTAGACATACTCTAAGTTCCGTTAATAAGGGTAAGACTTATCCAATACCAACAAGGGAATCTGAAAATCCCCATCTGTGAATGAATGATTTTTTTTGTAAATAGATATTATGATATTATATTCTATTGTTAGATATAGTAGTGAGAATCCAGTTTGCCTCAAATATCGTGATTAAATGAAATTATATGTGTAAAAGGGACATCGACTATAAGTGATACTGCTTTGGGCAAACTATTGTAAACTTTAATGACAAGTTTTACCCCAATGGCTATTCTGTTAGGGAAAGAAAGGGATTTTGTTCATGTTGATTTCTTTTACTTTACTGACAAAAATGAAAACATAAGTTTACTATTTGTGATCAAGTATGCATATTTATGCTATTCAGTTTATGAAATACAGTTTTGCTGAGAGAGACAATAAATAAGAGGAACTGAAACCAAATACTGTACTATAAGGAGACTTGATCACAGGGTGGAATAATCAGAAATGTAACTGTTTGGTCAGTAATGCACAGACACAGTTCAGCCATACATAACAAGGAAGATTTATATAGCTTCCAGCCTGCTGAAGAACAACAGTTCTTGAGGTGACTTTGCATTGTATAATGGACTGTAAAAACAAGTTTAAAAAGCATCAAAGAACATGGAGGCATGTTATATAAACTATATAAACTTTAAACTGGGCATTTCAGCAGCCCATATTGTGTTGATGAAGAAATTGCAATTTTAGCAAATATAGTGTGCAAAGCTGGCCACAGAGGGACCCACAGAAATCAACTTGCAGCAGTTAGTTGCTGAATGGAGTAAACCAGCTGGTGTTCAATATATGTCCTAAAATGGCTGTACCAACGGGTATGGCCTAAGTTATCTTAAGCAAGCTAGTATGACATGATATGTTGCACAAAGACATTTGAAAATTACAATCCCAGTTGCAAGAACTGAATGGTGAAGCCTCATTCCCTGATTTGATGGTGACAGAGGGCAACTTCCACTTTGGTTGGACACAGGGCCGGTGCAACCCATTAGGCGACCTAGGCAGTCGCCTAGGGCGCTAACATTTGGGGGGCGGTGACCGCGGCGGCCGGATCTTTGGCCGCCCTGGTGGTCGGTGGTATTTCGGGGGTGGCATTTCGGGGGTGGGACCTTCCACCGCCTCTGTCAGGGGCGGCATTTTGGGGGAGGGACCTTCCGCCACCTAGGGTGGCAAAAAAGCTGGCAGCGCTCGTGGTTGGACATTTTGAATCTTTGGAAGAAGTGTGGGTCAACGTCTGAGATGTCCATGCCAGCATCTCCAAGAAGAGTAATAAAAGTTGATCCACCCAGCAGAAATGAGATAAAATGGGTGCTCTTCTTCAGCACATTGCTTCCAACAGGTCTTCTCCTGGAAGGGAGAAGACTGAAGTCCTAGGCCAGCCACCTGGGAGTCTTTCTGGAGATACCAAGTAACTATCTGAGACAGGCACCTTTAATTCTCTCTTTATATTTTCCAGCAGTTCAAGTTGCCTGGTAGCTCACCAGGAAAAGATTAGTCAGGTCCGTCCTTTGCTCCACCTGTGTTTGCAGTGTCAACTCCTGCTGTGAACAAGAACTGAGCAGAAAACTGACAGCTGAGCAAAGATCTGGTGATAAGTAACACACAGACTTTCCCCTGGCAGATGACCCAAATCAGTCAGTTGACTACTTCCTGAAACTGGGTAGCTAATCAGTAAGGAAGTGTACACGTTTGTGTGTGTGCTTTAAAGATTGCCACATAGTTAGGTATATATATATATATATATGTCCTTGTTTTGTTACAAGTTCCAATCAAGACTGTTGTAAAGTAGCTTTGAAACTGAACAAGTCACCATTGTTAACTGAAGCATTGTATATGTGTCTGCCAGAGCTAATTGTTAAATGCTGCCTTTTAAGCTCTGGGTATATGCAGACATAAAACCATCTTGAACTGCACTCAGTCTCTATGGTTTGTTAGAAATGTATGAGTTTATGTTAGATAGTTGGGGATGCTAATCAGATTTTGGGACTAATATAATTAGTCAGGAAGTAGGATAAAAGGGTTGACTACTGTGGATGGTTTGGGAAGGAGACCTGGGTGAATTGGCATGTATGTAATTGTCCAGATTTTTAATGCTTTTTGGATTGTTTTTCCTCTGTTGGGTTAGCAACACCAGAGTTGATAACCAGTTGGCACAAGTGAGGCCCTACTCTTTGTCGAAATCTAAACAAAGTCACCTCCTCAGAATAGTGATTAAGTCTTATTTTCTATTGTGGTTGTGTTAAAACCTGGATGGTTACTGTATTGACCAAATGTCCAGTTTATCTTAGCAAAATTATAGCCCAATACTATTTTTGCTTTCTTATATTCTATATTATTAGTTGCTGTTGACAAGGATAGTAAAATTCTATATAAATTAAATGTAACTCTCAAATCCTATTTCTTTCATCAATCAAAATTCAAGGAACTCTAAGAAATGTGATATGGGTAATCAATTAAGCAGTTTGTTTAATTAAAATTTGTGTTATACCCTATCTCTCTGACAAGGTATAGCTGTATGCCAGGGGTTCTATAATACCTAAGCACACCAAGTTATAGGTAAAGGACTGAATTTTAGCTTCAAAGCTATATTTTCCTACTTGTTTATTTGTATGCACAACAGAAGATTCACAAGAAAGACTGGGAAATGATATACCATAAACTACAGCTGAAATGAAGAGGAGGTGGAGGAAGGCTGACTTTCTTTCTAGTATTTTATTAATCTTTTATTTACCACTTATATCGTGGAAGTGCCTCAAGACCCACAAGGGTGGGGTGGCATTGTGCTGGGTTCTGTACAAACATATATTAAATTACAATCCCTCCCCCAGTGTAGCAATAGATCTGTACCTCATAAGCATTCAGAACAAATTATTTTCTAAATACTGAATAATTAGTATATATACTAATTGCTTGTGGCTGTCTATAGAACTCAACATAAAGACTCTTTCCATCAGAAACAGAAAAGGAGCTGTGAAGTAAAGGAAATTCAAGGAGCACATTAAACTAGCCCTAAAGTAAGCATTCAAAATAAACTAATAAGAAGAAATACTAAATTAAAAACATTACAGTGAAAAATTGCAACCCTTTCTCCCCTCACCCCCGCCCCCAATTACTCTGTAAGACTCCACTAAACTGGTAGTGTGGGATTTTCAGAAGCGTAACTCTGCTTTGTTGAAGTCAGTGGAAAAAATTCCTATTGACATCAACAGAAGCCGAATTGTGCCTGGGCAAAGCACTTCAAAAAATCCCACAGATAATGTTTAATGCCCTTTGATGACTAAGAGACATTGTACCTGGAAGCCTTTGGGTGCTCTCATTGGAACAGTGTGGCTGCACACTGCTCCCTAGTCAGTGTGGAGCCCTGGCTGTCAGCACCCAATACTGTCCCTCTTCAATCAGTGGTAGCGCTCCTGGTGAGGACACACACCACTGACAGAAGGAGGGTAATGTGGACATAGGTTGACTTAAGATTGTAGTGTAAACATGCCCATCATCTTGGATTCATGATGGCATAATGCTTCTTGGATCTCAGTGGTATGCAGAGAAGTGCTGGGGCTGCCATTGTGGGGCAGCCCCAGTGCTCAAGACACTAGAATCTGAAATTTAAAAGAAGAATGTGACAAATTAGGTCTGGAAACATTTCTATCTCATAGTAATGGGTAAACAGCAACAATTGACGTTCAGATAAACCAGTAGAAGTTCACATGCTCATCTGATCATCTTAGGCCTGCATGGGAAATCTCTCAAGTATAAACTCTTTCAGAATTTCTGGAACTTTCTGCAGTTGGACAATGTGCCCCAGGCTGCATAAGTCATAATGCAGTAGCCAGTGGAGAGTTAAGTTTAACTGATGGGTGAGATAGAAGATTTTAAAACTGCAACTTTTTGGACTGAGTGAAGTGGGAGTGAGACAGAAATTGGGAAGCCAGAGGCAAAGAGGCTGAAGTAGTGAAAACTGGTGACAACCAAAGAAAGGGCAAAAAATAAGAGTCAGCGTTTTGAGATGTTGTAGAGAAAACAACCAACAGAACTTGGCAACAGCCTGGATACCTGGGGAGAAGGAGGAAAGCATGGTTGATTGGACACAAAATTCTGGATAATAGGTAGGCTTGATTTATATACCTTTCTACTTTTGTGTTTGTGTTTACATTTATTAATAAACAAATATTGACTTTGAATGGAGATTGGGATTTCCCATCCACAGGCCACAATAAATATGTTTTCAGGTTGATGTGACAACAAAACTTCATCTGTCTAATACACAGAGCATTTATTCAAGAACAACTGATCTATATGTAAAGATTTCCCCCAGTTGTACCATGTTCAATGGCATTCTGGGTTACCAGGTGTACCAGTGTCAGTGTACAATTTTAAAGCTGATTAAAGCTGAACCAGTGGAATTTATTTGTGCCACTTAACCCCTCTACTATAGCACAGTGTCTTATTACAGAGCAAAAACCAGCCACAGTGTTAAAGAATGACATTTTCCCATCAATTCAATGGGGGAATCATTCACCTTCAGGATGTGTAAGGATTACAGCTATCAGTGAAAACTAATAATGAAACCAAGTATTCCAGGCAGTTATAATGCATTACAGTAGCCAAAACAAACACAGAAAATTAGTAAAAGAAAACTAGAATCCCCACACATGTGTTAACTGAGCTTACCCAGGGAGTAATTTCTCTTGGAAGAGGGTTGTAAAGGTGCTGAAAAAGTGCAATGGTTTTATTCCTAAGCATTACCATTAGCACTGGGAGTCAGCAGCAATCTGTTCAGAATAGCACTCTAACCTGTCTCTATCTACAGTAAATGGAAATTCCAGGCAGCAGCAGTTTCAATGTACTGTATAAATCATTCTTTTGGTTTATTACCCATATCTTCAAGAGAAAATGACCAAAAAACTATGCACATCAGAAATCCCGTCTTTTATATTATAATCCATTTAGTCTCCCTTGGGGAGAGGCTGTAACTTGTGAACGTGTTTGCCAGGTCTACTAAAGACATGAAGTACAGTCACAGTTTAGATACTCATGAGAAATGTCCTGACTGAATAAATCACTATTTAGGTTTATTACCGATATCATCTAGACAAAACCTTTTTCTGTGAATCAATACTGCTTTACAAGAGGTCTTTCAGCACAAGCTGAGCTCTTCCTCCTGTCCCATCTGGCTGATATGATTTTTTTTCCCCAAAGAGAAACTTCATTTCCTCTGTGCAAATTCACTGATTCAATATCAGCTGCCAGTTTCTTCCAGAAAATGCTCATACGGTGTTTTTTCATAAACTTTACATACATATATATTTTAAGTTGAGTTATTAGTGTTTCAGCTGAAAGCATACAGTACAGTTATGGGTCAAATCCAGCCCTGATGTAATACCATTGAAGACAATTTCATAATGGGAATAGGCAGGAAAGTACTGAGACTGAGAGGCTATTACTTCTAGAACACTATTTCAAATCCTGCTCACGTCACTAATGTCTAACACTCATTATCATCTGACTGATATTGACTGGAGGCATGTTTAAAATGAGTTAATGACCTCATGATAGTATCTCACAGACAGCTTACCAATGATCACATTCACAAATATTAGTGAGATTTGTGGTTTTGGTCTTTGTGATTCGTTCGAAATTTTTATTGTCCAATATACCTGGGTTATGTACAAAATTCAAGTACACATAATCCCTTCTCCTCCCCCCACCCCCAAAAAATACCTAAAAATCAAACCAACTGAGCATGTAAAAATTATCTTTCGCCTCCCAAAACAAATAAAAAGAAAATATATATAAGGGCTTTGACAGAGTGCTAAACCCTTTCAGGGTTTTCCTTGTCCCTGCCAGAAAAATCACAATTTCTTTTTAGCTCCTTTCTTTGTCTATCAAGATACTGGCTAACAAACTTCTGTTCTATTCCATTGTTCTGTCTTTCCCTTTAAGTGATTCTGCAGAGAGGAAACAAAAATAGTGAGTATCCTTTAAGAGCAATAAGTTTAAGAGCAATAAGCAAAAATGCCTTTTTCCCAATGATGAAATTTTATGATGGGAAATTATTAAATACTTTGATGAATTGTTATTGCACTCTTCCCGATAATTAATGTCCTATGATTTATGGGTAAGTTGGGGGAAAAAATCTATAAATGAAGGGGGGGGGGGAATTCAATTTTTATGAAAACTTTGCATTACTGGTTTTGATGTACTAGACATAATGATAAGGATATCAATGGATGCCATATAGCAGAGGTTTGTTGTACATGTATATGTTTACAAGGTCACTGTCACCAACCTGATCCCAACCTACAAGCACTTTGGGGAAAAACAAAAAAAGATATGAACTTGTCTGGGGGATGAAGAAACTGAATTGGAAAAAAAACTACCTGATGATGCCATTAGCTACACTGAAAAATATTTCAAGCACCTCAGTAGGAAATAAATGTCAGTGTCTTTGACTGTACTCTTTGGCCCATGATAGATGCAGAGACTTATGCAGCACTTGGAAATTATAAAATTTTACAGCTCATTAGCCACTTTGGGTGAATTTTAAGTGATGAGGAAAAATGTGTTCAGAGTGAGTGGTTTACTCTGAAATTAACAGTAAATAAGATGAAGGAGAATGCTTACAATCTGCTTCAGTTTAGAGATACAAGCCAAAAATGATTCAAAATGTTCTGTGGTTAATTGAGACCATTCCCTGTCTCCAAGCACTTCAGTCTGCACAATAGGATTTAGTTTAATGAACAGATTAAAAATTCCACCTTGTTCTTATCTCCCTACAGACACCACAAATGGTCTCACTGGAATACGCATAGAAGATAAAATTCCATGCACGCGTGTTAATGGAACATCGAGGTGGGAGTGGAGGGGGTGATTTCCAAAAGTGCACAGGCAAGCATGCAACTAATTTGCATGTACAATGGCTGTGACTCATTGTGTAAATTGGGTATTTGCAGAAACAAATGATCAGTTAGACATATCGTATACTTGACTATTTGCATGCACAAATACCCTATTTGCATATAGACTCATAGTTATTGTAAGTGAAAACTAGATATGCAATTACTCAAGCATTTTCTCAAAAATCAGGCCCTTGGATGTATGAGTTTTTTGCACAAGACACATAGTAGAAGTTGAATATGGAGAATCCATCATCTTTATATTACAGGATGGTATATTCACACCTAAAGGCCAGAGACAAAGGAGAGCAGCAGTGGGTATCATTAAAGGATTTGTTGTAATCGTCCCAGTTTTTAAAACATGTATAGTATACGAGGGAGCACAGATACAAGTGGTGAAAAAGCCAGCAGGTTGTTCATAGTTACTGAGCATGTTCAGTAGCTGCTTGAAATCAATGTAGAAACTATGATAAAGAGCAGGTAACTCACACACCTTGTGATCATATTGCCCTTTTGGGCCTTTTATCAATCATGGTAATTGTGGAGCTGATGTAATGGGGTTCTAGTCCCAGTTTTCAGGGATATGTATAAGAGTGAGTGAGTGTGTATGATTTATCTACTAATTTTGACCACTGTCTATAGCACATAGATTTCTTACAACCCCCAGCCCAGAACTCCATGGAATCAAGCCAATAAGAGGTCATAGGATAGCCATTCAGATCCATCTGCAAGATTCAGGAAGGCAGGTGGGCTGGGGGAGAGAGAACCTGAAAAAATATGCAGTTTAGTTGCATCTCTTTCTGTCTCGCTTAAGTGTATTCTAGCTATTGTCCAATATCTAAGAGAGTCAGTCATTTTTTTTTAACTTTCCATACCAAAAGAAAAAAAGAAAACAGTTTTTAATTTTGTTTACAATTTGTTCACTTTTATTTCTTAATGAAAAATTAGAAATCATAATTTTTGAACAAAATGAAACAAAGGCCTGGTCTACACTAACACCCCAATTCGATCTAAGGTACGCAACTTCAGCTACGTGAATAACGTAGCTGAAGTCGACATACCTTAGTTCGAATTTACCGCGGTTCAGACGCGGTCCACACGCGGCAGGCAGGCTCCCCCGTCGACTCCGCGGTACTCCTCTCGCTGAGGTGGAGTACCGCAGTCGACGGCGAGCACTTCCTGGTTCGAATTATCGCGTCCAGACCAGACGCGATAAATCGAACCCGGAAGTTCGATTGCCAGCCGTCGAACTACCGCGGTAGTGTAGACAAGCCCACACATTTTTTTCATTTAGAAAAAAAAATGAGTGTTTTCCCTTCTTTCATTTTTCGACTTTCCTCTCCTTTTTTTCTACTGGAAAATAATGGGTTGGTGGGGATGTTACAAAGAAAGAAAAAAAAAACTAAAAATGTGAGATAATGGATTTCCCCCCTTTTTCTCTAACTTTTTAAACCCCTTTTCCAACTTTTTTCAATATGGAAAAAGTAAATAAGTGAGAAAAAAGTGTTTTTTGGTTTGTGTATGTGTGTGTTTCATTTTTCCCTATCTTTTCCACCTTCCCCTTCTTGGAGCAGTACATATTTGAAAGTGGGAATTATCCCAGTGTTTGGTAAAAATGAAAAAAAAATCAAAAATATTTTCAAATTTTGTCTTTCGTGTTGATTTAAAAAAAATTAATATGAAAATGTTCATTGTCAATGAAACCCTTAAAATCTCTGTTGAAAAAAACCTTTGATCCAAAACGCCTAATCTTTATATACATAGCTGTGATATCCTTGTAAAAATAAGGCATAAATATGGACCCCAGGATGGGAGGTCTTGTCACTGGGGTATGCACTAGATACTTTTGATTGTGACCCTCTCTGTTAGTTACAACAGCTGCAGAGCTCTATAAGACAAGGATCTCCAAATCTTTTTTTCTAATTCAGCCTCATTGGGAAAGGATAGTGCCAGATAAGAGTGGAAACCCCCTGAAAACCTCATGGAAACCCACAGGGTGGATTGTTTTATGTGCTGGAGTTCAGACCTTGTATCACTAACTTCAGGCAGCATGGAAGTAGGAACATGTCAGTTATTGACATTAGAACTGACTATGACACAGAGCTGATGTTTTTTTATTATTGTAGAAACTTTTGGGTATGGACCGAGACACATGACAGTTTTCATTCCAGTCCACTTAATAGAAGAGTACACATGATACATAATATATTTAGGCCACACAAGAGAATGGAATCTCTGAAGATGAGAGAAGGGGTATGAATATTGTGTTGAATAGTGTGATACAGCTTTTAGGAATTATAGGACTGATTTTCTTTTCTGTTGCATTAGCTTTTTATTGGTGTAACTCAGCTGAAGTCACTGGAAGTCAATAGAATTATCCCAGTCTGCAATGCTGTAAAGGAGTGGAGAATCAGACCCCATAATTTACTCCATGAGTGTGTGTTCATAGGCAGCAAGAAGAATCTCCGTGCAAGTCTGTACAGAAAGGATATACTGCTTATACGCTTTTAGCATTTGTTTAAAAAGACTAGTTTGCATGTTATATTGCATTTGTATAAAGTAATTCAATTATATTGATTATATTAAATACTACACACAAAATGTGTTAAAATGCTATGTAAGTTACAAAGTCAAGCATTTGAAAGTTAAGAAATGACAAGATTTGTCCATGCAAACTTAATTCTGCCTTCTTGTGGGGATGCAGTTAAGAGAAACTTTATTTACATGATTACATATTATTTTTCAATGGGATCCCTGCCTCATTCAGTGCAAAGGCAGGGTCTCTCTTTTCCCACCTTAGTATCTTTAACAGTTCTGCAAATGGAAATATACTAGAGATAACAAACCTGAAATCAAACTACTAAACTACATGACATAGAAGAAAAAAGAAAAAAAAGGGGGGGGGGGTTGTTTCCCATACTATTGGTGAACAATGATCATGCTTTATTCCACTTTGACATGTATGGCCAGTTGCACCTTCTAATGCAAGAGCCAGCAAATATTGATCTCTCAAACTAAACATTAAATGTAATGTAGTTTTCACTGATCATAACATATGGAAACTTAGGTAATAATAATTAGGCCATGCGCATCACTAGGTTCCTCATAAGAAAAAAGAGACAAGAGCCAGCCAATTCTAGACTTCACCCTCACTGAACCCTTTGGATGCTGATAATGTCACCAGCGTCACTGGTACCACACAATGCATGAGCCCTTATCTGCCCTATTTCATTCTGCCTTGCCCTCATGCTTGGAAGCTTCCATGGGTATGTCTACACTTTAATTAAAAAGCCATGGTTGACCCATGCCAGCTGACTCAAGCTTGTGAGGCTTGGGCTGTGGGGGAGTGTAATTGCTGTGTAGACTTCTGGGCTTGGGCTCTAGGACCCTGCAAGGTGGTGTAGTCCCAGAGCTCGACCTGCAGCCTGAGTCGGAATGTCTACATCACAATTTAACAGCCCCGCAGCCCAACTTCCATGAGCCTGAATCATCTGGCATGATCCAGCTGCGGGTTCTAATTGCAGCATAGATAGGGGTGCTGGAACAATTTGTATGGTGGGAGTGCTTAGAGCCATTGATCCAAACTGTAAACCCTGTAGCTGATAGAAACCACTTCAGGCCAGGGGGTGCGGCAGCACGCTTAGGTTCTAGCACCTGTGAGTGTAGACATACCCTATATTGACCTCACCACTATAATATCTGAAGGTTTCACAATCACTAATGGATTTCACCCTTACAACAGCCCAGTGAGGTAAAGAAGTATTATCCTCATTTTACAGATGGGGAAATGAGTCTCCGGGTAGATTAAGTGACTTGCCCAAAAATCACACAGGAAGTCTGTGGCTGAACCAGCTAATTAGCACAGCTCTTTTAAATTACCATTCCAGTGCCCTAATCCACCAGACCATACTTTTGCTTCATCTTCTTTGCCCTCCCTTCCTCCATCAACTTATTCTCTCCCCTCCTTTTACATCCTTGAACCCTCGCCCTCCCAACCATTTCACCAACTCTTCTGACATGATCTCAAACATGCATCCTTTATTCCATGCACAGCTCAAAACTAACCAAAGAACAGTGATCTTATTGTTGTAATTTTTTCCTCCCTCCCACCCTAAACTGTTTATTGTCATTGCTTGTCCTGTTATGTCTATGCTTAGATTATAAATACCTTAAGGCATTTAGGCATGCCTTTTATTTGTCTATAAAATGCTGTGAGCATATATGGACTGTATTAGAATATAAAAATTATTAATAGTTAATAACTGTTTGGGAAATCTGGCAGGTGCAGAATTGAGATAGAGGAGCTCTAGAGATTCTTCCTCGTCCAGCATAATTGACTAGAAGGTTAGCAATCCTTCTGTAGTTAAATTCAGCAGAAGACAACAATTTCATATTTCCCAGTAGAATAGTCACAATAATAACTGAGTGTTTTCTGGCTATTCCAAGGCCCTAAAAATAGCTATCTGATTTACTGTTCAGTGAAAGCTACCATCTGCAACTCACTGCCTTTAAAAGATATCTCACCGCCCCTTATGCAAACATGAAATTCACCAATGGCATAGATCAGTCATCCTTGTTCAGTCAAAACTCCTAGTGACTTGAATGAGATTTTTGTCTGATTAAGGAATAGAAGCTCTGGCCCTATATTTAGTATCAGAAACAGTAATATTTCACAGGGTTTGTTGGGATAGCTACTAGCTAGACTACAATATACTCTTGGATGCATGCACTATTCCTGTGCGTTGCATCCATTTGCACTCTAACTCCCTGTCACGGCTTGAAGAACTCACTGATTTTGCACAGTTCATATGGCAGACAAGTATGCACAGGATCAGCTTTCAAGAGGAGAAAATAATAATAAATTCCATGCTGTAGAGCATAACCCTCTCTCTTCCCCCAAAAAAATCTATACACATTTTAGTGAAAAGGTCTATAACATGTTGGACAGATAAAAAAGCATTCTTTGTTTTGTTTTTGACTTTGTTTTTGTAATGATATCCTGAGAATACACAGGCAGCAGGAGGATCCCACACGGATTTCCAAAGAACACAGATCGGTGAACAATAATACCTTTTTTAAAGCTTCATGACTTCTCCCATTGAAAAAGTAGGCAGCACGCAGAAAGGATGGCTTTCTGGTTAATCATCATTATTGCAGTAGCACCTAAGAGGCTCAGTCACAGACAAGGACCCCATTGTGCTAGGCACTGTATACATACGTGTATGTACACACACGCACACACAGCTTACAATCTAAGTATACAACTTGTAGGGACGCATAGCTCCCGAATCGCCAGCCCACGGGTACGGCACACTGTTCCCATGGCGACGAGGCAGGAGTGGCCTTCACCTCAGCGTCTGTGATTAGGAAACTTATTTGGCTGACTTGATTGTCTCCCTCGCAGCTGGCTTTCACGTGCACAAGATATGGGTTTGTTATCTCATGTTGCTGTACACTGTATGCTTCTTCTATGCGCAAGAATTCAACCACTTAAAAGTGTTGTAAGCAGAGAGGTAGAAAGAATAAAAACCCCAGGAAAGTTTTCCTGGGAAGGCTTTTGAGGCTGAGAGGCTTTTCGGCTACCACAGACCAGGCGTTCTGTTTCCTTTCCTCTGTCGTCGCCACAGCTGGTGACCCCGACGTGATAACCTCCTGCTCACCGGCTGGATACGCCGAGTGCACCCCCGCGGCTGTTTGCCGCCCCTGATTCGTGAGTATGGGTGGGGGGACTTTCCAGTGCCCAGAAGGAGCACGCAAGAGAGTTACAAAAGATTATACAGCAACGATCATGTGTCGTTGTCCCGGTCGCTCATATTGAGGACCTTCTAAGGGAAATAGATCGCCAGTGCCCCTGGTATCTGGACTGCGGGTCGTTACGGCTTCTTGATTGGATACGGATTGGGACCACCTTGTATAGTGAGCCCCGTGCCCTGGTCCAGCACCTGCTGCTCTGGCAGCGTTGCAAGGAGGCGCTGGAGGGGGTCAGCCCCGATGGCCCCAAGCCGGTTTCCCTTTTGCCCCCAGGTGATGGGCCACTCCCCTCCTACCCGCAGCTGACCCTCCCTGCGCCGCCGCGGGCGGCGGCGCCCCCCTGCCCACCGGTCGGGCGGGGGGGCGCTGTCGCCGCGGCGGTGCGGCGAGCGCGTGAGGCCGGTCTCTTGACTGACGAGGAATCCAGCTGTGGGTTCGAGGCGTTCCCCGTCTCTTGGCGGGATGATGGAAATGGGGGGCAGATCGTGGACTGGGAAGCTCTCCCCTACTCGGTTCTGCGCGAGCTCCGCAAGGCGGTTCGTGAGACCGGGGTGCGGTCCACTTTCACCCTGGGGATCTTGGAAGGTGTGTCAAACGGTTATTTCTTGCTCCCCCAAGATTGGAAAGACATGTGTCGCATGGTGCTGTCTCCCGCGCAATATGTTGTGTGGGATAGCGAGTATCAGCGAGAGGCGCTTGCGGCGGCAGCACAGGGTGGGGGGGGGCCTATCTCGCTGAGCAGTTATATGGCGCGGGGCAGTTTTCGGGCATCCCCCAGCAGGCGGAGGGCACGCCCCGGGCAGCTTATCCCTGGTGGTCTAGTGGTTAGAATTCGGCGCTCTTACCGCCGCGCCCATATCCGGCCTATCATTCTCCCCATCCACCTCAACCTGTGGGGCCGTGATTTATTAACACAGTTCACTGCCACCATCCATATTGATGATTAGGCGTACGGCCCTCCCCCTCCGTTGGCTCACTGACGAGCCCGTATGGGTTGCGCAGTGGCCGCTTCCTCTGGACAAGCTGGAGGCCCTCCAGCACTTGGTCAGTGACCAGCTACAGGCAGGGCATTTGGAGGAGTCCACTAGCCCCTTTAATACCCCCGTGTTTGTAATTAAGAAGAAATCTGGCAAGTGGCGCCTTTTGCAGAATCTTCGCGCCATTAATAAAATTATACAGCCTATGGGTCCCCTGCAGTGTGGTACCCCCAATCCCAACCTTATCCCCTGTGATTACCGGTTATTTGTAATAGATTTAAAAGATTGTTTTTTTACCATCCCCCTGTATCCTGAGGACCGGGTGCATTTTGCCTTTACCGTTCCGGTCTTAAATTATTCCCAGCCCACTCCACGCTATCAGTGGAATGTGCTCCCTCAAGGCATGTTGAACAGCCCCACCTTGTGTCAGCATTTTGTTGCGCAGGCCTTACGGCCCTTCCGCGCAGCACACCCGGATGCTTTAATCTATCACTATATGGACGACATCCTGGTGGCTCACCCCATCCTTCCTGATGACTGGCTGAACGAACTGCGCCACCAGCTTGCTGCGTGTGGCCTGGTTATAACACCGGACAAAGTCCAGCGCCAGCCACCCTTTTTGTATCTCGGTCACCGTATGCTCCAGTCATATGCCCGCCCAGTTTGTCCCGAGCTGGTGTTGCCCGACCCTCTTACGTTCGTACAGCTCCAACAGTTGTTAGGGTCCCTCAATTGGATCCGCCCTTTTTGCCCTCTGACTACCTCCATGCTATCCCCTCTTTTTTCTGGCCTTCGGCAGGGCCGCCTCCCCGAGGATATCATTCCCGTTTCCCAGGAACAGCGCCAAGCGGTCACCCTCATTAATCGGACCCTGGCCCAAGTGTGGGTCGACCGCCGAGAAAGGGAACAGCCCCTTTTTGCCATTTTGCTTCCCACACTTTCACAACCGACAGCTGTCCTCACCCAGGAGGGGGCAGCAGCGCGTCTTCGTCTAATTGAATGGATTTATTTGACCCACTCCCCTCCGCATACTATCCAGACATTCCCTCAACAGGCCGCCGAGCTGATTTTTAAAGTGCGGGAACGATCCCGCACCCTCTTGGGTTGCGACCCCGCTGCCATTATTGTCCCCATCCCGGCTAAAGACTGGGAACGCGCTGTCTCTTGCAGTGCCACCCTCCAGTTGTCTCTTGCCGACTATGTCGGGGAAATTAAATATCACATTCCCCCTGACCCCCGCCTCTCGCTCTTGCAACAACGTTGCCTCAACCTCCGATCGTCTTTGTCCACCGTCCCCATTGAGGATGCACTTACCCTCTTTACGGACGGCGGCCCAACGTGGGGTGCGGTCAGCTGGCAGGAGCAGGGCACTTGGCAAGTCCGCTTTACCCTACCCCAGCGTTCTCCCCAGCGTGCAGAATTGGCCGCTGTCATCCTGGCCTGCCGATGCTTCCGGGATGACCCTTTTAATCTTATTACTGATAGTCTTTATGTTACTAATGTTCTTAAGTCTCTTCCAGGTTCCTATGTGTCGCCCTCCTGTGATGACAATCTGTTGGCCCTTTTTCTCACCCTGCAACAGCTCCTTTCCTCCCGCTCTAGCCCACTGTTTGTGGCACATATTCGCAGTCACACCACGCTACCGGGCCTATTGACAGAGGGTAACGCGGTGGCCGACCAGGCGGTCAAATCGGTGGCCTCGATTTTTTCCTCCCCAATCGAAAGCCACGCCTTTTTCCATCAGTCCGCCAAAGCCCTTGCCAAGCAGTTCACTCTCCCATTGCATCAGGCACAGGCCATTGTTCGCCAGTGTGACCTTTGTGCTTCTTTATCCAATAGCCCGGAGGTGGGGGTTAACCCTCGCGGCACTTCGGCCAATCAGCTTTGGCAAATGGATGTTACACACTTTCCTCCTTTTGCCCCCTGGCAGTATCTTCACGTGTGTGTAGATACCTTTTCCCATTATGTGTGGGTCACCCCCCAGAAGGGTGAGGCCTCTCGTCATGCCATTAATCACATGATTCGCGCCATGGCAATCATGGGTCACCCGTCCCATCTTAAGATTGACAACGGCCCCGCCTACTGTAGCTCGGCCTTTGCCTCCTTTTGTACCACGTGGGACATTGTCCACACGTTTGGTATCCCGTATAACCCCACAGGCCAGGCCATTGTGGAACGGGCCAACCGTGCGCTCAAACAGGCCCTGGCCCGCCAAAAATAAAAAGGGGGGATTCCAGTAGGCCTTCCTCCCCGCCAGGAATGGCTGGCTGCAGTGCTTTTTACCCTGAATCATTTGAATTTGACTGACAATTACTCTGCGGCAGAACGTCATTTTCGCAGCCACCAGATTTTGCCCCGCCCCCTTGTCAAATATCGCAAGGCCCCGGATCCTCAGTGGCATGGCCCAGCGCCCCTTATAATGTGGGGACGGGGGCATGCTGCCGTTTCTCTTCCTACAGGTCCGTTGTGGGTCCCGGCGCGTAACATCCGCCCGTGGCACCGCGATGGCCTGGCACCAGGGACTGTCGAACCCCATTCCGCAGTTCAACCTACATTTACAGGATCCCGAGCGTCCTCACCAGCGCCCCCCGCGGGAGCCCCCACAGCTCATGACCTGGGGACAGGTTAAAGCCCTCTCATTGCAGGCCGAGCAGTTGCGAGCGCAGCAGCAGCTGGAACCTACCGCGGAAAATTACTTTGTGACATTGTTGGCTTGCCTTAATGCTAATTCACTCCTTATTTTGTGTGTATTGTGAGGTTTTTTGTTGGCCCCTGGCTGCCAAGGCGAATCCCAGATGGAACAGCGGCTGCAGCAACATCTGGGGTGTGAGACTGTAAAGGAAATGTGTTGTTTTAATCTTACTGATAATGGTAACCGCATACAACAGCAAATTGATATGCTGAAGCGTTATGCTCAAGCCATCCGCCAGGACGTTTCCCCTCCTTGGTGGGATTACATCTGGTCATGGCTACCCTCAGGGTGGATAAAAATCCTTTTACAGTATGGGGTCTTGGTCCTGGTCCTTGGCGTTTTACTTTGCTGCTTTGTTCAGTGTATACCCAGTCTGATGGCATTGTGCATGCAACCCTGCGAGGGTGCTCCGTCTAAACACCGCATATAAAATAAAACAGGGGGGGATGTAGGGATGCATAGCTCCCGAATCGCCAGCCCACGGGTACGGCGCACTGTTCCCATGGCGACGAGGCAGGAGTGGCCTTCACCTCAGCGTCTGTGATTAGGAAACTTATTTGGCTGACTTGATTGTCTCCCTCGCAGCTGGCTTTCACGTGCACAAGATATGGGTTTGTTATCTCATGTTGCTGTACACTGTATGCTTCTTCTATGCGCAAGAATTCAACCACTTAAAAGTGTTGTAAGCAGAGAGGTAGAAAGAATAAAAACCCCAGGAAAGTTTTCCTGGGAAGGCTTTTGAGGCTGAGAGGCTTTTCGGCTACCACAGACCAGGCGTTCTGTTTCCTTTCCTCTGTCGTCGCCACAACAACTAGAGGCAATAGAGGAATACAGAAAGACATACAGGAGAGTATAAGGAAATAATCAGGCAATAGCCTAGGATTCTGGCTTCAATTACATGCTTTGCCAGTCACTTAACTAGTCTGTGCTTCACTTCCGCATCTGTAAAATTATGTTTATGCTTGTTCCTCTTCCCTACCCTTTGCCTATCTTGTCTATTTAGGTTCTAAGCTCTTCAGAGCAGTGACTGTCTCTTACTATGTGTCCTTACCTAAGGCTAGCACAATGGGGTCCCTAGCTCTGTTGGGTCTTTTAGGCATAACTGCAATATTGAAGAGCACTGTATAAGCTCAAAAGGTCTGACTTACCCAGCACCACTCACACATGTGCATGAGGTCCTTGACTTTTATCTGGCTCCTTACCCAGTCATTTGTTTCCTCAGTATCAGTCACTTCATGCTTCTCTGCACTACCTGTATTTTCTGCTTGGTGCACTTGGTTAGCATCCATGTGTACACTATGTAGGTGATGGATAGGAAAGCACCTTGACTGAATTCTTTTTGGACAAATCAGATGCTTACTTCTTATAAGATTTTCTAAGACTTCCAAAGATTCTCTGATCAGCTATAAGACTCCTCTCTCTTTAAGGTGACCAGATAGCAAGTGTAAAAAATTGGGATGGGGATGGGGTGGTAATAGGTGCCTATATAAGAAAAAGGCCCCAAAATTGGGACTGTCCCTATAAAATCGGGACATCTGGTCACCCTATCTCTCTTTCATTATTTTAATTCTCTGGCTCATGCTTAGCCATTGTCCCAGGTATATAAAGCCACTGATTCTCTTCAGGAGGGATTCTTCAGTAATAATTTCCCTTGATTTGCAAGATAGTTGGTCATGATCTTAGCTTTATACACGTTCATTTTTAGATTAAAAGCAGAAATCCACTGAGTCACAATTTTGACAAACCTAGAGAAATACAACATATATATTCTTGATTATTTTTTTGTTTTGTTTTTGTTATTCCAGATAATTTACTATCTGGGCAGAATGAGTGGAATTAAAGGAGCATTCAGGGTAAAATGAAAAGTACAACCTCTGAGTAGTAATTTAGGAAGGGGGGTGCTTTTAGTGTTATGGCCACAGACTCTCAGTGTGGCAGGATGCTGTGCAGTTGGTGAGAGACAAAGGGAAATGTTGCTTTAAGCTTCACTGACCTTCAGGATGGAAAACAAGAGAGAAAAAGGAAAACTGCTGTTAGATTAACTAAGAGGCAGGGAAAATCTAAGCATCATCTAGGAACAGCCAACCAGCAGGCCCCATGAGTTTACTAGCCTGAATGCAGGAAGTAGGAACCCAGCCAGCCAGCTATCTGTGAAGGGAATGAGTGAATCAGTTAATCACCCATCCAGATGACAATCAGGTAGCAGTGGTACAGAAGGCAGCACACTAATGGATAAGAGAGTGAGCCCTCTAACTAACCTAACGACTATACATAGCAGTTAGCCAGCCACAGAGCATGAGGAGTTCAGGATGTTAAAGGACACCAAGTTCCACAAAGACAACTGGTGTCTCACAATGATATTCAAGAATAGACATAGCATTTTTTATTTATTTATTTTGTGGGTCTCATGCAAATCTCTGTTTGATGTATCTTTTATAGTTTATATTACTTATTTATATAATGGATTAATCTGAAAGAGATGAGTATTTGATCTCTACTGTTGCAGGAAAATGAATCAATAAATTATATCCCTCCTAACTTGAAATCTTATACCTCCTATCCAATTTGTAATGGACTTATCCCCCCTCCCAACTTCCTAATGAATTTTTTAAAATATATATCAAAATATTTGTAGTTTTCTTGCAAAGAAAGTTACACTTGATTGACCAAGGGAAACCATGAAACGATGGCATCTGTATAACCTCATTCTCCTAATGTCTTTTCTGAATGCAAACTCTTAACACTTGTATCCATTCAAATGTTAGAATTTTTTAAGTATGCATGAATTTGACAGTCCCTGCAAAGTGCGCATGAAATGTTGCATGGCTCATAAAAAGCACTGAAATTCTGCATTCTTGGAGAAGGCCCTGCTGAGAATTTGGTCCTAAAATTCTTCCACTGAGACCCTGTGATCTTGTTCTATGTGAACTGAAGACTGAGAAATTCCAGGGTACTATGGTTAAGGCTACGGTTTTGTCACAGAGGTCACAGAAGTCACAGAATCCGTGACTTCCAAAGACCGCCGTGACTTCAGCTCTCCAGGCCGGGAGCTGCAAGGTCCTGTGCCTCCTGCAGCAGCAGGGAGCTGTGAGGTGTATCTGCCGCCTGAGGCAGCGGGTCCCCCAGCTCTCAGCCACCATGGGCAGCTGGGTACCCCATAGCTCCTGCTGCTGAGGGGAACAGGAGGATCCCAGCAGCTACCCGGCAGCCGCGGTGGCAGGAGGACCCTGGCAGCTCCCCAGCTGCCGCCATGGGGCTTGTGAACCCTGGAAGCTTGCCACCACCACGGGGCTAGTGGACCCCGGCAGCTCCCCGCTGCCACTGGGAGACCCCAGCAGCTCCCAGCCACCGTCATGGGGCAGGGGCACCCCGGCAGCTCCCCGCTGCTGCCACTGTGGCAGCGAGGCAGGGGGACCCCTGCAACTCCCTACTGTGGTGGCAAGGCAGGGGGATCCCCACATCCCGGCTGCCACAGCGAGGTAGGGGACACCTACGGCTCTCCACTTCGGTGGTGGCAGGGGGACCCTGCAGCTCCCCTCTGCCGCTCGGGGCTGGGGGACTCTGGAGCTCTGAGCCCGACAGGTGGTGGTGGCCCGAGCTCCCAGCCACCCTGCAGCTGCCCAGTGCCTTCCAATTTTATCATAGATATTTTTAGTAAAAGTCAGGAACAGGTCATGGGCTTCTGTGAATTTTTCTTTATTGCCCATGACCCGTCTGTGACTTTTACTGAAAATATCCATGACAAAATCTTAGCCTTAACTATGGTTGTAGCATTGTGATTGTTTTGCATGTAGAGCTGGTTGAAACCTAGACTTAAGGTTTGTGAAAATTTTCTTTGATATTGAAATATTGATGAAAAACTTTAATCCAAAGGACCACATCACCTTTTCCTTTCCATATGGTCACAGACTTCTTTGGCTAGGTGAGTGTAAGGAGGTAACTCCGCAAGCGACTCTCACCCGGGTTTTACTGCTAGAGGGGATGATTAGGCCCTGTGTGTTGGCCTTAAAAATGATGCTTTAGGATATCAGAATAGGAATAACTTACTGCATACATCTAGTTTTTTCTATCTGCTTCTTTTCACAGTGCAATCATCTACTGTAGCAGCTGTGAATCCTAGAGAGGCGGTGATTTTGAGGTCTGGGGTGATGTGCTGGTTTAATTTAAATTGAGAAAAACTGGTTACATAGTTCTCTTGTTCAACTACAAAGGAAGCAGAGATGGGGATGCATACCACATATTGCCCCTGCCATATGTTCACTTCTCGCTGCATTGCCATTGCTAGTCTCTTTGCCTCTTTGCTTACTTCTGTGATAACAATGCAGATGGAAGGAAGAGATATTGCTATTGCCATATTCATCATTATCTTGCTCTTTTCAGTTCATAAAGGAAGTTCAGTATTTGGAAGTTTGTTTCTACAGTTCTCTTCTTCCCCTGAAATTATTTTTCAGCCTTGGCTACTTTCTAATTCATGGATTATTATTGCTGTATTTTTTACATTCTGATTATTGTAGTTTCACCCTCCTCTCAAAAATATAGTTGCACAAATGAAAGAAGTTTGAGAAGTTCATTATGAACTTACCTAAGAGCAGACAATACAACATTCAAAGAATAACTAACTTCAGTGCTACCCCCTGATGTTCCATGAACTGAACCTTTTGAACGCATTGCTAACACAGAGGTCATTAATCATGACAAAGCAAGAATGACTTATTTGTATACAATTTGCCATTACTTTTAACAATAACATAGAGGAAAAACAAGCAATCAAATCTGTGTCTTTGACATGCGTGTTACAATAGGTTAATAATCCCTGTCTATTTTGATAATTTCCACCTGATAGGTAGCGACATTACCTTTGTCTACTCTCTCAAGTCATAAAATAACATGGCAGATTATATACTATATTTGAACATACATTCACTTCCAGAATTCTGTGTCTTTAAGGGAAATGTGATATTTATGAACCAATAGAATGATTTCACTAGGGACATAGAAATTTTAATCATACGGCATTAGGGTAACATTTCAGAACCACAATGTCCCATGCATGAGCTATTCCTGTGTAGGGTCTATGAACTCTGTGAGTTGGAAAACTCAAAAGTTTCTGCCTGATCATTTCCTTGAGGATAAGAAGGGCTTGCTCTTTTTCCTCCATCACTGCCATGGAACTAGAAAAAATGAGACCTAGAGGTTCTGTGCTGATCCCTGGGAATCCAAATGTGGTGATATAGAAGAGATCTCTGCAATGGGATCTTATCAGAAATTTCCTCTCCAAAGCACTGTGTATGGGAGCAGATGATCTGGTGCAACAGCAACAGTAATCATCCACTGATCATTCTCTTGGGAATCCTTTCTTGCAGATGACAAAACTTCTCTTAAACAAGATGTCTGCATATGCTTCTTTCTTGTGCAATTCCATGTTTCACAAAGCAACAGAAATCAGAAATGGCCCCCATGGTACATTAATGCATTTGCAAAGACACGCATTGTGCCACAAGCAAAGAATGTGTTTATAGACTGAGAAATAATATACAACTTTTTTTTTAAAAATCAACTCCTTGGCTAAGTACAAACGTATAAATTAGACTATTCATTTCATTTTATTTATTAATATATCATTATAGTAGTGCACAGGGTCTCCACTGTGCAGGGCATTCTGCATATGCATACTAAAAAATAGTGCCTACCTTGACAAGTTTATATTATAAAGCACCAATCCTGCAGACACTTATGCATGATTGACTTTATGCAAATAGTTAGTCCCACTGACCTCAATGAACTACTCACATATGTAAATATTTGCAAGATCAGTGGTTTATTAAGACAAGATGCAACAAGGGGACTTGCAAACACTTGCAAAGAATGGGAGAGGGAGGGATAGTGTAAAAGTGGTTAGATAGACTAAATATGGGTATACTAGATATAATTGAAACCTGTTGAAGTCAATGAAAGCTTTTCAGTTGACTTCATTGGTCTTTAGATCACATCCTGTGGCCACAGTATGGTGGTTTAGACTCAATGTCTTTTTTCCCCCTCAATAAGTTATCAGATGTAAACTAACAAATAAAATAAAAGTTCTGGCAGGAATCTTTCATTCATTATACACTCATTTTAATAGGAAAATAATTTTAATAAAAACTGGAAATCTGGCCTAACTTAAATCTATAGAACTATTATTTACACATTCAAATAAAGATCTCTCAGTTATGAACAAGGCCCTCAATACTGTTACATGAGTGAGCTCTTAGAGCCAAATGTTCTAATGACGCCTACCTACAGTGTATACTATTTAGCAGTTGTGTTGCTTTAATTCAGTTACACTTAAAATAAATTAGCTTCTAATTACTATTGATTGTGAATTACACCACATTTACAACAGAGGGATATTCATTTAACAGACATACTTCAATATACATGACTTAAGTTGCCATCCAGGGAGCCCAGGCCACTGTGGGAAGCCCTGGAGTTCCAGACCCTCCACCTGCCTTAGGCAGCATGCCCCAGGGGGCAGGGAGGGACACAGATCAGGGTCTGCTCTTGGGCACCATGGCCCCCCATCCAAGGCAGGCGGAAGTTCAAGGGATCCCCTTGGTGGTCCAGGCTCCTTGGGCAGCTCTTACCACTGCCTGGCTCAGGCTTCCAGCCTGGTCAAAGAGCAGGGCCTCAGCGGGAAGAGGAGGAGCAGGGGTGGGGCCACAGAGGAGGTGGGGCTCCTGCACGTGTCCCATTTTTGCACCTTGAAAAAGTGGTCACCCTATAAATCAAGCCAGTATAAGAAACAAAGGTCATTTGCATAGCGGAGCTGACTGGAGCTGAGAAGGCTCTACCATATCATCAATGATAGCAGAGAAAGACTGGTTGGCTTAGGGGCCAGCAGGAAGGAGTGTAGGGTTGGAGAGAGAAAACAAAGGGTCAGATCAGACTGTGTGGAGGATATGGTTGCATTGATAAAAGAAAAAGAAAAAGACAAGAGTTGGAGAAGGATTAGGAATGGAGACAGGAGATCTCAAATGATTCAGATTCTGCATCCTTTGGATAAGCACCTAGGCTGAGATTTTCAAAGCTGTCTAAGAGATTTGCATAGTTGCCCTTAACATTCATGGAACTGGGAGTCCAAGTCCTCCAAGTATCAGAGGGGTAGCCGTGTTAGTCTGAATCTGTAAAAAGCAACAGAGGGTCCTGTGGCACCTTTAAGACTAACAGAAGTATTGGAGCATAAGCTTTCGTGGGTGAATGCCCACTTCATCAGACGCAAGTAATG
>NW_020664561.1:19408449-19432265 GCF_002925995.2 Terrapene triunguis | reverse complement strand
CTTAAAGGTGCCACAGGACCCTCTGTTGCTTTTTACAAGTCCTCCAAGTGTCTTTGAAAATCCCATCCCTGAACAATTGTGGGCTTATGTGAACCAAAGCTATGACCCTAAAGAAGTTTGCCCATCTTTTAGTATGATGCAATAATCCCATTCCAAATATGGCTGTTTGTTTCAGCAATCTATTTGCACCATAAATTGGGGGGGAGGGAGGAAATCTCCTTCCAGGATACTAAACTGAAGCATTTCTTCCTTGTAGAGTTGTCTTTCCTTCTGAGCATTATGGCCTTTTTAATTTTCAAGTGTGTGTGATCACTTCCAAATGCTTGCTGGCAAAATGGACATTTCACTTAACTTCTGCTAATTGCACTGACTATCTCAGTAGTTTATGTAATTCTCTTTCTGTTTTTCATTATAATACTAATCAGAATATTATTTTCATCTTTGATGTTCCCCTTTGTTCTAGGAATATATTGCCTACATCAACTATTACAAGTTTTATTATTATCATCATCATTAAACATTCCTATTATGGTAGCGCCTGAAGGCCTCAAATTAGGATTTGGTACTCTTTGTACTGGGCCCTTTAAAAACATAGAAAAGAGATAACTTCTGGGTAAGTTTCCTCTGCAATTAGTAGCCTCAATTTGTATGCTCATGTATAGTCAAAAACAATATTGCTGTTTCACTGCTTGTAATGGAAGCTGATTACTAAAGCAAAGATATCCTAGCTGAAATATCTTCAAAGGCTTTCTCTAATAATTATTGTACATTTATTATAATTTGTCACATGCAGAATTTCATATATCCTACCTAACAGCACAAACATAATTTCGCTAAAAGGATCCTAACAAAGTAACTTTTATTGAAGATGTAGGCAGTGTAGTTGATGTTGGTATTCGGATAAAGTCTAATGTATCTGAATCAGGGAAACATGCTTTTAGCATTATTTTTTAGCCTTTCAAACAGCACATTTATATATTCAGTAGCAAATACTTATTATATTTTGCTGTTTCTTGCTCTTTCAAAATAGGAAGGCAAATCTTTCTGATGCCAAAAGCTAAAGATGAGTAGTAGCTTTTCTCTTTTATAATTTAAATATTATGAGCCCCATTCTTCATGATGTTTGGGGCAACTCTGCAGTACAAAGCTGCCCTGTAGACAGCTGAGCTACCCAGTGGAAAATCTCCCAGAGTAGGATGGATCTTTGTGTGGTGTAGAGCTTTTGAAGCAGCTGCCAGTGGCCAGAAAATGGGACATGGTGGATCTCTCGAGCATCTGTTTGATCCCTAGCTCCTGGTGCACTCACAAAAGCTCTTGGCAGCTAGCATCATTTAGAGCAGTCCTCAGTTTGCTCTAATTGATGCCAAAGATTGGACCAATTCCAGGATCATGTTGATTTAAAAGTCACCTTTGCCTTCCCCTCCTGGGATGCATAAAGCACTCCTTGGCCGTAGCACAGGATCTGACCCCAAAGCGTTTTTATTTGTTTTTAAATAAAAGATAAAGATGGCCAGGGACCTAGCTATTTTCATAATGAAATGTAAAACCCATTTCTGACATAGCTTTCTCTCAGTAATTTCTTCATACAGAACCACAAATCCATATGCACACACAGGCATAACCAAGCAAACAGCATTCCCCTTCTGCTTAAATTATTAAAACTATTTTTCCTAGAGGCTGGAAAAGGAGAAAGTGAGTTCTATTTTTAAATTTTTGGTGTGGGGCATAGAGGTACCAAGATAGATAAGATGGCAAATATAGATAGAAGCATTTTACTGGGAATTATCTTAGTTATTCTCTAGTTGTTTGGCTACTGAAGCCAATGATAACATCATAGAATTATAAACATCATTGTAACAGTACAGCAATAGAGCAACATATCATTTCTGTTTGCATTTCATGCTGACCTCCAGAATCATATTATTTTTTCAGATATGAGATCTGTAATGAAATAAGAGAATAAATGTGTTACACATAATTCTACTGCTTTCATTTGAATAGAAAAACAAATGGTGCAATCTTCTTGGAGTGGAACAGATTATCAGCTGTTATGCGAATGCCACTTGGGGAAAGGCAGTTGGCGCTCAGACCACCCTTAGGCCCTCAACTTTAAGTATAACCTGTCATTTCAAATTGCTCTTTGGGGATTCAGTGAAATTATATACTTTGCTTATTATTATTATGTAGCAATGATCAAAGAGTGAAAAATGTTCACTTCCCACATATTTCTTATAACACCTGATCCATCTATTGCAAATACTGTATGTGTATGTAAAACATATTAATAATAGTCATGTGTATTATAGGAGCGCCTAGGGACCAAATGAAAATGGGGCTCCATTGTGCTAGACACTATACAAACACAGAGTATTAGACAGTCTCTGCTCCAAACAGCTTACAATCTAATTGACAACAGAGATAAAGGGCAGGGAGAAGAGACAGAAAATATAAGCTGAACATATAATTATTATTATTATCATCTTTGAAGATACACCTCAAAACCCTCTATTTATATCATGAGTATTTGCAAGTTAGAAAGCAGTATACACATCACCCAAGACTAAAATTCACCAATCATCTTTTTACCCTGTTTTTAGGTATCATTGTGCACCTTCCTTATATTTGTTAGGATACTGCTTTCCGAACCAGTTGGGAACAGCAGTACATCCCAACCTGTGCTAGGACACACCAATCACGCATTTTGGCTTTGACAGGTTTTCTGTTTTCTAATGCCAAAGCTGACTTCAGCTTTGCAAAGTGTGGTGGGACACTTAGCGTAGGTAAACAGAATTGTGGGAAGACGGGTAACCTTGTCCAAGTTAAGGTCAACTGCACCTGTATTCCCCCTCTATGGATCAGCAAAGGGCACATATTCTTAGGCTTCTAGCTCACCAGCCACCACTTCTCTCTGGCAGAGATAAGTGTCTTGTTCCCTCCTGACTGGACTATTTCCAGGGTTCACAGATCCCTGCATACACTGTGAAATTTCCCAGTAAACTCTGACTGCTGATGCAGGCCTGATTTACTTTTCTCCTCAGAGACAGTAAACTGTAATTGCCACAGTTAAGTTACCACACAGCTCTTTCTAAGCAAGCTCATTTATTCTTAAGGTAAAACAGCATTACAAAGTAAACACACTAAAACAATAAAAGGACCTACGAGCATGCTAATAAGCTTACCAGAGAGTAGCCCAACTCCAGCAAGGTCTCTGGCTGGTGAACAGTCCTCCAAACCCCACCAAGAGGTTTTTCTGTGGTTACTAGTTCATAAGTGCTTTGGCTCAGAACAAGCACACTCATGAATCGGAGTCACTCCTTTATCCAAGTTGGGTCTTTGAAGAGACCATGATTAGGTAAACAGCCAGACAATGAGTTTTCTTCAGTTTCAAAAGGATGGGTCTAGAGGTGGTTAATTTGCATTCTCCTCCTCCCAAGTATTTTCTAGGAATCCCACTTAACTTCATTTGTCTAGCACAATGTTCCAAAGAGTACTTTGAAGCTCAAAAGTGTTCATATTAGCCATGTCTCCTCCTCAAAAATATTACATATCATTCCACAATAATACACCTCTACCCCAATATAACGCTGTCCTCGGGAGCCAAAAAATCTTACCACGTTATAGGTGAAACCGCGTTATATCGAACTTGCTTTGATCCACCGGAGCGTGCAGCCCCACCCCCCCGGAGCACTGCTTTACCGCGTTATATCCGAATTTGTGTTATATTGGGTCGTGTTATATCAGGGTAGAGGTGTACATAACCATTTACATTCTTAATACAATGTACTAAAGTACTTAAATTTATTGTAGAAAATTGCTATCTTGGTCACAAACATAACTTTCCAATACATACATACTATATATATATATGTATATCAGATTAACACCATGTACATAACACCTATGAATGTGGTATATACTTCGCCTAACACATATACATAGTGGATAACATCAATATGTTCAAGAAAAACTGACCGTGGAAAATAAATGGAAATTAAAAGGAGTCAACATTTGTCAAATAATTTCTTCATTACGAAATATTCCCAGCTCTATTTATTCACTACTGCTGGTAGCACTGGAAATTATAGCATGCAAACCTGTGTTATAACAGCCTTTTGATGAAGTCTCTAAGTAACTTACACTCTCATAAGCATTATTATTTTAAGTCAATGGGACATTCCAAGTACATGCCTCAGTGTTATCTGGATTGGAGTCAGAGTGTTTGACTGTTAATATCTTTCAGGATTGAGTCCATAATGCTTTGAACAGTCAGATAGGAGTGCTACCCAATGAGTGCTTTGAGGCTTTTACACTCACAAGAATATCATTGCAGTCTTCTCTAATAGATTGCAATGGGCTTTTTATGATACGTTGCTCTTGGTTCACTTGTTGCAAGCAGAAGACAAAACACATAGATTTTAATCTCACAATTGGTTGTTTTAATTATATTGTCCATATTTTATTATTCCCTTGTATGAAAAGAGAATTTTGGATTCTTGGCACTTTGTTAAATAGATTGGTCCTGAAATCTGAAAATGTGTCCCTTTATGTCTTTCATCAACCTTTCAGAAATGAAAAGTACCAAGTATTATTTAAATAACGAATTATTTCTGGGAAAGGCTAAGAAGCTGATTTGTTATTCAGAATGACGGACCTGCTGCACTTATTCAAACTGAGTATAGAGAAAAAATAGCTGGGTTTCCTAACAATAGTATTTAAACATCTGTTTACAGTTAGAATTGAAATGCTTTTAGATGTAATAGAACTGACACTTTTAACATTGCTTTAGTATTTTATTACTTTTCTAACACTGTCCTTATTGTTTTGGAGTTTAACTGCAAAATAACAAAATAATTTAGGTTATTGAAAATCCATTAAGAAGTGAAGGTGTCTTTACAAAAGGTGCTATTCAGGACAATGAAAAACTTTCTTTTATTCCTTATTCAGATCTCAGGACTTAGTTCTAGTGCCACTATCCCACTACATTGTATCCTAGCCTTGAACCTTGCAGACACCAAAGAGATTTGCCTCTTTTATGTCCTTGATATGCAGGCTGCTCAAAACTGAGGATCTCAAACTAATATGCCTTGGTTCAAACTGCTTATGTGGACCTTATTATTTAAGGGAATAAGTAACTGATGGTTTTAGCTTTTAACCTCATTCATAAAATACACAGGCCATAATATATCCTGCAATTTTTGCCAAAAATCTTTAAACAAAACTGATCTTGAGGGCTTCTGTGTAAAGAATGATATATGGAAAAGAACTGTTTAAGTAGCACTGGGAAGCAACTCTGATTTCTTTTCCACATCCATCATCTCTGCACAAGGATGAACAATTAAAATAGTTCAGGGCTGTAGGGTTTATGACAATCCAAGTTCATCATTTAAATGCCTATGATATCACTTTAGGGTGCAGGAAGCAGATAGAAAGCATAAATGTTAATTATGAGCTTGTAAAGGGAATGAAAATCCTTACCCTCCAGTTTGCTTGCCGGCAGTTTACAAGTTCAAAAAGCCCAGTAAATCATACCTAGTTACACAAACATAGACACATATTGGAGTTTTATTGTAAGGAAGCTATTCCCCATTACATAAAATCACTAAGCAGACACATGGTCAGATTCACTCTGCTTACTGCAAGGAGAAGCAAACTGTATTTCTCTGCATCTTGCTGGTGTAGGCAGGGGCGGCTCTATGTATTTTGCCGCCCCAAGCAGGGCAGTCAGGCTGCCTTTAGTGGCATGCCTGCAGGAGGTCCGCTGGTAGCGCGGATTCGGCAGCATACCTGCGGGAGGTCCGCCAGTCCCGCGCCTTCAGTGTACCCGCCACCAAATTGCCGCCGAAGCCGCGGGACCGGCAGACCTCCTGCAGGCATGCCGCCAAAGGCTTCCTGACGGCTGCCCTCACAGTGACCGGCAGGCCCCCCCACCCCGCGGCTTGCCACCCCAGGCACGCGCTTGGTGCACTGGTGCCTGGAGCCACCCCTGGGTGTAGGGAGGGACTGCTGGTAGTGGAATTACTATTCTGGAGAAAGCATCCAGAGTTTGCAGCTTGGATTCCCCCCTGGAGGGTAATCATTTCTACCAGCAGCTCCATAGGAGCCCTCCTGGGTGAGACTGCTAGTCATGTGATGAAACAGACCCTTTTTGGGATGAACTTGATCGTTTTGCCCAGTCCAAGAGGGACTGTAGCTACTTTGTGCTATCAAAATCTTCCTCCTGGGTGCATTTTCTTCTTGCACAAACCCTGCACTTGGGTTAATAGTGGCACAACCCAAAGGTGATTCTGTCCCCTTTGCTTCAATTAAAATTGTAATTCTGCAATGCATGTAAATGGCGCTGCACTTTTCTTTTATTTTGCTATAAAAAAAACAGTTTTCACGATTTCAGAGTATCATATGAACAGGTTCTATTGAATATCATAAATTGTTTGAATGGACTGTCTTTACTTGTACCGTAGAAAGGAATTGTAATATTGTAGGAGAGAGGTTTAAGTAGAAGTCTAAAATATGGGCCTGATTGTAAACTCATTTTCCACTAGTATAGCTCCACTGGCTTCAGTAGAGGTTCTGCTGACTTACATCATCTAGCGTTATATTCCTCTCTTATTCACTCTTTGATACCAGGTCTACTGCATTTGCATCCAACCCAAACCTCTCGTAAGATGATGCCGAGACCCTTTCACTCTAAATCTTGGTCTTTTTACTTTATTATTTCACCATCTTTGCATGAAAGTTGAGCTTACTTATATGTAACTGGAGGTTCTTCAAGATGTGTGGTATGCTGCTTGGAGGGTAACATGGTGGGGAGACACTAGTTCCAGAAGTGGATGGACTCCGAGCAGAGCGACAGGGACTTGGTGCCCCTCTATCTGTTGATGTAGGCGACCTCTGTCATGTTTTCAGAGAAGAGCTGAACATGATGGGCAAAGATGAGTGGCCCATCATGGAATGCATGGCAGGCCAAACGAACCACCCTCAGCTCCAGGATATTGATGTCCATGACAGCCTTGCATTGTGTCCAAACCCCCGAGCGGTGTGCTGATGCAGATGGCTGCCCCAACCGGAGAGGGAGGCATCCAGGATAGGGCGGGGAAGTGGGTGCCAATGAGCACCTTGGAAGGATTGGTCCACCAGGTGAAGAAGGCCAGAGCCGACCATGGGATGAGCACTGTGGCACTGAGGTGATCCTGGTGGGGTCAGAAGACCGACAGGAGCCACATATGTAGGCTGCGCGTGTGCAAGCAGGAATGCAGTGTCATTTAGGTGCAGGCCACCATGTGCTGAGGAGGCAGAGGTAATACCGTGATGCCTGACTTACGGCTTAAGTCCTCCACGACAACGGTGAGGACTGTGAAGCGGTCTGCAGGAAAAATGGCACATTCCACCATGGAATCCAAGTGCGCACCAATGAAATTGATACAGACACCAAACGTGGTGAGGAGAGAGCAGAGAGTGCGAACTGCGGATGTAATCTCAGTGTGGGAGAGTGTGACCAGAGGCCAGTAGTCCAGGTAAAGGTACATGAAGTACTCCAGATGTCTCATCTGGACCACCACAACCATGAATACCTTCATGAAAACCTATGGGGCAATCGCGATGCCAAAGGAGAGAACCTAGAACTGGTCACCCACATGAAAGCAGAGAAATTTGTGGTGAGCCAAATGGATGTCAATATGAAAGTATGCATCCTGCATGTCAAGAACTGCAAACCATGCTCCCCGAATAAGGGAGAGGATGACTGATGTGAGCGTCACTGTATGGAACTTGATCTTCATGATGAAGGTGTTGAGGAGGGGAAGATCGAGTATAGGGTATAGGCCTCTCCCCCCCGGCCGATGTGCTGTAGGAGGTCATGATGGGAGAGATCCCCGGAGGGCATTTGTGGAGGTCCCTGATGCAGGGGAAAGGAGAGAAATTCTATGGAGTAATTATGCTGCACGACCTCTAGTACCCAATGATCCATGATCCTGCCCCAGCTGTGGGACTCATTATCGAAGATAGGAGGCCTGATATGTCATGTCTGAGTGGGGATGGAAGGGTTGGTGCTGCTGTTTATGTTAGGGTGCCAGTGTAGAGGGACCTGTGACCTGGGGTTATCTGAACCCAAAGCTATGGCAATAAGTCTCTGTTTTCCAGGTGGTGTCAGGAAATAAATCTGTGGGGGACATAGCACCTCCGCACTAGAAGGAGTACTCACCACCGGTGAAAAGCGCTGCACCAAAGGTTCCGACGGTCCAGGGTCGGACTGCACACACAGATGGAGCACTTTCTCCATAAGGAATTTGCGGAAGCGAAGTTGGCATGCTTCCGGAGTCCGTGAAGGGAAGGAGCGAGAGATCTCACAGAAAGATGAGTCTCCTCGAGACAGTAGAGAAAGCACTGGTGCTCATTGCTCACTGAGAACAAGTGAGGGCACAACACACAGTTTTGGAACCCCAGGACATGGGGCACAGTTCCTAGGGTGTGACACAGAGAACTGACTATGCTAAGTACTATGTACAGTTAACTAAGGAGAAAAACAAAAGAACGCTAGCTATGAACAAATGAAAGGGCTTTGTTAGGCAAAGCCACGATCACAGAGGAAGAGAGATTCCGACTCCAGTCATGCGGCGGTAAGAGGGAGCTGAGAGGGCGTTGCTCTGCACAGCCTCATATAACCTTGTATGAACCACATGGCTACATACAATGCTCATGTGGGTCAATGCACACTGCTACAGAAATCTTCCAGCTCTGGTGCATGGTGCATATGTGCACCCACATTTGCAATACATATAGGGACCATCACTCAAAGAAGAATGGCCTTTTGCCACATCATGACTGTATGCTAGCTACTGCCACCTTTCTTCCTTCACATACATCACCTTCATTTTTAAATCTCTCTTCTGCATGACCTTTGGTTCACATATAACTGATTGTTCCATCAAGCCAGGCATCACCTGGCATTCAAGCATTAACCTTCCTGTACTTAGAACCCAATCATATGGATTATCTGTGAAACTCCGCATTTTGTGTCATAATGAAACATGAAACTATTTTACATCTTTCTTCTGTAGCAGTAGGAGATTGTAGAAGAATCTTTCAAAAATAGGCAAGAATATGGAACAAAATTTTGTAATATATCAGTATCTTGGGATAATATAAAAGGGAGATAAGAGCTTAAAACATAATAGACAACAGACATTTTCCAGCTTTGTTCTCTAAAACATTTTTGCTCAAGAAGAAAACAAAAAGAGTATAAAAGATGGATACAACAAATCTGATATTGAAGTGTAGCCAGTGTTGAAACTTAAAATAGACCAAAGAAAAGTTTAAGGCTTGCCTAGGAGCAAGACTCCCATGATGCTTTGATTTTAAAGTAAAGCTAATCTTAGAGAGTGGAATTTTACTGAGCAGTGACCTTTAACATATATTGACGTTGTTGTAACATGTACTGTAGTACTATATTAACCACATAATGTATAACGAATGAAATTGTGCAAAAAAGGGCATCAACAATGACTGACCATCAAGTGTTGAGACAGTTGGAAAGTTACAAGGGAACAGAGAACTTAGCAAATAACCTGAGATAAGGAGACATATGTACCAAAAGGGGGAAATAGATAATGTTTGGAATGATAAACAATGAAGGGTACAAGGATATAATTACTCTAAGAAAACATGAGTAAGGAAGATCATTGGCAGATGAGACACAGGCTGTCAGGTGCTACAGGGAAGGTCTTCTGCAGTTGTTGGTAATTGTATGCCTCTCTGCGTGTGTGCTATCTTTACTAATTGCTTGATCAATCAATCCAATGAAAGCTGATTTAGCCAAGGTCTCTTATTATTAAACATTTCAATTTGTAAACACCTAAAAGATAAAAAGGTGATAAGTAACAGTCAGCATGGATTTGTCCAGAACAAATCAAGTCAAACCAACCTAATAGCTTTTTTGATAAGGTAACAAGCCTAGTGGATGGGGGGAAGTGGTAGATGTGGTATATCTTGACTTTAGGAAAGCTTTTTATGCTGTCTTCCATGACCTTCTTATAAACAAATTAGGGAAATACAATCTAGATGGAACAACTATAAGGTGGGTGCATAACTGGTTGGAAAACCATTCCCAGAGAGTAGTTACCTGTGGTTCACTGTCAAGCTGGGGAATATCAAACGGGATACTGCTGGGATTAGTTCTGGGTCTTGTTCTGTTCAATATCTAAATCAATTATTTAAATAATGGCATAGAATACAAACTGTCTTCATTCCATACAACCTACCTCAGAAAAATCCTCCAAATATTTTGGCCCAGAACAATCTCAAACCAAGATCTATTGACACAGTGCAGCCAAGAGGATATGAGCACCATCATTGCCAGGAGGCGTTGGAGATGGATTGGCCATGTGCTTCGGATGGAAACTGATTCCATCACCAGAGTAGCAATAAGATGGACACCTGAAGGCAAGCAAAAACAACATGGCGAAGAGCTGTGGAAGCCAAGCTGAAAAACCTGGGGCACAGCTGGGGAACCATTAAAAGAAATGGTTTCTTGCTAGAAACAGACAGGAGTTGAGAAGCTTCGTCACTGCCCTAAACACCAGAGGTGTAATGGGAACATGATGATAATGATAGAGTATACGTAATGTTTGTGGATGATACCAAACTAGGAAGGGTTGCAAACGCTTTGGAGGATAGGACTACAATTCAAAATGATCTGGACAAACTGGAGAAATAGTCTGAAGTAAATTGGATGAAATTCATTAAGAACAAATGCAAAGTACTCCACTTAGGAAGGAATAATCAATTGCACACATGCAAAATAGGAAATGACTGCCTAGGAAGGAGTACTGCAGGGTCATAGTGGATCACAAGCTAAATATGAGTCAACAGTGTATACTGTTGCAAAAAAAGCAAACATCATTGTGGGATGTATTAGCAGGAGTGTTTTAAGCAAGACACAAGAAGTAATTCTTCTGCTCTACTCTGCACTAAGAACTCAGCTGGAGGACTGTGTCCAGTTCTGGGTGCCACATTTCAGGAAAGATGTAGACTAATTGAAGAAAGCCCAGAGAGGAGCAACAAAAATGATTAAAGGTCTAGAAAACATGACCTATGAGGGAAGAGAGAAAAAATTGGGTTTGTTTAGTCTGGAGAAAAGACTGAGAGGGGACATGAAAACAGTTTTCAAATACATAAAAGGCTGTTACAAGGTGGAGGGAGAAAAATTGTTCTTGTTAACCTTTGAGGATAGGACAAGAAGCAATGGGCTTAAGTTGCAGCAAGGGAGCTTTCGGTTGAACATTAGGAAAAACTTCCTGTCAGAGGAGTTAAGCACTTGAGATTCTTAAGAGCAGTTTAGACAAATGCTTGTCAGGGATGGTCGATAATACTGAGTCCTGAGTGCAGAGGACTGGACTAGAAGACCTCTTGAGGTCCCTTCATGTCCTGTGATTCTATGAAATCTGAATTAAAAGAATTCTACCTACTAAATGTATGATCATACTCAAGAAGTCGCATACATTATTGATTACTGACAAATTATTAATTATTGATTATTAATTATTAATGCCAGTTTGTTCCTAAGACATTTCAGAAAAACTTGATCCTAAATTTAAGGTTATTTCTTCATTTTGAATTTCATTATTCTTATTCAGAAACATATTTCAAATTAAAGTTAAGTTTCTGATGCTGCATGGTCGGTTACAGAAAATTCCTGATTTATAAACTTGATTTTTTAAGCAAACATAAAAGGAGAGCAGCCTCAGTCTCTATGTTATCAAATTTCTGTCCTCTTTATTTACCCATTCACCTCTTCAAGCATAATGTGGCCTAACAGTCTATTGAAATAAATGGGGGTCTTTTCATTAACTTCACTTGGCTTTGGATCAGACACATAGTGAAGAAATGTAATCAGAAGCTCTGAAAATATTCAACTGTGAAAGAACCAGTGAATCCAAGTTAATCCCAACTCTGTTTCTAAAGACTGCCTTACAATCGTATAACTCTGCAATCAAGTAACTCTGATGGTGTCAGCTAAATAGTCTTGCCTAGTGATGATTAACTATTATGTATACCGGGGTGGGCAAACTACGGCCCACGGGCCACATCCGGCCTGCGGGACCGTCCTACCTGGCCCCCGAGTTCCTGGCCCTGGAGGCTCGCTCCCGGCCCCTCCCCCGCTGTTCCCCCTGGCCCGCAGCCTCAGCTTGCCCCGCCACCGGCGCAATGCTCTGGGCGGCGGGGCTGTGAGCTCCTGGGGCAGTGCAGCTGCAGAGCCCGGCCTGACCGGTCTCTGTGCTGTGTGGTGGTGGTGGTGGCAGCAGTGGCAGCGTGGCCTGCTCCAGCCGGGTGGCGCGGCTGTAGCGCCGCCAGCCACCGGTGCTCCAGGCAGCAGTGTAAGGGAGCAGGGGGGGTTGCATAGAGGGCAGGGGAGTTTGGGGTGGTGGTCGGGGATGGGGGTGTGGATGGTGGTCAGGGGGAAAACGGGGTTGAATGGGGGCAGGAGTCCTGGGGGGCAGTCAGGAAGGAGGGGTGGCTGGATGGGGTGGCAAGGGGCAGTCAGGGGCAGGGGTTATGGGAGCAGTCAGGGGACAGGGAGAAGGGGTGGTTGGATGGGGCAGGGGTCCGGGGGGGGGGCATCAGGAATGAGAGGAGGGGTTGGATGGGGCAGCGGAGGTCTGGGGGCAGTCAGGGGACGGGGAGCGGGGGTGTGTGGATGGGGCAGGGGTTCCAGAGGGGCCGTCAGGGAACAGGGGGGGTTGGTCAAGATAGGAGTCCCGGGGTGGGGGGAGGAGGCAGATAGGAGGTGGGGGCCAGGCCACGACCTCCTCCCCTAATCGTCCTTCCATACAATTTACGAAACCCGATGCGGCCCTCAAGCCAAAAAGTTTGCTCGCCCCTGATGTATACTCTTGGTTTGAACAAATCTAATATTTTGTTTATCAAATCAGAGTGAGAGAGGATTCCCCTAAAGCATCAGTCTTAAAGCCATCATCAGTGAAACATTCTGTAAACAAATTTTGTCTCAAAAAAAAAAAATCAATTTAGTTATTTTCTTCAAGTCTTATCTTCTTCCAGTTCTTCTTGTCTGCTGCAGGAGATGTCTTTTCAGTCATGATCTCCTAATTCCTTCTACATTCAGATTCTGAAAACGGTTATTGCACAAATATTCCCTCCTTTTTCTTTCTCACTGAACAATGATAACTATCAACTCAGGTTTTCTGAATGGACCACCTGGGTAATGAAAAGAAGTGAAGAATCAGAAAAAGAGCATCAGACACAAGGCACAGCTCTGTGTTCAGATATGTAGCAGACCCAGCTGTAACCAAGTCACAGTCAATTACATTTATAGGACAGCAAAAGAGATCCAAAGAAAAAGGAACAGCATATAATAATAATAATAATAAATAATGCCTAGTTCTTATATAGCACTTTTTATCAGCAGATCTCAAATCACTTTACAAAAGCCAAAAAGGTCTGAGCCAAAGTTTGTGGAAAGACTTGACTTAGTGGACTGTCAGTCAGGCCCTATGTACACTCAAGTGTAATAATGTCACTTTAGATGAATACATTCATTTGAGACTATGGTTAAATACATTATACATTATTATCTTGGCTTTACAGTAAATTAGCTTGGATTTCAATGCAAATTTCCTTTGGATAAACATTTACAGAAAGCCTAAATATACTTGTTGGTCTGCAATATTGTTGGGTGGTAGAAGGTGGGGTTAACAAACTGCTGGCAATATTTGCATTCATAAGAGTTATTAAAAAGCAATGAAAAATGAATTATTTGCTTATGTCAGCATGTGTGTCTGGAGAAGGGCAGGAAGTGCTGGACAAGGAATATTTTTACTTGAGTATCCGTTTCTGATTATCATAAAATGTCATTCCCACTGTTACATTAAGTCAATGGTAAAGTAAACAAATTCACAAAAAATGACTAAAATATATTAAATCAATAGCTACATCAATTATTTACAGGCTAGTGTGGAAAAATTCTCTTTATACTTAGAAGAATCGATTGAATGAATAAGAAATCAGTATGCTGTAGTCATGAGGGAGAGTCACTGCCTGTAGTATGCTGAATGTATATGAGGCCGCCAGAATGAATGAATGCTATAAACAATGCCCTTTATCCATCAGTGATCCTCTGATTTGCGTATTACAAATATGATGTTTAAACATGAAATTATGTGGCATTGTTCAAATGCCCCAAACACAGCTGTGATCATTCACTGTCCATCAAAACTTGACAAAAAGTAAGAACTACCTTCAAAAAGCTATTTTTCTCCACTCTAAATTTTTCACTGAAGCTTCCCTTCCCAAAATGGCTTTTTGCCCTGTTATTGCATATGAGTCAATATAATACAGGCATGGAGAGAATGGTTACATGTCCTTTGATTCCACTCTTAGGCTACATGGGAGCTTCCTGTAAGAAAATAAGAAGATATAGAACAGGGTCTTTTTTTTTCTTCAGATAGCAAAATCCATTTTCCTGGGACATGTATGTCTTCTCTTGATCTCAGGGCATCTGCACAAATAACCTTTTCATCATTCTTCTCAGACTTCCTCTTCAATGCGGATAGCTCATTTTACTCAGCTGCTGTGCTGCTGTTGATTGCCTCTCTCATTTTTGTTTGCCAAACCCTTAACCAATAAACTTATGAAGTCCAGTGTCTTGGCATCATCTTACCAACCTGGACTCATGCAGTTAATGACATTAAGAGACCTGCCCTTTTGTATTAAGTCAACATTTTGGAAGTGCCAAGCTAGTGACAGGGGCATTTGATCTGGCAAAATCTCAGCAAGGTAGAAGTGCTGAGCCAGTGACACCACATATGTATATCTTTTAACATCAAACCAGCATGCTAGATGTGCTGAGCCAGTGAACTCACCAAGACATGTGATTTTGCTTCATCCTAGCAAATTAGAGTTGTTAAACCAGAGGCCTCACAGATTAGGCCTTCATATAAGGCCAGTAAGCTAGAAGTGCTGATCCAGGGACCTGACTGAGACCGAGTGTTAACATAAGCCAGGCAAACTAGAGGTGTTCAGTCACTGACCTCACATTTGCCCATTTCTAGACATGAGCCCAGAAATATAATGGGGTTGAATAGTGGCATCACAGAGGTCTATCCTCCGATATCAGTGCACCAAGCTAATGATGCTGAACTGGAAACCCCGCTGAAAACGGTGACTTAAAATCAGCCCATTAAGCTAACAGTGCTCAGTCAACCTCACAAAAGTCTGTCTGGACATTAGTGCATTAGCGTAAGGTGCTGAGCTAGTGAGCTTATAGAGGCCTGTGTTTGGCATCTGAACAGCAAGCTAGAAATGGTTGAGGTGAAGTTAAAGGGAGAACCATGTGGGAACATGGCCAAAAAGAGGTAAAGTTCCCCATCCTCTCACTGTAGTGGACTTGAAGGAACTGAACTCCTCTTCCCTTTTTCTCTTCTCTGACTGGTAAAATGAAGGTTTCAGAGTAGCAGCCGTGTTAGTCTGTATCCGCAAAAAGAACAGGAGTACTTGTGGCACCTTAGAGACTAACAAATTTATTAGAGCATAAGCTTTCGTGGGCTACAGCCCACTTCTTCAGATGCATATAGAATGGAACATATATTGAGAAGATATATATACACACATACAGAGAGCATGAACAGGTGGGAGTTGTCTTACCAACTCTGAGAGGCCAATTAAGTAAGTGAAAAAAAACTTTTGAAGTGATAATCAAGATAGCCCAGTACAGACAGTTTGATAAGAAGTGTGAGAATACTAACAAGGGGAGATAGATTCAATGTTTGTAATGGCTCAGCCATTCCCAGTCCTTATTCAATCCTAAATTGATTGTATCTAGTTTGCATATCAATTCCAGCTCAGCAGTCTCTCGTTGGAGTCTGTTTTTGAAGTTTTTCTGTTGTAAAATAGCCACCCGCAGGTCTGTCATTAAATGACCAGACAGGTTAAAGTGTTCTCCCACTGGTTTTTGAGTATTATGATTCCTGATGTCAGATTTGTGTCCATTAATTCTTTTGCGTAGAGACTGTCCGGTTTGGCCAATGTACATGGCAGAGGGGCATTGCTGGCACATGATGGCATATATCACATTGGTAGATGTGCAGGTGAACGAGCCCCTGATGGTATGGCTGATGTGATTAGGCCCTATGATGGTGTCACTTGAATAGATATGTGGACAGAGTTGGCATCGGGCTTTGTTACAAGGATAGGTTTTGTATTGTGGGTATTGTAGTTTTAGGAATTCTTAAAACCTGCTGAAGTGAAAAAACAGATTGACAGAGCCAGACGAGTACCCAGAAGTCACCTCCTACAAGACAGGCCCAACAAAGAAAATAACAGAACACCACTAGCTGTCACCTTCAGCCCCCAACTAAAACCTCTCCAGCGCATCATCAAAGATCTACAACCTATCCTGAAAGATGATCCCTCACTCTCACAGATCTTGGAAGACAGACCTGTCCTCGCTTACAGACAACCCCCCAACCTAAAGCAAATACTCACCAGCAACCACACATCACTGAACAAAAACACTGACCCAGGAACCTATCCTTGTAACAAAGCCCGATGCCAACTCTGTCCACATATCTATTCAAGTGACATCATCATAGGACCTAATCAGATCAGCCATACCATCAGGGGCTCGTTCACCTGCACATCTACCAATGTGATATATGCCATCATGTGCCAGCAATGCCCCTCTGCCATGTACATTGGCCAAACCGGACAGTCTCTACGCAAAAGAATTAATGGACACAAATCTGACATCAGGAATCATAATACTCAAAAACCAGTGGGAGAACACTTTAACCTGTCTGGTCATTTAATGACAGACCTGCGGGTGGCTATTTTACAACAGAAAAACTTCAAAAACAGACTCCAACGAGAGACTGCTGAGCTGGAATTGATATGCAAACTAGATACAATCAATTTAGGATTGAATAAGGACTGGGAATGGCTGAGCCATTACAAACATTGAATCTATCTCACCTTGTAAGTATTCTCACACTTCTTATCAAACTGTCTGTACTGGGCTATCTTGATTATCACTTCAAAAGTTTTTTTTCACTTACTTAATTGGCCTCTCAGAGTTGGTAAGACAACTCCCACCTGTTCATGCTCTCTGTATGTGTGTATATATATCTCCTCAATATATGTTCCATTCTATATGTATCCGAAGAAGTGGGCTGTAGCCCACGAAAGCTTATGCTCTAATAAATTTGTTAGTCTCTAAGGTGCCACAAGTACTTCTGTTCTTTTCTTGGTAAAATGAAGACTCCGCAGACAGGAGAATATAAAACCAGTTGATACCTGGCTGAGGAGTTCCTGGTCTGATGTCACTTACAGCTGTTGCTAGGCAACTCCAAGTCCTACCCCTGGTTTAGGAGTCCTTAATGGACCCCAATGTCTGTGGAGCATAGGTTTAGTGAAACTCTATTGCTTCTCCCACCCCCTACCTGTACCTGAAATCATGCCCCTTACCATTTCCCAAAACATCTCCAGTGCCAAGATGGTATGGAAGTGGTAGATACAGGACCCAGAACCTTACACCAGGGAAAGTGTTTACTGGCTATTTACAGCTGTTTCTGGCCCTTTTGCACCTCTTGGGTAGCACAAAGGGTGCAGATCTGAATAATTAATCCAGCTCCTGTATCGCAAAATACAGATCATGCCAGACAAGATTACATTTTCTATTGTATGCGGTGTTTCTTCTGATGAATAAAGTCTTTGGAATGACTCTCAACTACTTTTATAACAACATTAATGGCAATCCCATTAAGCAAATGAACATTATCAAATAGATTCAAAGTCAAAGTTTGTTAGATAAGGGGGCATTTAGAGCATTATTCAGTGCAAGATATTTCAAGCTTACAGAGCTGAAATATTTCTAAGGCTTTAGTGTATTGGAGTAAATGACTGTAAAATTAACTAAAAAAAGTAAATGTCTTCTTCTGTAAAAATTCAAACCCTGCATGGGTGTAGTGGGAGATTTCCCTTAGTAGATGTAAGAAAATGTCTTTTTGTTTGGTAGCAGATTCTTCTCTGAAGAGAGAGACATTCATTTTTCAAATTACTTTGTTATCTAATATACAGAAGACTATACTTAATTTATATGAATTTTCTTTCTTTGTGGGAGTGGTTATTTTCTGCTACCCTTCCCAGAAATGCCTTTTTTTTTTTTTTAAGTTTTCAATTAGGACACCCTATGCACACTAGGATTTACCATAAGAAGACCATTATAGGACTTTATAAAAGGCGTCTTTGATGATACCCAATCCCTAGCCAATCAGCTGGCCACACAATACAATTGAGCTTATTTTATTTTTTTTGTCAGAGGAGGAATAATTTAAATGTTCAGTGACACAGTATTGACCCTTTTTGAATGTGCTTTAAGGGTCATCTTCTTGCATCCCACTTGGATCACTGAGCAGTGTACTTCAAAGGTGGTTGCATTAGAATCTGACCTTTCCTTTATTATATTATTCTAGTTATTTATTCAGTCTTCAAAAGCTAAGAGAAATGCAGATTATCGATCTCATGGTGCACCTTCTGCAGTAGTTAGTTTCACAGGGATTTACACCCAGAGGAAGTCCCTGTTAGCATAGCTTCATAGGATCTGCACTGCCAGGGTTAGGGGATATAAGAGACAGGCCCAGATCCACAAAGATATTTAGGCTGAAATCAATGGAAGTTAGGAGCCTAAATATCTTTGTGGATTTGGGCCACTGACCAGAACCTGAACTAGAACCTATTTATAAATGGTCCTGACACTGAACAGTTGTCAGGGTTTCCACTGGATTTTGGGATCAGCCTTCAGGGTTCAATCACTGAGCAGGGAAAACATACCACCTTCTACACAATCATTGGGGATTTTTGAGATTTTTACCTTCAGAGGGATAGTCTGGTCCAAAGTGACTTAAGTATAGAAAGTACAGGCAGTCAGATTCCCTGAAACATAACTTTTGGATGCTTCCATCAAAGAAGTTTGCTTTCTGGTAAAAAGCAGCATAATTTTTTGAAAGAGCAGGTACATTTTCTCCTCTCCTCTACTAGTAATAGATGGTAAACAATTAAAAGGTGAATAGAATATATTTTTGATTACTAACAATGAATTTTAGTTGCCACTAATTAAATAAACAAATCAAACAACTCCTGCCCCTTGGACTCATGGCTTAAAAATATGTATATCCATGGGGTGGGGGGGGGAGAAGCATGAGGCTAAAATAAATGACTTACAAAACATATATTTATACTTGGCTGCCTTTCATTTCATATACTGAGAAGACTTTTGGACTGAGAAACAATCACTTTAGCTTTTCTCCTTAATTTTGATATCAACACATTGGACTTCTATATAACTAGAAAGTATTTGGGAATATATTTAATTGGAACTATTATCTTGATCTTTTCTCTCTATTAGTGTTGGATAGCCTGGTGACATCTAGCTGGATTCAAACTAACCTTATGTATATAGTACTGGACAGGACTGAAAATTATTTACAAATAAATAAAATTGGCCATTGGTGTATTCAATGTGTGTGTTTGCGGGAGCTAATCCATCTGAAGTAATTACCTGATTTAGAGTACGTTTGGAGTCCTTAAAAATCATGGATTAAATCATGCTTTTGTAAAATCTGGATTTTGTTTTGTTTAAAAAAAAAACCACCAAGAACAAGATCTCAGGGACCTATTGTTCCCATAATATTTTATGTCCTTCATGGATCCTCTAGGCATTCAATATAGTCTGTATCATTTATATGAATTATAATGATCCTTGTAAAATTAATTTCAGAAATATGAGTAAACATGTATTCAATCCAATAAAGTGTTTGGGCTCAGTACAAGAACTTCCATTCTCTTTTTCCTATTATCTTTATAGTTTTGATATTTTTCTCGTCCTGATCCCAAGGCAAATAAGTAAATGAAAATTTTTCATTGACTTCAGTGGACGTTGGATCAAGCCCTAAGAGTATTGCTGAATGCTGATAATGCAATACTTGTTTTAATTCAGACTAGTTGCCAACAGGGATTTTATTGCAGTACTAAAAAGCCAACCACTTTCCAAGTCTTTGTTTTTTCTACTAGCTCATGTTCTGGAACATGAGTTAGCAACTATTAGAGAATCAATTGGATAAATAAGTAGAATGGAGGGAAGAACATTAAGAAAACTTAATTCCATCTGTTACACTTTAGGGTTACAAGGGAATAATTGCATAACTCCACAGCACACATGCTTTCCTCTTGGGCAAAAGAGTCTTATAAAGTCCTATTGAACCAGAGTCTGTTTTCACCCTTAAAAACATAGAGGTTCAAAGTTAAGGCAGTGATGGCATATACTCGTTTGTTTTATTTATTTATTTATTTTGGTACCTGAAAAGCTTAGGTTCAGCACTGCAAATAGTCATAGCTAACTAGGGTTTATTACTGTGTGAGTGTGTATACCTGGCACTTCGATTAACTCAAATAAGCATACTACTACTCCCATTGCCTCTAAGAACACCCACGGATCTTCCTTCTTTTCAGTCCAAAGCCAAGCTATTAATGCATCCCTTAATAAGTTATCAAAATGACGATGTTCATCTGTTCTGACTAGGAAAGTCAATCAGCACAGCTGCTTTCCATCAGCCCAAACCTGCTAGAGAAAGAGGAACTCTTAGCTATCCACTCTACAAGAGTTCTGCTCCCTGGGACACTCAAGACCCAACCAAGATGTGGATTGGAATGTAGAGTAATTCCCCAGATTATTTTTAGGAGCAGCAGGTGGCTTCTTACTGTAGATAACAGCTGGAGACCTGCATATATCCATGCTCTTTTGGCATTTCGCCAGTGGGAAATATCTAGCCTAACAGCGTTCTTGGGAAATCGATGCACAGTCACGTAACACAGAATACACTGATAACAACTAAAACTAATCTTAAGCAGTCAGTATCACATCTTCAACTGGTGTAAATCAGTGTGCCCATGTTGATGATCTGGTCCGCAGAGCTCACAGCCATTGAAAATAGCTAAATTTGTTTACACTTTATGTTGTTGACTCATTGCTCCTTTCTCCCGCTGCATTCAATTATAAGACTTCTAGGTGAATACTTACTTTCCTACACCTATCGATGGTGCACTAACGAAGAGATGCAAAGACCAATCAGGTTCTTTTGAGGTTTAGGTTACAAGAAAGAAGTGTGAGATATCTAGCTTCTTGGTTGTTTTACATTTTAGACTCAGTTTTTAATACATCTTTTCCTTTATGGATAGATAATACAGAAGCAGCAATCCTGTTACTCCTTTCTCTGTTCCCTTTGGAAGGGTCATATATAAGTTATCTTCTACCATTTTGTATTAGTTTCAGGCTTTCCATTAGTTTCAGATTTCTGCATGCTTACCTGTGTTACTTCTATTATAGTATGCTGTTTTAAAAATGAGGTTCAGTGTGGGCATCTGGTATAGGTATGCTAATCAATGCTTTTGGAGCCTAGCATGGAACAGCAGCTAGGGCAGTAGACAGGCACTCAGAAATGCTGACAGCTAGTCTAGATACGCTTCATATTTGGTGAAGATGCTTTATGCCAACAGGAGAGAACTCTCCCGTCAGCAAACCACCTCTGTGAGAAGCGGTAGCTGTGTCAGTGGGAGAAGCTCTCCTGCCAACATAGCACTGTCTACACTGGCATTTAGATCGGTATAATTTACGTTGCACAAGGTGGGGGCTTATTAACACCCTGGAGCGACATAAGTTATGCCAACCTATCCTGTAGTGTAAACAAGCCCTAAGTTCTAACCCTCTCTCCACTAGTGGCCTGGTATGTGACATTGGACAAGTAATTTTACTCTTCTGTGCCTCAGTTTTCCCAAGCTGCAAAATGAGGATGAAACTTACCTCCTTTATAATGAGCTTTGAAATCTAGATGTGAAAAAATATTTTATGGGACATATGAGAGACACTAGGTGGGTCAGGTAGTATCTTTTATTGGACCAACTTCCATTGGTGAGAGAGACAAGCTGCTGAGCTCCACAGAGTTCTTCTTCAGGTCTGGGAAGAAAACTGGAAGAAGAGCACTGTGGAGTTCAAAAGCTTGCCTCTCTACCTTACCCACTTTTTCTCTCTCATATTGTGGGACCAACACAGCTACAACAACAATGTGAATTATATATATGGGTGATAGTTATTATTGTTATTAAAGGTACTGGGACAGAAATCTCTGCTATGAATGGTTCTTGCATTTGTTCACTGGCTGGCAGATTGTAGTATTTGTGAGGCGCAGGACCCCTTCAAAAGTGGGGTGATTTATGAGGCTGCATAGATTGCATTCACCTAAGGCCATATCTGCCTGAAACAAGAGCAGAAAATGCACTTAAGTCCTGAAAATGGATAAAGGTCACTTTCTGCTAATTTAGGGCTCTTTGAGATCAGAATCAGAATTGCCAATTAATCAATGTATGACATATTAAACCATGAAAATGTACAACATAATGTGATGATTTACAGCGCAGACGATATTGAAATTCTGGAGCCATACTTTTATGACAAAATATTTGGATATTTTATTGCTATGGCAAAATCTGTAATGATTACAGAATAGAGTGCAATATAACTTTGTTATTCTGACAAGGCGTGTTCAATAGCAAAAATAAGAGGTGACACTAACAATTGATTCTCATTACATTATTCAAAATGTAGTTCTCTGGGCCTCAGGATCCATACTCTGGTTTGCTGTTACTCCACATAAATTGTTAATTCGTCTGTATTGAATATGTCTACTTGAGAATCTAAATTACACATGTATAATACATATACTGCATTACTCCAAAAGCAGATTTACTGTTAACATTATATAAGTCCATGAGGTTCATGGACTATGTATATTAGAACTGTAACGGGTAATGCTATGCTTCATGTCAGCTAACATAATATCAGATCTCCACACAGAGGAAGGATGTTTTTGTAGTGAAGGCACTGAACTAGGGTTCATGAGACCTAGGTTCAGTTTCTGGTTCTGCCACAGATTGTTTGTGCAACCATGGAAAGTTACTTAGGGTTCATTGACAACTTGAAATCCATCTGTGCTGCCTCTAGAACTAGCATAGAACCACATTCTGAGTCACAATCTATTGCCTGCCCTTACAAGGTCTGGTAATGCAGATGACCCCCAGAGAAGAATAGGAGGCTTTGTATATCCCCACACCCTCATGCATCAGTGCATAGCAAGATTGAGAACTGAACCCTTAATCTGTAACTCAATTCCCTATTTGTAAAAATTGGGATAATAATCCTTCCTTTCCCTTGTAGTTAGACTGTAAACAATTTGGGGCAGGGACTATCCCTTTCTATGCTCAGTGCCTAGCACAATGGGCCCCCAATCTCAATTGAGGCCTGTCATAACTATAAAGGGAAGGGTAACAGCTCTCCTGTGTACAGTACTAAAATCCCTCCTGGCCAGAGACTCCAAAATCCTTTTACCTGTAAAGGGTTAAGAAGCTCGGGTAACCTGGCTGACACCTGACCCAAAGGACCAATAAGGGGACAAGATACTTTCAAATCTTGGGGGAGGAGGAAAGGCTTTTGTGTGTGCTCTTTGTTTTAAGGGGTTGTTCACTCTTGGGACTGAGAGGGACCAGACATCAATCCAGGTTCTCCCCATCTTTCTAAACAAGTCTCTCATATTTCAAACTTGTAAGTAAAAAAGCCAGGCAAGGCATCTTAGTTTTACTTTGTTTTCTCAACTTGTAAATGTACCTTTTACTAGAGTGTTTATCTTTGTTTGCTGTACTTTGAACCTAAGACAGAGAGGGGTCCTCTGAGCTCTTTAAGTTTGATTACCCTGTAAAGTTATTTT
>NW_020664561.1:19361726-19408439 GCF_002925995.2 Terrapene triunguis | reverse complement strand
TCCAAGGGGGTTTGGATCTGTATTCACCAGGAGTTGGTGAAAGGAAGAAGGGGGGAAGGGTCAATTTCTCCTTGTTTAAGATCCAAGGAGTTTGGATCTGTATTCACCAGGGAATTGGTGAGAGGTTTCTCAAGGCTTCCCAGGGAGGGAATCCATTGGGAATGGTGGCAGCGGGACCAGAGCTAAGCTGGTAGTTAAGCTTAGAAGTTTTCATGCAGGCCCCTACATTTGTACCCTAAAGTTCAAAGTGGGGATACAGCATTGACAGCCCTCTACCACAATATAAATAATGAATAGTACTTGTAGTATTAGGTCTATTGAATATTGGAGTTGACTCTACAATATATACAAATACGTATACATTTATCAACTCATTTGTTTTGCTCCTAAATCATAAGGATTAATAGGATCCATCCTAAAAGGAAAATAGCAAGGAGAAAAAAATGGAAAAACCATCATTTAAAAATGTGGACAAGTCTATAAGAAAAAAATGAACACTTTGAACTCTTCACATATACCAAAAGTATGAGCAGTGTTGGACATGACAAATAATATAGCTACGGTTTTAGAATGCAGTTTGTTCCAGACAATTCATTGGCAATCTGAGCAAATTATTGCTTACATTAACTAGATAAGATATTTCTATAAAGTTGGAACATTATAAAGTACTTAAATTTAAGATGATTGGGGAAAAGTCCTGTAATAGCTACTTGCATGGATAGCCCTGCTTTCAAAACAAAGTGAAATGTATGCCATCATGTTGAGTTTTGGTTTTGAATTCAACTGAGTTCCAATTGAATTCGTAAAAGAATATTGATCATGTAATTTTGCAGAATGTACCACTGAAATGCAGTACAATACATAATTTTAGGGAATAATATCTTAACTTTATGTATGAGCTCTAAGTCCATTTTTGCTTTTTGTTTGCCAATGAGATTATTTCAGTGTGAGACTTTTATCAGGAATCCCAATAACCATGAAGTAAAGTAGCAGCCTAGCTGAGTTTTACATACTATGTCTGCATTACATAATTTAGTTAATACAGAATGTGAAAAATGTTGAATATCTTGTTCAAGTCCCAAGTGTTGGCAATTTACTCAACTTTATATTGGCATGTATTGCAATTCTAAAGTGTTTTAAATATATTAACTCAATGTGGTTTATTGGGTAATTAGTAATTGGCAAAAATAGAAAAAGGTTCATGGATTTAATCAAATCCCTAAAAATCTGGATGATCGACCAAAGCCTTTTAAATTACTATCTCCCCCTATTCTATACATCTTTCTTCTTCTCTAATCCAAACCCAGCCAGGTCTCACTCTAACATTCTCTTTCATCAGAGTGAATTTCAGCCTTAGTGTAGAATAAGTTCATTGTTGGTTTTGTTTGTTTTATTTGCATTTGTACAAGATGAGTGCATAAGATTTTCCTTGGGAAGCAGTGAATGAAATAGAATTCATACATTATGAAGAACGAAAAACAGCAGGGTAGAATGAACACTTTTATGCAACCTTAACTAATGCAGTTACCCTCCTGCTATAATTCAAAGACAGATGTTGGCTACATACAGGGACAGTGTTGTGCACTCACCTTCATTAAAAGTGCTGAGCTTTGGACAGGATTTATAATTAGGAACCCATTCAAAAAGCTCTCACACTCCTGCCATTTAATGGAAATTGACATAAAATATCGTCACATTACTTCTTGCAAGATATTTATTTCCAATATAGTAAACACTCAACCTTTTAAAAATATCAAATGGCTGATGTAAATTGAATATATTTGTCCGATGGCAATTAGAATGCTTACTGTAGCAGTACTGAACATTTATCCAATGGATATATTCAGAATTAAGACCTGGGTAGATGAGATCAGAATCTGGTCCAGAAATATAGTCTAGAAAATAGTTTAGTTTGTCAGGGTGATATTTCATTAGAGCTGGCAGCAACTCTTTCCATACTGAGCATATTAATTATCCTGTACAATTTACTTCGAGTAAAAATTGGCCTGTGTCAGTGAGAACATATTGTTGTACTTATTTACAGAACTAAATAATGTTTTACAGACAAAATGTTTTAAAATATGAAGTCCTTGATAAATACAGCCTGCATAGATTATTTTAAAAAAAATATATCAGTGCTTTAACAAAATATCAGTATTTACTTTCACAGCTGAGTTTCACGTTAGTTCCAGGTTAGATTGTGAATTTAGGCATGTGTGATGGGGCGATCATCCCACACAAGCAAGGAATGGGTTAAAAGCCACCTAGGGAGGCTGCACAGGGGGTATCCAATCAGAGAGAGGCTGCATGGAGCAACCAATCAGGGCCCACCAGGCTCACATAAAAGAGAGCTGCAGGGCAGAGCAGTGTGAGTTGCTATAGGGAGCCGAAGGAGGGAGGGCAATATTCCTAGTGGGCTGCAGAAAGGTAGCACCTTGGACAGAGCAGTTGCAGGCAGGAATTCAGAGAGCAGGGGGGAGCTTCTGGCTGGCTGTTGGGACTTGCAGGCTGGAGCCCCTGGGAAGAGGGCAAAGAAAGTGCTGGAGCTGATAGGAAGTGGCCTAGGAAATTGAAGCAGCACTAATGGAGAAGTTAAGGAGAGGCAGCAGGAGGCTGCTAGCTACGGAGTCCCTGGGATGGGACCTGAAGAAGTGGGTGGGTCCAGGTCCCCCCCACTCACCACTGGGGAAGTGGCTGGAATATAGAACTGTGAGATACTTCTCCTTCCCCTCTCCCCCGAAGGAGAAAAACATGGATGATGGAACGTCTGGAGGGCCGAGTCATGAAAAGGATGCTTTAGGTCCTGGTCTCAACATAAGAGCACAGCAAAAAGCGATAGCAGATGCTTTCCCAAATATTATCAAATCCTCTAAACAGAAACTTCCCTAATGGTTTATTATTAAGAACATGCCAATTGCTTAATGTGTCTGATATTACTAAACTCTCAAACTCAGGCAGAAAAACAACTTTCCCATGTAGAGTTGGAGGAAGCAAAAATAGTAATTGAGTCATTTATCAGAAATACATTTCTGAGTCCAGATGGTTACAGGGCAGATTATACAACTCTAATAATGTTCAGTTACATTAATTAAGCACATTTAATATCCACAGAATAATACCCTGCTACCTACTCTTGGCAAACAACTGACAAATATCATTCCTAAAGCCAAAGAACACTCCCTCCTTCACTTTGTCTCTCATGTTGGCCAATATTCTTACCAGATGTTGAATGTAAAATAGTAGCCAGAATAACAGCATATATATTAACTCCCCATATTCAATGCTTGTTCTATATGGATAAATCAGGATTGCTTGCCAGTAGACAAGGTTCAGATGGCTTCTTAATTCTATTATTAGATGCTAAAAAGAAAAAGAACTTGACAATACAAGTTTGAAATATCACTTCCCAATTCTCCAAGACACAGGTTTATATGACAAGATTATTGATTGAATATGATACCTCTTTACAGTTTTGGTGGCTGGAATTAGAATCAATAGAGGAATAACCTTTAAAATTACATAAAAATCCCAATATACGCAACTGTCTGCTGTTCTTTCTTGATTTTCCCCTAGCAAATGAGGACATTGAATGTAAAAATACTGACAATTTAGACATACGAGATATTCCAGTGGTAAGAGTATATGTTATTCTGGTTTATACCACAAAATCAAGGATGAATTTAGTCCTCCATGCATTCAGTCCAGTAAAAGAGTAAAGCAGGATTTGTTTCAAACATCTTCAGCAAAAATTGCTGTAAGCATTTATCCTCACCTAAAATTTGGAAAGGGTTTTGAGTAGCCCAACTACACCTCTACCCCAATATAACGCTGTCCTCGGGAGCCAAAAAATCTTACCGCGTTATAGGTGAAACCGTATTATATCGAACTTGCTTTGATCCACCGCAGTGCACAGCCCCGCCCACCCCCAAGCGCTGCTTTACCGTGTTATATCCGAATTCGTGTTATATCGGGTCGCATTATATCGGGGTAGAGGTGTATTAAGTATTTTCCTTGGCAGACAATAAATCTCCTGCTAATTGCATCTGCCAGATGAAAGAACAGATCCTATCAGGCAGAGTACATTATATAATTCAGATTCTGGAGCAAACCTGCAGGAGCTCATTTATATTCAAGTACCATTTACCTGAACTCCTGCCTCATCTGTACCCTAAGCATGCTCTCGCTGGCCCAAGAGAGACTGAGAAATTCAAAAATAAACATATACTACTAACTGAACGTTGGTTTCAGTTAAAGTTTTATGTCAATGTCAAGTTTTTCTTCCCTTAAGATGGGTATACAGAAGACTACACCAGGCTGATTGAATGACAAAAGATGACCAGACAATAAAAGGCCTGAACCTGTGTGGTGATGAATGCCTGTCACATGGTTCTGAGAACTCTTAGTTCACTGGGAACTGAAGGTGCTAAAGAATTCAAAGAATTGTGGGGGAAAATTTTTTATGCCAAAATACCCCAGTAAGTAGAAATGACATCGATACTGCAATTGGCTTGAAGTTTTTTCTGTTGGTTACCAGATTTTAGTCAAATAACTGAGTTATACTGATGATGTAACAACACTACTGACTGCATTGGCTGAGGTTATTTGGTGCTGCAGAACAGCATACTGTTCAGGACTCAGAATTAGTGGAGCAGGAGGAGTCTGTGGGACATGATGTGAAGTTTGCCAATGGGACCTGCTTTGATATTCAAATGGGGAGTAAGAAAGGAGGTGATTTATTGATGTGTACATGGAACCTACGTACATCACTAGTAATTTGTTACTCTTTTCTTTTTGGAAAGTTACTTTTTTATTGAGTCTGAATATCCTTCTATTGGCTGCAAATAAACATAGTAATAATCAGCTGCAGTAAACATACCATCAAGATATTAAAAATCCAGCATGAGAAATGTAGCAGATGCTATGATGAACAACAGGATTTCGATTTGGTCTCAGAACAAATCAAAAGTTAATTTCTAAGCCAAACTTATCCTAAAGGGAAACTGATAACGCTGATCTGATTTTGCTCATGATTGTAAAAAAGAAATATTCACTTTGGCAAAGACCATGTCATGTTTGAGTGCAAATGTAGTATTTATGAGACTTACAAGCAACTGAAAGTAGAGGTTTAGCTCTAGAAGAAAAGGATACTCCGCAATTTCATTGTATTCAGGTCAGGTACCCATGTATTCAAACACACTGGGATATAATATAGCTAAAGTTCATTCAAATGGAGTGCCCTATATGTTAAAGAACATAAGGGTACCTGATTTTTATGTTCCCAATACAACAGAAGGAGTCAAAATGATTTCAGTATATTCAGAGATAATGTCTCTCTATTTCAATATACTCATACATAGCATTCCTTTAATAATCACTGACCCACTCAAAAACTCAAAGAGAAGTTAAACTCCATTATTTGGAGTTCAACAGAATAAAACACAACTGGTCTAAATTCCATTTACAGATTTCAAAGGCTACTTGATTTGAGCAATAATCATCATTAGGGTGTTAGTATGGCTTACCTTCAACTAAGCATCTTATATAGTTACCATTTGCATTTAAAACTAAAGAGTCTGATACTCCAGAACAGAGGACAATTCTAATAAGCATTCTGAGTAGTCATCATATATCAGTGTTTATTTGCTCATATAAAAAAAAACAAACAAAAAAAAAACCCCACACCCTTTTTTGATGTTAGGAATTCATGTATGCAGTTAAGAATTTTCTCTCCAGTGCTATTTAGCACCTCTATCTCTTCCTAAAGGATAACTGTTCTCTGTTATAGCCTGACCATGCATCTTTTAGAATAATGTGTAAACGTTTCAGTACTTTCTCCCTCTCAGGAAGTTTCTTTGAAGAACTGACTGATGTCATTTTTGGCTTCCAAGATGGAAAAATTCCAAAGACACTATTAAACAATATTATTATTGCTCCAATTTCATTAAAATATCCCAAACAATGATTTAAAAGATCACAAGATATTACAGAGAAAACTATGATAAAGACCTTGTAGCATTTAACTATTATATCATGCTGTTCTTAGCCTATGGGATATGTTCTAACCATTGGTTTACAATCTGTTAACATAGAAAGCCACATTTTTTATCTTCTATTGTACTGTCTGTATGCACAGGAAAGAGCTACATGATCATAGGTAAGAACCCCATCACATTCAATAACTTATTTAGCTCTGAGTTCTTAATAAAGATGTAATATGTTGTGTATCTGTACTTGACAGAATAAACACAGCAATAATGTACTATTAACATAGTAATATTGTTTTTGATCTTTGCAATCACCTAATTCTTTATACATATACAGCAGAGATGCTGTCAGACAAGAAATGGCCTTTTATTCAGAAACCTGAGAAGTGTGCATCAAGGATGTTAGATTACCTGTAAGTAACTAGAATACAACAGGTTACAGTTATGTTTTAAATACAGCACCTTTTTTCCTGAGGATCCCAGTAAATCAAGCATTTCTTGCAACATTTCATGATTATGGGTATTGCATACTTTGACATGTTCTAGGAACACTGCACAAATCAAAATAACCTATTGTTCCTAGACAAGATAGCAGGGGCCACTTTGATGGAATACATTTTACAATAAGAAATAGTTTAGAGGAAAACAAGAAGGGTCCTTTTTGTGTCCTCTAAGTTGTTATAGTTAACTTTGTGTTCTTATTTTTTATTGTCAAAGCAGAGATTTTTTTTGAAGTGGCCCATATAAGTTAGGAACCTCACTCCAATTGACATTCCATTTTCAAAAACACCTATGGGATTTAGGAGTGGAAGTCTATTTTGAAAATCCCAGCTAAAAGGTCTATTTTCATCTAAAGAAATTTAGGCAATTTAGAGTCTATTTTTAATCTGCTCTACCACTAGTGAAACACTACCAACATACTAATATCCATTGATTAAAATTGTTATACATTTTCAAACAGACACAAACACTTAGAGAGATTGTCTTAACTGATTAATATTAAATGTGGGCATCACTCAGCAAATCAATAATATTGCATTTCTATTTTCAGATTACTATTTTATCTGCCTTATATGTAGTGGGGGTAGAAATAGCGTATGCAACACTTTCATCATGGAGTATTTCTCAGCATTATGCTACATTTTATAAACTTTGTTCATGTTACCTCAATGCAGTACATCCTTCCACATGGTGAAATACACATCCACAAGGTACATTCAGGCTATATCTCTGCTAGAAATGAAAATAAGTACCAGGGGGACTGGGCAGGCTTGGATAGACTGCACAAAAGCCTGCATGCCTCATCTTCACTGCTATTTTTAGTGAGCTGGCTAGATTAAAGTTAGTGCAGTTATGCCTAACCAAGCAGCCAATCACATCTTTGATTGTCGCATAGACACCACCTCTGAGATGATATACTGATATGGTTTTAAATAATCATATTTAAGGATGAATAAGGAACAGGATATACAATAGAGTTAACATCTATATAATTATTAAATATTCAGCAAAAAGCAGTTGCTGACAGATACCAGACCCCTGACCCTCCATTCCTACAGCTTTGTGCTTCTCTGGTGACAAAAAGCAAATGGAAAAGTGGCTTTAGTACTTAGTTGGGGATTCCGCTGGTGTACAGGTGACACAGAGCTATTGGGCAGAAGATCACTGTGGACATTCCTGCTGGATGCAAGTTAGAGTATCTCAGCTCCCAACCAGTCCCAGGATCCAAGGGATAAAACCACCTCGGCCTCCTATCCTTTGGGTCCTGTGCTGAACAGTTTTGTCTGGTCTTGCCCAGTGGTCTTGCTTGTATCTCTTACAGGGTATGTCTTGTGTAAATACTGTATGCAGCAAATTACTTCTTATGTAGCTTCTTTTCTTTACTCCAAGATGTTTAGCAATTAACACATTTTATTACAAGTGGGGGATGTATATATTACCCGGGATGTAGAAAACATTTTATTACAATGAACCCAACAACTAGCTTGAAGCCAACATTAAAAGTGAAGCTTTCTTTTAATCAGGGCCACAGACAAAATTTACAGAATTCAGAATGTCAAAAGTGGGTTCTTATCCCACAGTGCGTGCCACTATCTTCATCACGTATACCCCGTTCTATCCTATCACAGGATTCAACTTCACCTTGTTTCTACCGTGCCATTCCAGGTAGACTGAATTTAGAAACTTAGAATTGTCAAGGGCTCCAGGATTAACACTCCTACCCTTTCAAAATGTGTCATGGGAAAAATGGCCTTGGTTTTATGTCTTATACCAAGAAAACACTTCTAGTAACATCATAGAATAGAGCTGGTATATTGAGCAATGGTTCAGTATGGAATCGGAAAGTGAGTAAAACCTACTCACCAAAGCTGCTTCTTACAATACTAATATCTGGGTTTCTCCTTTAGAGCTCACATCCAAGAACTGATTTTTAATTGATCGCGCTTTCCTTCTGAGATCTGGCAAGACTACAATTGGAGATGACAAGATGCATGATCAGTAGACCTACAACAAAAGTAGACTCATATTGTAACAGCAAAACTTTTTTTGAAAAAACAAAAAAACAATTGAACATGAATTAAAGTAAAATGACAGTTAAAGGCATTTATTCCTTCTATGAGGTATGTGTAGCTATAGCTGTCATGACTTATTACACTTTAATTTCTGGAATGTTGTCTTTGTCATTTAATTTTGTAGTATGACCTTCTCCAGACTTTTATATTTATGAATTCCCTGATAAATCTAGTTCAGTTTTAAACAAATATTGTGACTCTGATAAAAATCTAACTGGAGGAATTAGAACCTGTGTGTGAAATTTGATGGCTGTCATGTGCTACGCAGAATAAGCTATAATTTGAATAACATCTATGTGACTGATACATAGATACAGGAGAAAAAATAATTAACATTCATGATGAAAATGTCTGCAGATCAGTAGTAAAAGTAAAAACAAACAAACAGAATCCAACACCCAAAACAAATATCTATAACATTGTCCAGATGAAACTAAAAAAAAAAAAAAAATTCAAAGACAAAATACATTTTTTAAAGGTTGTACTGTGAGTGATGAATGCATGAAATACTTGATTATACTTCCCAGAAATAAAATGATATTCATTAAAAGTTAATATTTCTCTAGTTGAGTCTTTTGTTTTAGTTGTTTGTTTAGTCCTTCTTATTTTTCTCTTTTCTCTAGCATAGAATTCCCAGTGCACTTAATTAAAATAATGTAAATTCTGTCAAACCAAGAAAAAATTGCATGTAACAAAATAGAAGAAATAAAATAATTAATTTTTTAATGTCAAGTTGGAAAAATATGACTAAAACTGGTGAATGGCATAAACATGGTGTAAAGCAGGGCTGGGCAAACTTTTTGGCCCGAGGGCCACATCTTTGTGGGGAAATTGCATGCAGGGCCCTGAACGTAGGGCTGGGTCAGGGGGTTGGGGTGCGGGAGGGAGTGTGGAGCGTGGGAGGGGATGTGGTGTGCAGGAAGGAGCTCAGGGCAAGGGATTGGAGTGCAGGAGGGGTGCGGCAGAGGGCTCAGGGCAGGGGGTTGGGGTGCGGGGTGTGGGCTTCGGCCCGGCGCTGCTTACCTTGAGCGGCTCCGGGGTGGCAGCGGCACGCAGCAGGGCTAAGGCAGGCTCTCTGTCTGCCCTGGCCCTGCGCCGCTGCTGGGAGTGGCCAGTAACACATCCCTGCGGCCCTTGGAGGGGAGTGGGGGGGAGACAGAGGGCTCCGTGCGCTGCCTTCTCCTGCGGGTATCTCCCATGAAGCTCCCATTGGTCGCGGTTCCCCATTCCCGGCCAATGAGAGTTGTGGGGGGCAGTGCCAGCAGGCGAGGGCAGCACGCGGAGCCCTATGCCCTCCCCAGGGGCTGCAGGGACGTGGTGCCGGCCATTTCCGGCAGTGGCGCAGGGCCAGGGCAGGTAGGGAGCCTGCCTTAGCCGCACGGCATCATGGGGGTGGCAATCCCGCGGGCCAGATCCAAAGCCCTGACGGGCCAGATCCAGCCCATGGGCTGTAGTTTACCCACCCCGGTGTAAAGGAACAAAGCTATGGTGTGTGCACAAACACAACTTTGGCTAGGACACACAGCGTACAAAAGACAGACACAAGGATAGATTTAAACAGCAGGCTGCAACTATATTAACTTAACTTTGGGTCGCAACCCTATCCACCACCCTTTGCTCCCTCATACCAGGCATTGAATTGGGTTCAGTGTGCACGAGGAGAGGCTTGGCTCCAGTATGTCTGGGCATGAACACTCCCTCCCTCTCTCAGAGGCTGGCCATCCCCCTGGTTTAATGACCAAACTTCTACCCTGTTGAAATGGCAGGGAAGAGCATTATCGATATCAGTAGAGAGAGGAGGATTCGTATAGTAAACTAACACTTGAACACCATCCTTTTCATGAGACAATTGGTCAGAGAGAGGAGACGATGCAATATGTAATTCAAATGTGAAAAATCAATAAGCCCTTTACACAGGCTAAGTATATGAGATATTTGTTTGTGTATTTGTATACATATCCACACTACCCACCCACCCCGCACATACACCTCAACCCTAATATCTGAAAGGATTGAAAAATATTATTTATGAATTGAGAAAAGAAAATCAAACATTTTGTAACTTTTTTCCCCTGGATTTTTTTGTTTCCATTGAAAAACTGAATTTTGGAACATTAAAGGGAAGTGATTTCTAAAGTTTGCCATCATGTGCCAGCAATGCCCCCTGCCATGTATATTGGCCAAACTGGACAGTCTCTACGCAAAAGAATAAATGGACACAAATCTGACATCAGGAATCATAACATTCAAAAACCAGTAAGAGAACACTTCAATCTCTCTGGTCACTCAATTACAGACCTCAAAGTGGCAATTCTTCAACAAAAAACTTCAAAAACAGACTCCAACGTGAAGCTGCAGAACTGGAATTTATTTGCAGACTAGATACCATCAGATTAGGCCTGAATAAAGACTGGGAGTGGTTGGGTCATTACAAAACCTAAACTTAATTTCCCCAATACTAATTTCCCCCTACTGTTACTCACACCTTCTTGTCAACTCTCTGTAATGGGGCACTCTCTTACCACTTCAAAAGTTATTTCTCCTCCCTTGGTATCCTGCTGTTAATTGATTTATCTCATTAGACTGATTTAACACTTGGTAAAGCACCCCACATCCTTTCATGCATTTATTCCTGCTCCTGTATTTTTTACTTCATACATCTGAAGCCCACGAAAGCTTATGCCCAAATAAATTTGTTAGTCTCTAAGGTGCCACAAGGACTCCTCAGGTTTTTTGCTGAAACAGACTAACACGGCTACCACTGAAACCTGTATTTTTAGTGTTTATGTTATTTAGCAATAGAGATCAGCAACCTGCACTCAGTCTTAATGTAGTATTTTTTAATGTTGGAACTTCCCTTATTTTCTGTAATGCAAATGAAGAATTATTAACATAGTAAACACATGGATACAGCTTCAATGAGACTGATGAATAATTTTGATTAAATAAACACTGTAAAATGTCAAATTTTAATAAAAGCATCTTTAAATGGCGGGGAGGGAAACAATTTCTACTGAACACTGAGAAGCTCAAGCTTTTCTTGGACTCCTTTAGTGAGAAAAAACAGCAAGAAAATTTCCTTTAAGAGACAACTCCAGTCTAGTCCATTACCCAAGTCTATTGAAAGTATCCTCAAAATCATGCTTCTTGTTGGCTATAAATGACTTAGTAAAGTAAGAAATTAGAGAGACAAGCTAGGTGAGACAATATCTTTTATTGGACCAACTTCTGTTGAAGGTGAAAAGGACAAGCTTTCCAGCTACAGGGAGTTCTTCTTCAGGTCTGGGAAGGGTAATCAGAATTTCACAGATAAATAAAAGGTGGAACAGATTGTTAAGCATAAGGAGTAAACATGTTGCAAGAGCCTGTTACATATTTAAAGTTAAATATGCGCTTAAATGTTTTGTTGGGGGATCAGATGCCTGAAATTATGGATGATAGCATCATCATCATCATCATGACAAACTCCAAAAGGACATGGTCTCTTTGCAAATCAAGCCCCACCTGGATCAATCTCTGACAAGGTAGTAGTCTAATTGTATGTTCAGTTTGTGTCCATCATTGGCAATCTTATCCTGCCACCTAAGCTTTTAGTGCCCATGTGATTGCTGGCCATGTAGTGGCATTTCTTGGTACACATACTTTGGAATTCATTGGTCTTTCATTCTTATAATACACATGTCCAGACCAAGAAAGCTGCAGGAACTGAGCAGTGCTGGTGGAGTCAGTTGCTGGGTTTGGCAATGAATATTTTCATTTCTGACCTTCTCCACTTGAGAAACTGATGAGAATTAAAAATGTCAATCTGGTGCTCTTCAGCCTTCCTTGGTGCCCATATTTCACTTCCATACAACAGAATTGGTATAACTGTAGTTCTATATAGATCCAGAGCTTTGTAGCAAGCTTGATGTTACAAGAACCCCTCAGAGGATGACAAAGAGTCTGAAACATGGCAGCAACTGCTGCTTTATGAACATCCATGTCCTTCAAGATCCTCCCACACTGCCTATGATGCTGCACAAATATTTGACAGCTGCCATTGCTCAATGGCCCATCCAGACAGGTTAATATTGATCCATATGAAATCTGGAGCTGGAGGCTGTTTGATGGTAATCACCAGGGACTTAGTTTTACAAAGATTAATAACCAGAACAATGCATGTTGCTTCTTGCTTGATCAGATTTCAGGTAAATTACATCTTCAAAAAGAAAAAAAAATGCCATACATCAGCTTTCTTGAGAATCGTTGTTTCTTCTGATCTGCAGTTTGTCTTGAATAGCCTACATTTCAAAGTACTGTATGCTTTCTCAGGAAATTATCTTAAAAATAGGGTGATTGAGAGTTGAATGCTTTCTTGATTTTTAATACAGAAGCATATTTAAATTCATAATGAAAAGTAGACTTATAATGAGGAAAACTCCCACACAAAAATGAAAATTAGCTTTACTATTCAACAATGTTGAAAATGTAAAATATTTCTTAAAATACACAGGTGTAAAAGACAAATACTTTCCAGATTTACCAATCCAACTCCCGGTAATTTATTTTTGTTCAAATTTCAGAGAGCATTTAATTAGAAAAAAAATAAAGATGGAATTCTCCCTCAAGAAACTGGATTTTATAACCAAAATTGCCTTTCTTACTGTACAAGGAATATTCATATTCTAGGTATGACCACACTGATTAGCCTATTCAAACATAAACACTCCCAGTGGGTAGCTCAGAATGTCCATTAACTCAGGAATATTTATAAATATTCATGAGAAAAGGCAATTGTCTCCTTGCTGTTTATGATTTTGTTATTGTCAATGTTTCACTAATTTTATGGCCCTTTCTTTGAGGCCTTGTCTACACTGGCAAGTTTCTGCACAGTAAAGCAGCTTTCTGTATTGTAACTCCCGAGATGTACACACTGCCAAGCCACTTAGTGTGCAGAAACTGCGCAGTTGCAGTGCTGTAAAAAAACCACTCCGAGAGGTGTGCAGCTTTTTGCGCTGGGGGTACAGTGCTGCGGTGCCAGTGTAGACACCCTGCTCGATTACAGCGCTGTGATTGGCCTCCGGGAGGTATCCCACAATGCCTGTTCTCGCCTCTCTGGTCATCGGTTTGAATTCTAATGCCTTGCCCTCAGGTGACCAATTATCATTCCCACCCCTTAAATACCTTGGAAATTTTGAAAGTCCCCTTCCTGTTTGCTCGGTGATGCATGCAGTGGTCTCAGCTCATCTTTCCAGGTGACCATGCCTGCTCCATGCACCAGGCGATCCCCCGCTTGGAGCAATGCTGAGCTCCTGGACCTCATCAGCATTTGGGGAGAGGAGGCTATTCAGTCCCAGCTGCGATCCAGCCGTAAATATTATGATACCTATGGACAGATTTCATGATGCATGACAGAAAGGGTCGATGACCAGTACACACTGCAGTGCAGGGTCAAATGAAGGAGCTGCGGAACGCCTATTACAAGGCATGGGAGGTAAACCGCCGCTCCGGTGCTGCGCCCATGAGCTGCTGGTTCTACAAAGAGCTGTACGTGATACTCGGTAGCGACACCATATCCACTGTGAAGGCCACTGTGGATACTTTGGTGGCTTGTGTGCCAGTCGAGAGTGGACCGAGCCAGGAGGAGGAAATATTGGATGAGGATGTGTGTGTGTGGGGCGGGGGGGAAGGGAGCCCAGAGGCAGAGGACGACTCGGAGGTCAGAGATGCATGCAGCCCAGAGCTCTTCTCTACCCTGGAGGCTAGCCGGCCACAGCTGTCAGATCTTGGTGAAGCGCAAACAGGAGAGGAGGCCCCTGGTAAGTGGCTTTGATTTTGGGAATTGCTGAAGCAAGTTGTTGGGGGCAGGAGGGTTGTAGAAAGCAGGCTTGTGTTTGTACCACCACATGCCTAGTCTGAGTGGCGGAACAGGGTGTTGATTGACTCCCTCACTTCCCAGGGATCTGCCTCAGAGATCTCCAGGAAACTCTCATGGAGATACTGGGCAATCTGCTACCACAGATTCTTTGGCAGAGCTGCTTTGTTTCTTGCCCCATTGAGGATAACTTTCCCGCACCACTCTGCTATCACTGCGGGGGGACCATTGCTGCACACAGGCGATCCGCATAAGGGCCAGAGCGGAAGCTGCAGTCTTTGAGAAGACTCGCCCTTGATTCCCTGCTCACCCTCAGCAGCGAGATATCTTCCATAATAAAGGGGGGAGGGATAGCTCGGTGGTTTGAGCATTGGCCTGCTAAACCCAGGGTTGTGAGTTCAATCCTTAAGGGGGCCATTTAGGGATCTCAAGCAAAAATCTGTCTGGGAATTGGTCTTGCTTTGAGCAGGGAGTTGGACTAGATAACCTCCTGAGGTCCCTCCCAACCCTGATATTCTAGTAACAGAGCCTATGGAAAATTTGGGGACAGCAATGATTATAAGGCTCCCTCCCTACAGTGCTGGCTCTCCCCAAGAGACATGTGCCCAGTGTACAGTACAGTCCTGGAACACTGATTGCCCCTGTGGTTACTCACCATTTTGGGGCTCATGTGTGCTTGCCTGGGTTCAGCCAGTTAGTGACAGGTATGTGAATAATGGCTGTGTTTTAAATCAGTGGTCTGTGTGTGTTGCAAACAATACTGCTTCTGTAAAATGTTGCATTTTGGTTTCACAGATCTTGGGAGCCCAGCCTCCCTCTTTGTTATCGCTGGCTGAACAGCTGTGCAGAATTAGAAAGAGGCCATGAAGAACTAAAGAGAACTTTCTGTGTGATGTCATGATTCACTCCACGGCCAAAAAACAAAAATTGAAAGAGTAGTGGGACAGCGAGAAGAGGGACTGAAAGGAGAACGCAGCATACCAGAATGAAGCCACGGAGTGGATCTTAAACATTATGAAGCGCCAATTAGACTAGCACTGCAAACGGAGCAGCTCTTTGCCCACCCTCCCTTGCAGCTGCTGTCGCAAAACTCTTTCCCATGCCCATCATCCCCACCCCAGACACCACCAACACATTCTTATCAACCTGCTGGCTCCAGTCTGTACCTGCTGCATTCCACTCCTGCCCTGTCACAGTCCAGCCCTGTGGACACCCAGTACCCACTGCACTCAACACCTGTCCCTCTGCAGTTTAGCCCTGCTGAAGTACAGTACCCACTGCACTGTACTCCAAAGGAGAAGGTTGGATATGATACCTGGACATACACAAATCTTTAACCCCCCTGGGAACCCACCTCCTCCTGGGACCATCCCTTCTCCTATCCTCCACAGTGCTGATGTGTTTTTTTGTTTGTCTCTCTCCTCTGGTTGTTGTTTTTTTAATAAAATAATTGTTTTGGTTTGAAAGCAATCTTTATTCCATTAATTGAAAGCAAACAGAGCCCTGCAAAGCAACAGGCAATTCATAGGGCATCATCTGCACCAATCACAATCTCCTCTTAGCATTACAAGCACTGCACTCCTGAGCATAGAAACAAATATTAGTGGATTTCAGCTTCAAATTGCGGCCGCGGGGCATTCCTGATCCTTATGGCCCTGCGCTGCGCCCCAATAATAGCCATGGTCTCTGGCTGTTCAAATTCAGCCTCCAGGTGCTGAGCCTCAGCGATGCAGCCCTGAATAAAGCTTTCACCCTTCCCTTCACAAATATTATGGAGCGTACAGCACGCAGCTGTAAGCATAGAAATATTGTCATCGGCCAGGTCCAGCCTTCCATATAGGCAGCACCAGGGGGTCTTTAAATGGCCAAAAGCACACTCAACAGTCATTCTGTACTTGCTCAATCTGTTGTTGAACCGCTCCTTGCTGCTATCAATTTGCCCCGTATATGGCTTCATAAGCCATGGCATTAAGGGGTAGGTGAGGTCTCCCAGGATCAAAATGGGCATTTCAACTTCCCCTACAGTGATCTTCTGGTCTGGGAAGAAAGTCCCTGCTTGCAGCTTCCTGAACAGGCCAGTGTTCCGAAAGATGCATGCGTCATGCACCTTTCCAGACCAGCCTGCATTAATGTCCGTGAACTGCTCACGGTGAACCATAAGCGCCTGGATAACCATTGAGAAATACCCCTTCTGATTAATGTACTCAGTGGCTAGGTGGTCTGGTGCTAGAATTGGAATACGTGTGCCATCTATCACCCCTCTGCAGTTAGGGAAGCCCATTTGTGCAAAGCACAATTGTGCAAATCCACAATGTCACACACGTTGCCCAGAGTCACAGTCTTTTGGAGCAGGATGCGATTAATGGTCCTGAACACTTCCGTCTGACGATCGACTTTTCCACTTCGAACTGGTTAGCAACCAATCAGTAGCAGTCTGGAGTAGCTAGCTTCCACAGTGCAGTCACCATGCGCTTCTCCAAGGACAGGGCAGCTCTCATTCTTGTGTCCTTGCACAACAAGGCTGGGGAGAGCTCATCACACAGTCCCATGAATGTGGCTTTCCTCATCCAAAAGTTCTGCAGCCACTGCTCATCATCCCAGACATGCATAACAATGTGATCCCACCACTCAGTGCTTGTTTCCCGAGCCCGAAGTGGTGTTCCACTGTGGTCAGCACCTCCGTGAATGCCACTAGCAATCTCGTGTCGCAGCTACTATGTGTGGCGAGATCAATGTCGCACTCCTCTTGCCTTTGTAGTTTAAGGAAGAACTCCACTGCCACTCGTGACGTGTTAGTCAGAGCGAGCAGCATATTGGTCAACAGTATGGGATCCATTCCTGTAGATAGAAGAGGCAGGTCGTGGAGTACACAAACCATTGAAAGATGGCGCCAAATGCAGACGGAAGCACAGGGATTGCTGGGATGTGAAGCAATGCATCACAGGGCTTTGGGACAGGACCCAGAATGCCCCGTGATCCCCTCCGCCTTCCCACAACACTTAGCGGCAGAAGAGGAAGAGATGCTCTGTGGGATAGCTGCCCAGCATGCATCGCTCCAAATACCACTGCAAGTGCTGAAGTGTGAACACGTTATTGCACAGGCAGCTGACAGTGTGTACACACAACAATGCTTTCCCTTCAGTGCTCTCTGAGCGATTATGTATCTGCCGGCTCTGTAACTCTCCCAGTGTAGACATGTCCTTAGAGTCAACCAGTCTGAGGTGAGTGGGGAGATCAGATAAGGTAACAATCTGTGTTAGGCTCTAAATTATTCTGGCATTTTATCAAGTAGACAGTAATCTGCTTTCTGCTGTAATTGAGTATCAGATGGACCCTTAGACTCCTGAGGAAAACTGATAGCATTTTTATATTCTGAATCACTTTGACTGTCAATACTGAAGAATATATCAACTATATCAAAGATATGTGGTCTTTAGACAAATCATGAATTTTATGAATACCAGAAATTGTCGTCCTATTCATTCCACTTATTGAATGGCTGTAATATCAGAGCCAGTTCCAAAGTATCAGAATGATACAGCAGGGAGAAAGAAGTAAAGTCAGTTGAATTATTTAATTTTTTTCTCTTTTGCCTCTACCTCTTTGTCTGAAAAGAAGAATCAATGATTGTGCTGTAGATTTCAGTGTAGGACAATTTAGAATTGTGAAGGAACATATTTTTTTCAGAATAATGGGGTTGAGATCCCCCTATGGGTGACGGACACATCCATTTCCAGTAAAACCAGACTGCTGGTGTGTGTATTCTTCTGGTGTGTCTCAGTCACCCCTAGTATTCTGTGGGAGTGATAAGTATATTCCCAGAGAATCCTGCTGCACTCCCACCTCACTTGTGTGCAGGTTCAAGGCAGAGGTGTCGTCCTCAATAAATAAGATAAATTCTGTAATGTAACTTGTACCCACTCTAAAGCCCCTCTGCATTGTCAGAATGGTGTAAAGTGGTCTTAGTAAAAATGAAAATTAGCCCATGTGTGTCAGTAAAGGTTGGCAGGATTGAACCTTTAGCGTGACATTGGTTTGGCCACTATAAGTTAGTCACCTACAATTTCAAAAATGCTGATATAGCACATATCAGCCTCAAAAGGTGGCATTTCCAAAAGAACGTAAGTGACTTTGAAGTTTCAGTCCATTTTCAAAGGTAACAGGCATTTAGCCAGATTTTTAGATGTATTTAGGTGTCTAAATATTCAGATAGGCACCTAATGGGATTTTCAAAAGTGCATTGATGTCTAACTCCTATTGAAATCGGTGGGACTTAGGCTCCTAAGAGCCAGAGTTTTAAAGGTATTTAGGGTCCTAAAGATGCAGATAGGCACCTAATGGAATAATCAAAAATTCTTAGGCACTTAAGCTGCACAGATTTTTAATGAGATTAAAGATCCTAAGTGCCTCAGTCACTTTAATTTTTTTTGTTTTTTTACCCTAAAGATTTCCTTAAGCATTTGTTTGATAATTCTTCAACTGAGTTCTGTTATTTCATGGTAGTCTTATAAAATAATTTGTGATGTTTGTCTAGAAATTTCCTGAGGAGGCCACAGTGAATTTGCCCTCTGCAGTCTCTCTTTATTGTCAGCCTTTTGACTTCAAATGAATTTTGCCACAAAGCCTATTATACCTGTTCTTCTTAGGGACTTGAAAAAAAATCTACCTAATTAATTCATTGCTGAGTTTATCGGTGCAAGTTATAAATGACAAATCCTGTTTTCCATGTAAAGAATATTGTTATATGTAATTTGCCTTCAAAACAGATAGATTCAGGCTCATTGAAATAATCCCTAGGGTTCTTGTTAGATTTGCATTTCATTTAATAAGCAGATCTCATAGCTTCTGAATTGTTGCAGTGTAAGTCATTTTCCGCTTATATTCAGCTGAGCAGCAAAAACACTTTTATTAGTGTCTGAGAGCAACTCATCACCACACTGTCCATGGACAGAGAGTAAAGACAATCCCAGAAACTATCCCAAGGAGCTCAACATACTTTTTATTGTTATAGATATTGTATTACAGATTTTAACCATTCTTTAGTGGGAAGACTGTTTTCCTATTAAACCTGTGATAATATACCGTCTGGTTCCCATTTTCTGTTGTATATGCCTTTGAGGCTTTGGCCATTGAATACAAATGGAAGCGTTGTTTTTTTCTTCTAATTTTACATGGAGATTTGGGGAATGGGGTGGTTGATTAGGAGTACCTTTTTTCAGTTCTTTTAACTATTTATTTTTTGCTGTTTAGTGAACCAATCACAGTAACGAATTAAGAATGTGTTTTGTACTGACTAATAAATGAAATGCTTCATTTTAAGTGGCCTTTTTGCTCATGAAAAGCGGTGGATAAATGGGACTGAAAAATGGAGTTGATGGTCTTAGTCCAGTTCATCATGGACAGTCAGGAGTCTCTGAAGCAAGGCTAAGGAATGAATGGACAAAGAAACTTAACTACCTTTTCACCACTAGAGGTGGCCATTACAGAACACAGGGTGGAAGCACATTGGCAAGGCAGTGAGGGGAAGTTTTTTCCACCCCCAGTAGCATGTTCCAAAGGGTTATAAGATACAATCTGCTTTACAATATATTGTAAAAAGAAAAAAACATGCACTAGAAAGGAAGGATGGTAAAGTGCTTAAAGAGCTTGGCTGGGACTCAGGAGATCTAAGTTCAATTTCTGGCTCAGCCACAGACTCTTTATGGGACCTTGGACTAGTCCCATCTGTAAAATGGGGATCATAATCGTTACACTTCCTCAAATACTTCATCTTAAAAATGATAATACAAAATTAGGAGTTCAGAAACAAGCAAGGAGAATGACTGGGGCATAGAAAAACCCTTATGAAGAGAGATTGAAAAGAGTGGGATTGTTTACATAAAGAGGAGATGAATAAAGGGAGACATGATAAAAGTATACAACACAATTAATGTTATAGAGGAGGTAGATCATGAACTTATTCCTGTCTCATAGTACAAGATCAAGTGGGAAATTACAAGAAATCGAAAGTCAGCAAATTCAAAACTGATAAAAGTAAATACTTTTTCCACACAATGCATATATTAGACTGTGGAAGTTATTGCCCCAGGATGTCAGTGAGGCCAAGAACTCAGCAAGGTTTAAAAAGGAATTAGCCATTCATATGGATATCAAGAATATCCAGAGTTATAATAGTTAATACAAAAATAGAGAGGATATAAATCCTCATATTTAGTGGCTTAGATCAATAGTCAGCAGGTTAACAAGAGTGGTGAATGCCAGTTCTGGAGGGCATAGCTGTGGATCCTGTGCTTGGAAGTAGAGGGACTTGGTGAGTGGAAGGTTTGTTCTGGTTTTTTTGGTTGTTCTCCATGAGGGTTGCACAGCTGGCTTTTGTGCCTGTGAGCAGGTCAGGTGAGACGGGTCTGTTTGTTTGTATCTTAGTGAGGACCATGTGGCTGGGACTGTTGGGTCTGTGATCATCCCAGTGTTTGATGTCTTTGAGTAGTTAGTCTCTCCCAGGCAGCAGCAAGCCTTAATATATAAGTCAATTGCCATGTGGACTCCTGAGAGGCAAACAAGGGAGTTTACAAGAGAGACTGTGTGAGGCTCTCTTTCTAGGTACAGTGCAACCCACAATACTGCCATGGCCAGTACTAAAACAGTGGTTATAACCTGCAGTGGCTGCAGCATGTTTTATTTCCTGTCTAAAGCCAGAAGAGACTTCATCTGTATTAAGTGAAAGTTGGTGGCTGTGCTGGAAGAAAAGATTTGTGCTTTGGAAGGACAAATACCGACACTACAGAATATGAGAGATTTTAAAAATTACTTGGACAACCAGAATCTGAAATTTGCATCACCCAAGATTCAAGAAAGAAAGGACTGATCCAGAGAGCGTGAAAACCAAAGAAGACTTGGCAATTTATAACCACCAGAGGCAAGAGTACCAGGCTACATTCCCATGTGCCTACTGTGGGTTTCTTGCACTTTCTGTAATGCACAGAGAGAGACAGGATATTCGGCTAGATTGACTAGAGGTCTCATCCATTATGGGAATTCCTATGTTCCCATGTAAGCTCTTTATGGCTGGCTGTCTTTTACTATGTGTTTATACAGTGTCTAGCCCAATGAGGCCATGGTAGTAGCTAGAGATTCTAGGAGCTACTTCAATAAAAGTAATAAATAATTATAACACTACAAAAAATACCTAAAGTTTCTCATCTCCTTGCAGCTGTGCCTAACTCTGCTGTCATTGGGAAATTTACCACTGTCTACAGTGGGAGCTGGATTTGTCCCTTTATTTTGTGCAAACAAACTAAACCATTGTTAACAGATAGCAAAATAAGTACACTGACAAGTATTTGACTTAATTCTGTACACATTGGGGCAGGGAGCAAGATAACAGTGAGATGCAGATCTGTTTTTCTATATCACACTTTTATTTAAATTGAACCCAACCCAACTAAATACAACCATTGTTACTTTTGCTCAGTTTGGAACACACTAGTAATAGCTTTCTATTCACAGGAGCTGAGTATTTTATTGATAGGTCTTGTAAAGCAGGATGATCCTATTTAGCATATATAGTACATGATCCTATTGGGACATTTATTCAGTAAGAAAGGCATTAGTTGCCATCTTTATGCTGACGACATCCAAATATAACAGGTATATCAAATGGTTCATGATGACCTAGGCAGAACTGTCTCTAGTAAGGAAAAATACTTACTAGATGTTTAGTGTCTGATGTCTGCTAACATTTGTTGCTTAATTTATTTAAGATGTGTGCTAGGTGGCACTTCATTTATGGCACCATTTGTTGGAAATATTAAATAGCCTTCTCATTAAATAATTTTGTGTCATCTTTGACCCTGAGTTTTGTTTTGAAGGACATAGTGTTAAGTCTTCATGTTTCCCTGTCAGGACTTTAGCGATGTTAGAAACAATGCTGTTTTAAGCAGGGTCTACGGCTCTTGATTTATGTCTGATCACATCAAGGTTGTAATACTGTAATTCCTTGTTTGCAGACTTTCTGAACTGTTTTTGTAGAAGCTTCTGCTTGTGTAGAATTTAACAGCTAGAGTGCTCACTAGGATTCAGCTATATCAGCATATCATTGGACAATACCTTGGCCTGCTACCAAATCGGTTGTAAAATACTTGTCTTTGCTTAGACATTATGCCACCCAAGATACTACAATGCCTGGAAGCTACAAGTGATTTGTGTCCTATAGATACCTGAAATAGATGGATTATAAAGCTTTGGATCAATTTATGGGTTTGTCTTTATGAATGGGTATTCTATGCCCTGTGACTTTCCCTATCATTTGGGTGTTTGAACATCTCTAGAATGGGATTTAAGTTAGGGGAGCTACTGGTTTATTCTCTTTGCTAAGAAACCTTTCACACAGTAGTGATTAAGGATCCCATATCACCTGAACTACTGTATGTCAAACTTCCCTGAAAATGTATTTATTTAATCTGCCTTCTCAAGCTATTATTTGATATACTTGAATTTAATTTAGTTTTTGTAAAACTAGCTTAAAAATGCACAAATGCAAAATAATCAATTGATCTCCAACCTTGATATACCTGAGAGGTGGTGTAGTGCTCCTCAATGTCACTGTGATATTGATCACAATACCATTATCACAACATGTAGTATAATACCTAACACAAAGTGTCAAATGTTACTGCCCGATGAAGAATACTTTCTTTTAGTGAAATATTTGGTTTCTACAAGACTAATTGGGTGAAATTTTGTTCTTATTACACCCTTTTGGGCACATGTTAGCAGGGCCGCCTGGGGGGGGGAGGGGTAAGTGGGGCAATTTGCCCCAGGCCCCGCAGGGGCCCCCACGAGAATATACTATTCTATAGTATTGCAACTTTTTTTTATGGAAGGGGCCCCCGAAATTGCTTTGCCCCAGACCCCCTGAATCCGCTGGGAGGCCCTGCATGTTAGTTTTAAATTGTCTGAAACTATAGGCATTCTTTTGATTCTTCCATATTCAGTTCTACTCTAAACACTGATGACAACTGATATTTGACAAAAGTGATGATAGTTAATAACTTTGGGGCAGATTGTCACTAGGCCTACAGTAGCTGTGCAGTGGAGTCACACCACCATTTTCCCTCCACTCTCTGTGCAGGGATACCTGGACCATGACTCTAGGTCATTGTGCTGCTGGTGTTCTCCTTTCAGGCAGCATCCTCAGAGAAGGGAAGAAAAGAGATGGAGCCCAGGCTCTGCCTCAACGGCATACTGGCCAGTGAACTGGCTAGGCAGCAGGGGAAAGAAAGTTGTGTCCTTTTCAGTGTTACAGTAAACTTTTCCCAAAATTCTCAGTACAAGAATGGAGTGGGAAAGGCAATGTGACTTAGTCACAATATTTTCTAGGTACTCTCCTTGGGATGACACAAACACATGTTAATGCCATGCTCTCAATAATCAGAGCTGGGCCTTATGGCTCAGTCTAGCTTGTATGTAGGTGTGGGTGTGGGTGATCTCTCTCTCTCTCTCTCTCTCTCTCACACACACACACACAAATAAGAAAAACCTGTAAATTTGAATGAGACCTTATGAAAATAAACTAGACGTATTTTAATAGTGTCATGTGAATGCTTCTTGATAAATATATTTTCATTAACTAAATTTTCTAAAGACTAGGAGGGAGAGAAAACAATTATTAAAGCTTATTGATTTGTTATCCAAGTATAAGAAATCTTATTGAACTTAATTTACATAATTGGAAATGTCTTCAACTCTTGACTGATTGCATTCAAATTCTTTCTTAAATAGTATTGGAAAGAACTTCCCTCATTCAATTCCATTCCAGACTGGAAACTTAGTAAATTAACCCTAAACAAACAAAACAAAACCCATGTTAATATTAACAGGAACTAATTCAGCTGAAGAAATTCTTCTTTCTTTTCTACTATTGTGTAAATTATTTTAAAAAGTTGTGGAGCTTCCTGCAGCCAGGGGAGGTTCCCAGAGATGAGTCTGGCCTAGCCCTGGGACTGCCCTGTGCAATAGAAGAGGAAATCCTGTCCCTCACCAGTTCAGCCAGGACTAGCAGCTGGAGCCTGGCACATGGCAGGAGCCTCTGGCTGGGGCGTACCCTGAAGCACGAGGGAGATCAGACCCATCTCTGGGAACCTCCCTCGGCTGCAGTGTTCCTCATATTTGTGCATGAACTAGAGACCACAGTCAACCTCTTCTATAGACTTCCTGGAGAGGTGTAAAGGGGTTTTGAGTGTGTAGAAACCCTACAATCCAACACTAAAAAAGCTCACACATTCAGTGGAGAAAATGTGAGGATAGCCTCTGATAAAATAGAAAGAATATAAGGTCATATGGGGAAACCTTTAAAAGAGGGAAGCTGGTCTGGTTCCATAATCCTAGGAGAAGGAAGGACAGGAGCCTTAAATTGGATAAACCATGGGAGAGACCCTACACAATACAGACCCAAATAAATGAAGTGGTGTATAGGATACAGTTGGGTCCCGACCTCAAAGGTATCCACAAAGTATCATGGGGACAGAATTTCAGCTTGGCTGCCCTCTAAAACTGAGATTGTAGCTGTGGAAGCGGAGGCTGAAAAGTCGCAGAAATTAATTTGTCATTAGAACAACATGAGCAGCGTCTATCTCAGAAATTCCACTGAACCAGTAACCTTCAACAGGGCCCCACCAAAAAAGGCCACTCCCTAGTGCTTGAAAGAAATAGAGCAGGGAGCAAAAAATCCCACAGATTTCAGTGGGAGTAAAATATTGTTTTGTGTTGGTCGTGTGAAAATATCCTGATGGAAAGACACCGTCACTATTGAAATAGTGAGGCTTGAACCATTTGCAATTTGTTAAACACTTTCTTTTCTTTCTGATTGGGATGGATCATGCACCATTTTAGGCTCCATTGGGATGAGGGGTGAAATTAAGGTGGGCGGAGTTACTGTGGGTTGGGTTTATGGATGGGCATAACAATGTAAAGAAGTGACTGAAATAATAGTCTCCAAATCCCACATTGGCACATATCTCTACTCAAAACAAAGGCCAATGTAAAATTATCCAGAAATGTGAATGACTTGAGTGGAGGTGTTTGCTGTGTATTGTTTGAGGAGGTAGGTGGGTGGGTGGGTGTGTAAGAGAAGTAGGAGAAAGTACATAAGAAGGGTAGAGAGATGGCCTGGACAAGAATGGTGTGTGATACTGAGAGAAGCAAAACTGCCTCCTGTTTTTTTATTTTTCCTGTGTTTGGGGAAACAGGACTTTCTTTGTCAATCAACAAAATTGCATTGAAGGAAATGTGATGATCATACATTTCTCCTCCCAATTGACACAACCTGAAACATCCTGAACACGGCTAACCACTTGGATCAAAAGAATAACAATATATTTAAGATTTCACAAATGTCCTGATGAAAATTGCATCCTTTTTTCGTTCAAAGAGGCCAGTGACTCCTTAAATTTTTTTTTCTGACAATCTTCCCCATTTCATAGGAGAAATGAAGCACACATAAAGTACGCACTCCATTTAAAAAATGGAACATGGGCACTGTGTTAATCAGCAGTTGGGTGAGTGTACTGTTTGGCAGTAGGGAGACATCTGTTCTTAGCATTTCAGTAGTTTACCTACCCAGCATTAAACAAAAGATTATTTTTATTAGTATCACATTCCATACTCGTTATAACATCCTTGGGAGCCAAAAATCAGAAATATTGTACAATCGCATTATTAAAATAAAGGTGAATATGATACATTTAAGTGCAGCAGATTATTATGTAGCTTTACACCAAGAATACCATAACAGAGAGCTTTATAATGAGGGCATGGTATACTATTAAAGGTAATTCTTTAGAAATTAAATATGTACTAAGTTATAAAAGTCTTTATTGTGGCTGATAGGGCAAAATAAAAAAAGAAAATCCTGTAGAATCATAGAATTTAGAATATCAGGGTTGGAAGGGACCTCAGGAGGTCATCTAGTCCAACCCCCTGATCGAAGTAGAACCAATCCCCAGCTAAATCATCCCAGTCAGGGCTTTGTCAAGCCTGACCTTAAAAACCTCTAAGGATGGAGATTCCACCACCTCCCTAGGTAACCCATTCCAGTGCTTCACCATTCTCCTAGTGAAAAACTTTTTCCTAATATCCAACCCAAACCTCCCCCACTGCAACTTGAGACCATTACTCTTTGTTCTGTCATCTGCTACCATTGAGAACAGTCTAGATCCATCCTCTTTGGAACCCCCTTTCAGGTAGTTTAAAGCAGCTATCAAATCTCTCTCCTCATAAGTCATGTGCTCCAGCCCCCTAATCATTTTTGCTGCCCTTCGCTGGACTCTTTCCAGTTTTTCCACATCCTTCTTGTAACATGGGGCCCAAAACTGGAAACAGTACTCCAGATGAGGCCTCACCAATGCCAAATAGAGGGGAATGATCACATCCCTCAATCTGCTGGCAATGCTCCCACTTATACAGCCCAAAATGCCGTTAGGCTTCTTGGCAACAAGGGCAAACTGTTGACTATTATTCAGCTTCTCATCCACTGTAACCCCTAGGTCCTTTTCTGCAGAACTGCTGCCTAGCCAGTCGGTCCGTAGTCTGTAGCAGTGCATGGGAATCTTCCATCCTAAGTGTAGGACTCTGCACTTCTCCTTGTTGAACCTCAAAGATGTGAACTAGAGGGTCTGACTGTGCTTGGATTCTGAGTGGAAGTGTAAGAGGGTGGACAGGGAAACTTTGGCGTTACACTCCTGCCTCACTCAGGGATAGGTCATCAGAACAGCCCTTTAGTTCAGCTGAAAGCAAGCAGTGTAGAAGATTAGCAGCTGTAGCCACCCCAAATGGATCTGGGATGAGAGGTTGATGATCATAGCAACCCCTACATGCAAGGCACCTCCAAGAGATATTGTACCAAAATGGCCCTGTGTTTATAAGGCAAAAAAAAAAAAAAAAATTCTTGGATATAAATTAGCCCAGGGATCAGCAACCTTTGGCATGCGATCCGCCAGAGTAAGTACCCTGGTGGGCCGGGCCGGTTTGTTTACCTGCTGCAGCTGCAGGTTCGGCTGATCGCGGCTCCCACTGGGCGTGGTTCGCCGCTCCAGGCCAATGGGGCCTCAGGAAGCAGTGTGGGCCGAGGGATGTGCTGGCCGCGGCTTCCCGCAGCCCCCATTGGCCTGGAGCAGCGAACTGCGGCCCGTGGGAGCCGCGATCGGCCGAACCTGCAGATGCAGCAGGTAAACAAACCGGCCCAGCCCGCCAGGGTACTTACCCTGGAGGGCTGTGTGCTAAAGGTTGCCGATCCCTAAGTTAGCCCTTCACAGCTATGGGTCTTTCTAAAATTGGGTCAGGTTTACCATAGTCCATAAAGCTTTCAGATAACCTGAGCTAGGGTTTCAGCAAAGCTGCTTTTAAGTGAAATTGGGCTGATCCATGGTTTTTGCTATAAGCCCAACAAAAACAAGCTTTTCATAGTTTCACCCCACTCCTCCCGCAATAGGCACAGTGGCTGGTTTTAAGCATCATTTAAACCATTGGTAATCAATTATTTATTGACAAGGTCAATTGTTTTGTTCAACATTTTTATCAATGATCTGGATGATGGGATTAATTGCACCCTCAGCAAGTTCGCAGATTACACTAAACTGGGGAGAGAGGTAAGGATAGGGTGCAGAGGGACCTAGATAAATTAGAGGATTGAGCCAAAAGAAATCTGATGAGGTTCAACAAGGACAAGTGCAGAGTCCTGCACTTAGGAAGGAAGAATCCCATGCACTGCTACAGGTTGGGGACTGACTGGCTAAGCAGCAGTTCTTCAGAAAAGGACCTGGGGATTACAGTGGTCAAGAAGCTGGATATGAGTCAGCAGTGTGCCCTAGTTGCCGAGAAGGCCAAGGGCATATTGGGCTGTATTAGTAGGAGCATTGCCAGCAGATCGAGGGAAGTGATTATTCCCCTCTATTTGGCACTGGTGAGGCCACACCTTGAGTATTGCCAGTTTGTGGCCCCACACTACAAGAAGGAATGTGGACAAATTGGAGAGAGTCCAGCAGAGGGCAACGAAAATGATTAGGGAGCTGGGGCACATGAGTTTTGAGGACAGGCTGAGTAAACTGGGATTATTTAGTCTGCAGAAGAGAAGAGTGAGGGGCGATTTGATAGCAGCCTTCAACTTCCTGAAAGGGGGGGTTCCAAAGAGGATGGAGCTAGGCTGTTCTCAGTGGTGGCAGATGACAAAACAAGAAGCAATGGTCTCAAGTTGCAGTGGGGAAGTCTAGGTTGGATATTAGGAAACACTATTTCACTAGGAGGGTGGTGAAACACTGGAATGGGTTACCTAGGGAGGTGGTGGAATCTCCATCCTTAGAGGCTTTTAAGGCCTGGCTTGACAAAGCCTTGGCTGGGATGATTTAGTTGGTGTTGGTCCTGCTGTGAGCAGGGGATTGGTTTAGATGACCTCCTGAGGTCTCTTCCAACCCTAATATATATTCTAAGGTACAAATTTCTTGGTCAAGGTACAGTCAAGGTATAGACTCCAGAGAAAATAATACAGAAATAACAATAATGATAATAAGAAGTAAATAAACATATTTTGTGGTCTGTTCAAAAGCATTTGGCAGTCCAGATTTGGTCGATGGTCCACCTATTGACTATCCATGATTTAAATCTAAATCTCAAAACAAAACTTGAATGCCACTAACCTATGTGAACAGAAACCAAAAAGGTCATGTGGAACTGCTGAATTTCAAGAAACTAAGGTTAGTCTCTCCAGCTTTGACTTTTCCTGATGTGAGGGGCTTTTTTTTTTTGTGGTTGTTTTTTTTTCTTTGCTTTTTGTGGGGGTTTTCAGAAATATGAACAATTTTTGGTATTCTGTAAGAATAGAAACTTTCCATGGTAGCTCATAGAAACCAAAGGAATGTTTTATCTAAAGAAACCAATGCACATTTTGCTTGTATTTTTACTTACTTTAGTTAATTGGCCATAGCAAAGTCATTATCAGTGCCACAATGTTTGGACACTGCACACTGGAACACAGTTTCAATTCACTCAAAATAGTTTGAAATTACATTAATTAATCTAGACACTCACTAGAAGAAAATGTGATTTAACCAGATTTCAGATTAAGAATGATTGCCTTATTTATCTTAGATTTAACAACCTGAGAATACTATTAAAGTCGGATAGACTAATGAATGGTATTATAGAGAACACATGATAGCATACATAGAACTGTGTTCAGCTCTATTTGTCCTATAAGGAAATTGAGAAGGAAAAATATTCAGTCAACATGAGAAGCAAAGATAAAACAACATATTAAGAAAGAATATTGATCATACACAAATGGATTATTGTGGATTTCTAATAGTTCGTCACTAGGGATAAGCAAGGTATTTTGAGTAAAATCAGAACTGACTGTAACCTTTTGGGGTTTGAAAATGTTCCAGATTTTAGAAATTCAAATTTTCAAAGGCATAAAATTGTCTTGGGAACCAAAATTCCTTTGACTTTAATGGGATGTAAACACCTGTCGGTACATCTACACGGTACACTCCTTAGACTGGCATGTAGAGTACATCCACCAGACACCTCCCAGCTCAGATATAAATCACCATGTACGTGGTGAGGCACTGCTTAGGCAAGTAAAGACACCCTGAACCCTGAGGGTACATACCTTGCACAGCTTTTTCAACAACTAAGCAGTGCCTCCCTCATCTACTACTTTTAGCAGCATAGTGTCGTGCTACCTCCCCACTGCTGGAGCCTTTCCCTGGCAACTGGGAGGCAGTGAGCAAAGGTTCCAGCAGCTAGGAGGTGGGAAAGAAAGGCTCCTGCAGCTCCAAGCTGCTGGAGCCTTTCCCCAGCACAGACAGCTGCAGGAGTCTTTCCCGCCACAGCAAAGACTCTGACAGTGGGGTAAGAACAAAACAGAAATTGTATTGGAGTAAGATTTGGCTAACAACCTAAAAAATTGATTGCTCTAGTCTAACCATTTAACTTTTCAGAATCAAATAACACAACTACTATAGCAAATAACACTCATTCAATTATTGTCTTGGGAAGGTGACTTTTTTTAGATTTTTAACTAAGGGTCCCTCAGAATAGGGCCTTACTTGTGCCAATTGGTTATCAATTCTGGTGTTGCAAACGAAACAGAGGAAAAACCATCCAAAGCCAATACGTAAGAAATCTGGTCAATTTCTTACATTCCAATTCACCCAGCTCTCTTTCCTAATGGATCTACAGTGGTCAATCCTTCTAATCTACTTTCCCACAAATTATATTAGCCCAGGATCTGATTAACACGCCTAGCTATGTAGCACAAACCACTACATTTATGACAAACTGTATAGACTGAGTTCAGTTTAAAAGGATTGTACATTTGGTCTCTTATTTCTGTATGCACCCAGAAATTTAAAGGCAATATGTAACAATTAACTATGGTAGTCACATATGAGGTGTTCTGAATCTTAGTTAACAAAAATAACTTGTTTAGTTTCAAAGCACATTAAAACAATCTTGACTGGAACAGGTTACAAAACAAGGAGACACAGTATAATATTGGGACAATAGGGTGACCAGACAGCAAGTGTGAAAAATCGGGATAGGGTATGGGGGGCTAATAGGAGCCTATATAAGAAAAAGACCCAAAAATTGGGACTGTCCCTATAAAATCGGGACATCTGGTCACGCTATGGGACAAGCATACTTCTTTATTAATTAGGAACCCAGTTTCATAATCCAAGAGAAAGTCTGGGAGTTACTTATCACCAGATCTTTGTTCAACCATCTGCTTTCAGCTCAGATATTCTTCACAGCAGGAGTTGACATTGAAAAACAGGAGGAGCAAAGGACAGACACAACTTTCCCAGTGTGCTACAGGGGAACCCAAATTGCAGGAAAATTAAAGAGAGACATTTAAAGGTCCCTATCCAAGAGAGATAGTTGATATCAGCAGGAGGAATCTGAAATGGCCACTCTAAGACCACAGTCTTCTCCCTTGCAGATGTCTTTGGCTTTCAGGAAGTGAAGTGCTACAGGTCAGAGGCCCATTTTATCCCATTTCTGTGGTCCAACTTTGTTCCCCTTTTTGGAGATGTTGGCAGGGACCAATTAGATGGTAACCCATATTACTTCTGAAGGTTTGAAAATGTCCATCCAAAATGAGAGTTGCCCTCTCTCACTGTCCAATCAAGGAACAAGGTACCATTTTTGTGTTCTTGCAACTGGGACTGGACTTTTCCAGTCACTTTGTGCAACATATTTTGTCACACCAGCTTGTATTAGACAAGTTTAGTCATAGCTATTGGCACAACCATCTTCGGGCATACATTTAACACTGACACTAGTCAACAACTTACCTCTGTAAGTCATTTTTCATAGCCCACTCTGCAGAGCACCCTTGGACCAACTTTGAGGTTATGCTTGCTCAAGTTGCAGTTTCTCCATCAACACTTTTCTAGCTGCTCAATGTCCAGTTTAAAGCTCAAAATAGTTTATAGAACATCCCTGTTACATGATGTTCTTTAAATTTGTTTTAATAGTCCATTATATAACGCAAAGTCACTTCAAGAACTGTTGTTCTCCAACAGGCTGGAACAGCTGTATAAATCTTCCATCCCTGTACTCCTTGTTAAACAATGGCGAGGCTTTGGTATGTATGGCTGAGTGAGTCTGGGAATTATTAATCAAAGAGTTTAATCTATCAAAAATTAATCATCTCTGATTATTCCACTCTGTGATCAAGTGTCACTATTTGCTTTCAGTTCCTTTTATTTACTGCCTCTTTCAGCATAGATGTATTTCACTAATTTGATAGCATACACATGCTTGATTGCAGATATTAACCTTACTTCTTCATTTTATTGCTAAAGTAAAAGAAATCAATATGAACAAACCACCTTTCTTTCCTAACAGGATTGATTAGCCATAAAGTAAACCCTGTAATTAAAGTTTCCAATATTTTGCCCAAAGCTGCATCACTTAAGTCAACGTCCCTCTTATACATGTAACTTCATTTAATCAGAATATTTGATTCCATCAAATTCCATTTTTTCCCATTTGTGTATCCAGCATATCATATAATAACTTTATGGTGTATATTTATATATATATAAATTTAATTTCATTCATTCACAGACAGGGTATAAAAATGGAAGTTTCTTTGGCTGATCAACAGCAAATTCTTGAGAAAGGCTGCAGAGATTCTAAGTTTTCTCACACAGTCTGGAGAAATTTTGTCCTTAGACCTTGAGGGTTGTATTTCCCCCCTCTCTCCACCCACTGTCCTGTCTTCTCTAAACAACCCTGATGCCTGGACAATCCTTAAATAGTAATAACTAATAATTTTGTGTCCTTAGTTACTTAGTACAGTCCTGCCTGAGACCCTAGGTACTTACTCGGGCAACTATTCCATTCTACTGCCACGCCACCACAGCTATACTGCCATTTTTAGTGCAATCGGTTGATCAAAGCTAGCATCTGTATGTTTAACCATGCTGGACATTCCACCTCCATCTTGAAGTGTAGCTGTAGCTGTACCCTCAGTCACTTTTGAAAATGGGACTTAGGAAATTTTTACTCCATGTTAAAACTCCCCTCATTTCGCATGCATCACTGTGCTTCCTGGGTGCAGTCATGAATGTGATAAGCAGCAGAAGGGTATAAGGATCATGAATTGGCTGATCTCATAAGATTTTTCAGGCCACTTAGTAAACTCAAGTGGTTAGGCTGTGTCAATGGAATTTCAACTTAAATATCCACACTTTCTGGGCCTTCTTTCAAACTGAACCCATGAACCATTTGTCATTGTTTCAACATCATGTAACCATACTGAGAAACTGAATCTATTTTTCAATTATTTTAGATTTACAGAGTTAAATTCAAGAACTAGTGATGTCTTTTCCACAGTGTCTTATGCATAGAGCTGAGCTGGGTAGGAATCAGGTTTCCCATCCTAAAATAAAAACATTGAGATTTCAGAATTTTTTCCTGTTCTACATCCAGATGAACCCCAAACCTTTTGAAAATTTTCACAAAAACCAGAGTGAGCCCATACCCCAGAATAACCAATTGCCTGATGGCTAGGGCACTCACCTGGAGCAGAAACATGAACCCTGGGCCTCCCACATGAGTGCTATAAGCATTGGGCTATAAAGTCCCTCTTGCTGGCCCAACGATATTTAATTGTTTATACAAAGTGGAATACTCCAACAGGAGAGACTGAGAGAAACCCCACTGCGGAATAATTAATAGCCCAGAGCAGTGACTGACACTCAGGTCTCCACATCCCAGGGGAGTGCCCTCACCAGCAGGCTAGTTTGGGGTACCTCTTAATCTCTCACCAGAAATTTGATCATGACAAAAGTTTCATCAAAACCCACTCTTTCCCACAAAAATTTTCGTTTTTTCATGTTGAAATTTTCTGATGAAAAACCATTTTGTTGAAAAATTCCTGACCAGCTTTACCTATGAACACTTGAGACACATGTAAAATATATCAACATATTCATCACTGTGACAGACCTATCTAGTACTTTAAAAGGCCATAAAAATCTTAAGTAAATAAAACAGAATTTGATATGATTCTAGAGAGAATAAACTTTGTTGTAGCACGTCAGAAAATGACAGCAGGATGTTGCAACCTGCAAGTCACCAAGTCTCATGAGACTTCAGCTAGAGAAACTAGATGGGCCCGAAGTGTCTTTTCCCTTAATAGAACTTAATTAGGTTGTCTTTGTGAAGTGCTTTAATAAAAGGAAAGGTTGGAGTAGTTACACTTCCAATGACATATTTTCAAAAGGGGAATTGTCTGAATTAACCTGCCAACAGTGCCTGTTTCAGTATATACTGATATAAGGCATTCCCACAGGGATGCTACTTATTAATTCTGATCTGTGGACATTTTGTTATTTCTTTCTCATGTGCACATCAATGTGAACATTTGCAAAGAGAAAGCATATCGTTTGATTCAATAAGAATAAACATCCATGGAATTTCTTTTCTCAACACCTATGTTGCTCATAGTACTATCATTCTGAGGATTCTTTCTTTACCGCTTGGAGCTTGAATATCTGGTAAACAAATCATATTCAAAATAACTGTCATGAATATTCAGAGATGGAGTTTGTTTCTGCACATCATTTGCTGATTGCCATGTTTCAATAAGCATCATAATGTTTCCATTAACAAATCACAATACATTTCTTCATTTGCTTAAATGAAAATGAGAATAAAATTATGTATATTTATAGCTATATACATTTATCTAGTAATGATGGGATAAGTAAAAACTATCTTTGGCTTCTGGTGTTCTCTATTCATGACGATGAACGTATTAGTAATAAAATACTTAGGAAAAAAAATCCAATTTGTGATATTTTAAGGTACAGATACTAATATACAATGATAGGAGATTATAGAATAGAATCATTAGTACAGCTCAAATAGTGTTTGACAAATGTAGTCTCTTCTTTTAGTTATGGAATAATTTTATAAACCATTTCTGATTTTTGCAAGTACATCTTCTACTTACAAATATTCACCAGCTACTTTGGATAAACAAGTTTCTGTTGTTTGTGACCTGTTCACTTTGACTATCCCAATTTTTTATTCATAGGGTGTGCATGTCACATTTTCTTCTCCCTGATTTGTTCTTTGAAACTTTTTCATAGGTGAATTACGAATGACTACTGCTAAACAGAAATAATAGCCAAGAAATATTTAAGAAATCACGTGGTACAAATCAGAAAGACTTGGGAATTTCACAATCATTTTCATGAATACCAGTGGTAAAACATGGTATTTAATTGTTTAAATGCATTAGCAACAAACTATATAACACAATGAATTATAATATATTCACCAATATATTAACTTATTTTTCCATTATTCCAACATTTCGTAATAAATCTTACTTCTCTTACACCATTCAGCCATACCTGTCTTCTGAGTAACCACTCTCATTTACAATGTCACAATCCCTCCACTCACCAGTGAGGGGTAGGGAGGAGGGGGACCAAAGAAGGAAGATGGTTAAAGTGATGAGAGGAAAAGAGTGGGAACAGGAGAAGAAGGAACTACTCTGATATCATAATACAACCACTCAACAATGAGCTGCTCACAGGGCAGAACAAGACAGAGGGGCATGAGGAGAAGGCAGAGGAGAAGAGAAGAGAAAGAAAGAAGGAAGAAAATGGAGAGTGAAAAAAGGGACTGGGATGGTAACTCATTGTTCCTGGGATTTCAGTTACATGCTTTCTTATTGAAAATTGAAAATTTTCCCATCAGTAATTTAATTTCATTTCCCTTTCATTCAACAAATAATGGACAACCTGCAAGTCCTGGACGGTCAGAGGCACATGATTCCTTTTCAAAACTAAATACAAACTCTGTCCAGATTGTTCTCTGATACCAAACAGACTTAATTGCCTTTTCAACCTCATTAACAGAAATATGGGAATCCTGGATCCACCATTTTTAAGATAGAAAAGCATAAAGCAGTGTAGACTAAATTAAATATATCTTGCCCAGACACAGGATATGGACAATATTCACACTGATCAGGATGAATAGCTTATGGCTGCATTTAAAAAAAATGTAACAATCATCAACATGGGAAAACAGAGATCGGGTGGACCAACCTTTTGAGCAAAAAACAATCTCATGATCACATACCAAATTTTAAGCAGGAAACCCCTACACTGGCCTACAGACTGACTATACTGACAAGATGTGAGTATGCCCACATCTTGAATACTGAGTGCAAATGTTGTCACCCCATCTCAAAAAAGATGTATTGGAATTGGAAAAGGTTCAGAAAAGGGCAACAAAAAGGATTAGGGGTATGGAATGGCTGCCATATGAGGAGAGATAAATGAGACTGGGACTTTTCAGCTTGGAAAAGAGATGACTAAGGGGGGATAGACATGAAAGAGGTCTATAAAATCATGACTGGTGTGGATAAAGTAAATAAGGAAGTGTTATTTACTCCTTTTAATAACACAAGAACTAGGGGTCACCAAATGAAATTAATAGGCATCAGATTTAAAACAAACAAAAGGAATTATTTCTTCATACAATGCACAGTTAACCTGTGGAACTCCTTACCAGAGGATGTTTTGAAGGCCAAGATTATAACAACATTCAAGAAAGAACTAGATAAATTCATGCAGGATAGGTCCATCAATGGCTATTAGCCAGGTTGGACAGGGATGGTGTCCCTAGCCTCTGTTTACCAGAAGCTGGGAATGGGCGACGGGATGGATCACTTGATGATTACCTGTTCTGTTCATTCCCTCTGGGGCACCTGGCATTGGCACTGTCAGAAGACAGGACTCTGGGCTAGATGGAACTTTGGTCTGACCCAGTATGACTGTTCTTATGTTCTTATATCATGTGCAATTACTCTGTAAAAAGGTGGCTAGTGTTTAACCAGACCAATCCTAAAAGTATCACTTTCTTGCAATGTCTGAACCCCATCTCCTTCAACAGGACCTATTAGATGCTCAGAACTTTTGAATATCAGGTCATTTATTTAGGGGGGCTACATGTGGAATTAAAAGCCTAATTTTATGCAATTATTTTTGCAAAAAGTGTTACCTTTTCCCGTAAATCCCATAAATGCCTCAAATCCAATTTGAGTTTTAGTGTAAGGTTTGGGAAGACGCTGGGGGCATTTCTTACCTGAACTAGGTCACCTCTCACGACTCATGAGATGGTAAGATAGTTCTACATATCTACAACCACTAGCTACAGATGAGTTCAGATTAATGTCTTGCATAATGCCACAAAAAGTGACCTGTTTAGCAGGATGCTTCTATTTTAGAACATCAGCACTACAAAAAATATCATACACTGAACAGGTTTCGGGTATCAATATTTAATTAAAAGATATCTGCTGCATTTGCTTGGTATCCTTTAACTGAAAATTCATAAAAAGTACAGGTTTTATTTGCATGTGTCTCCTGTTAACAATTGGGTCACATGAGACTGTCTGCAGAGAAGAGGAAATGAAGAGAAGAAGAGGACTCCAGACTGCACAGAAACTTAGGTTATATTTAAATTGAAACACTGATCAAATTGGATTAAATGGAAATCAGCTGATCCAAATCTCAGGTAATGAATCAGAATTTGATTAAATGTGTCTTTTTTCATATTTGGATAAGTATTTGCAAATTTCCCCCCAAATTGTGCTCATCTAACTGCATAACTTGCATTATTGTCACCATTAAAGACTTGTATTTGGGACATATCCAGAATTCCACCCCTTTGTGTTGGGAGGGTTGAGGGGAGCTCTACAAGCTTAAGACCTCCTTTGAGAGTTATGAGAGAGAACCTGGCTGAAAGATACTTTTGAAGAGTAGTGTTTCTAATTTCCTTCCTTCCTTTTTTCTGGTTAGGCAGCATAGCAGAAGGTCAGAAGTTTGGCCTTGGGAATGGACCAAAAGGTATGAAAAATAAATCCAGGAGGGGCAATACCACCAGAATGACATAAAGGAGCCATATTTTTTTCCTTCTTGTTAAGACCTCAGGATCTCCCTCTACCAGCTTTATCTTCTCTGCCCCAATTCTACAAATTACTCACAATTGTAGGTGGTCTGCTCTAGTCTAAAGCCATTATTATAGCTACTCTGAACATGGCAGTGAGACTCTGATAAATACTTCCATGATAACCTGCATGACACCCTGGTATTCGCTGTCTCCACCATCACCATCTTAAGATAATTAAGACCAAAGCAGACTGTGAAGAACTTCAAAAAGATCTCACAAAACTAAGTGATTGGGCAACAAAATGGCAAATGAAATTTAATGTGGATAAATGTAAAGTAATGCACATTGGAAAAAATAACCCCAACTATACATACAATATGATGGGGGCTAATTTAGTTACAACTAATCAGAAAAGATATCTTGGAGTCATCATGGATAGTTCTCTGAAGACGTCCACGCAGTGTGCAGTGGCAGTCAAAAAAGCAAACAGGATGTTAGGAATCGTTAAAAAAGGGATAGAGAATAAGATGGAGAATATCTTATTGCCCTTATATAAATCCATGGTATGCCCACACATTGAATACTGCATACAGATGTGATCTCCTCAACTCAAAAAAGATATATTGGCATTAGAAAAGATTCAGAGTAGGGCAACTAAAATGATTAGGGGTTTGGAACGGGTCCCTATGAGGAGAGATTAAAGACTTGTCAGCTTGGAAAAGAGGAGACTAAGGGAGGATATGATAGAGGGTATATAAAATCATGAGTGTTGTGGAGAAAATGAATAAGGAAAAGTTATTTACTTGTTCCCATAATATAAGAACTAGGGGCCGCCAAATGAAATTAATGAGCAGCAGGTTTAAAACAAATAAAAGGAAGTTCTTCACACAGCGCACAGTCAACCTGTGGAACTTCTTGCCTGAGGAGGTTGTGAAGGCTAGGACTATAACAGGGTTTAAAAGAGAACTAGATAAATTCATGGAGGTTAAGTCCATTAATGGCTATTAGCCAGGATGGGTAAGGAATGGTGTCCCTAGCCTCTGTTTGTCAGAGGGTGGAGATGGATGGCAGGAGAGAGATCACTTGATCATTACCTGTTAGGTTCACTCCCTCTGGGGCACCTGGCATTGGCCACTGTCAGCAGACAGAATACTGGGCTGGATGGACCTTTGGTCTGACCCAGTATGGCCATTCTTATGTTCTTTGGTTCCATCTTGCCTCCCATACTTGCAATTTGTGCAACTTTTGTGCATATGACCCTTTTTCATTTGCAACATGTAAATTTTTCTTTCACTTTCCATTTTTATCCATTTTAATTATTTACTTTTTTAAACCATTTGTATTACTTTAAAAAAAATACATTGACCCATAGTCTGTCAATGCCACTTTATCAATTATGCATCCCCACAGTTATTCTGCTCTTCCATTTCTCTTTAAGTATGCAACAATTCTTGCTATATAGAGCTACATGATTTCAAATTATATATTTGAAAGATGAAATACCAGGCATAATTTCACACACTGTTTCATTATTGTGTTCATTTTCATTACTGTTTTTACTGGCAAATAGGCACACAATTTCCAATTAGAGTCTTTCTTTCAGAAACATACTGGGTCAGTAACCATTTGCAAAATTGCAGATAATAAAGTTCAATGTATGAGTTATTCTTAGTTTTTGTTAGTGAGCTTTATTACATGCGAGCTTGCTTTTCAAAGAAACAAATATCAAGTAATAAAAAATATTGCCGCATGCATTATAATATAAGTTACAGATATGATGGACATAAATGATAGGCTCCTGCATTAATTTAAGACACACTTTCAAAAAGCAGTTCATTTGCCCATGAAATTAAATATCATACCAGTGTACAAACGTATTAAAAAGCAGACTGCCCAAAGTATATAAATCACATATTTTATAGAGACTCTTCAGCTTTCAATCAGTTAAACATATGCTCTGTTAGGATGTAAAAATTGTACTGTCTCAGATTTACAGCCAATGGAGCTTTAATTCATTCTAATTACTGCAACACCTCCCCTTCCCCCCCCCCCACCACACACCCCTCTGAAAATCTCTTTTATGCTCAGTGTTCACATGTGGCACTTGTCAAGTGTCATGTTTTCCATTTAAATATAGAGTACTATAAGAATTGAGGGCCAAATCATCACAGGGAGTAAACTGATGTATCTCCTTTGCATCCAGTAGAGCTATGCCGATTTACACCTGTTGGGGATCTGGCATTGTGTCTTCAGAGCTACTACTTTTATTCACATAGTGTCATTCAGCTTTCACCTCGCTGTTAGACCTTCAAAAGGTCTAATCCACTAACGCACACAAAGCTCACACTAACTTATTATCACATATTGGTAGGTTATATGGATTGACTTTGGGTAACTTTACTATTATTAGCCATGCAATATGTCTTTCCAAAAGTCAGACAATGCATTTATTTTAATGTCTTTTTTTGTCACAATGTTTCAGAGAACTTAACTGTTCTTATGAATATGCACTCTCATTCTTAATTTACCTTGTATTCATTCTCATAATGTTGATCATAATAAATCCATTAGGTATTAATGTGTGTATGAGAAGTACATCAATAGGATCTCCATTTTGGTTCAGCCATAAGTAAAGCACTATTACTTTACAGTGTTTCCTCAAACAGAAATTTTTATGTTAAAATGGCATTTGAAATCCTACTCAAAATACTACTGCAGTGTAGCTACCATGTTGTCTAGTTACAGTGGATCAGATAAATAGCCTCTAATAAATCATCTATGTATGGATTTCCATTAAGATGTTAGCATAAAATGAAGCAAATTAGTTGTCCATCAAAAAGGGATTAATTAGTTTTAACTTTGTAGTACAACAAGAAAAAGAAATCAAAGAAAAATCAATGATATACCAATGCGCCATCTGCTTAAAAGTGAGATGGGATTTAAGAGTTAGCATGAGTTCTGTGCTTCAAAATATTTGAGTTGGGTGGAACCTCATTTGTTTCTCTCTGTACTCATGAATTTTCATTTCTCACTTTGTTTCCTTAAATATGTCCTGAAAAATAGGGTCCTGAAAAAATTTATACTGGGACCTCTGCAATTCTAAAATTCTTCAGAGGACCACTACAGTTACATCCAGGTCATCTACAATAAAGACACCTACATTTTACAGATAGCATATGTGTGGTGCTGCTAATATTGCCAAGGTTGGAGACAGATTAACTTTATGCTCCCAGATCATAATTTCTTTTCTACAGTCAATTGCCACTGGCATAGACATGAAGAAATGGAGAAGTGCTGTGAGGAGAAAAAGATAGCAGAAAGTGGTCAGGAGAGAAGACAGACAAGAGGGAAACAAAAGGAAGAGAACAGAAAAATAGTGATAAAAATGTTTATTTGTTCTCCCATCTTTTAAAACTTATTCTGTCTGGGCTCAAGAAGTGATGTTTGGATTCAGACCCAGAGTCAAGAGGTCCATTATAGATTGAATTTGAACTTCCACAAAGTTCAGGGGTGTTCAGCTCTGGAGATCTAGTTCAGAGCTACATGTACTAAAATGCAGTAGAAAAGTGAGCTAATTTGGCACAATACTTTCTAAATATAAATGAACAGCTTGGTACTTGAGCTTGTTATATTTGGTGTACTGACTTTCAATAAAGAGTATATTTTTTTCAGGGCCTGATCCAATGCCCATTGAAGTCAATGGAAAGACACACTGATTGCAATAGACTTTCATTTAGGCCTTTTTTGTATTGTGTAACACAATTTCAGTAAGAAATTTAATTTAGAACTGGCTTGAACAAAATGCAAGATGACTTATTTTGACTTAGAGGTTGATACAGTTCAAACTAGAATAATGATTAAAAGTGTATTGGCAACTGGGTTACACTTTTGCTAAACATAGTAAATGGATGACACACTAGGATTTTTTAGTCCTCCATGAGAGCAGTGTCAATGTCATATCTATTGCAAAATTCATTACATTCTCCTTTTCAGTACCTCCACAAGACAGAGGAAAAAATGCCTTTGACTTCCAGAAATGGCAACCTTAGTATCACATTGGAGATAGAGTTAAAAGTTAAATATGAAATAAAGTACAACCTGCTTTGTCACTAGGTTTTAGACTGACAGGTCTGATACTATGTAAGGATGGTAAAATTGTTAATCATGATGTAGAAAATGCAGAAAATTTCTCTTGGAAAGATATTTGGAAAGAAGCAGGATAATGTATTAACATCTTACAGTGATAAGTAAAAAATTTTTATTCTATCAATAACTAGAGAGGATGTAAAACCCCAAGCAGTAAAGTTAAGCATTTTTTAATCTGAGGGACTGGATAATTTGCACCAAAGAATATTAAAATAATTGGCCAAGGAGCAATCTGAACCATTAAAGTTGATTTTGATTAAATCTTGAAACACTGGGAAAATTGCAGGGTACTCAGGAAAAAGCTAATATCATGCCAATATTTTAAAAAAGGGAAGTAGGATCATGCTGATAGGCCAGTTAGATTGACATTGATCCCAGGCAAAATCCTGGAAAGGCTGATATGGGATGCAATCAGTAAAGAATGGCATTAATTAAGCTATCAATCAGCATGGTTTTATGGTCAATAGATAGTGTCAAACAAAATTCTTGTTGTTTTTGATGGGTTCAAAAGTGTGGTTGATAAAGGTAACTGTATTGACACAATATACTTACAATTCTGTAGGGAACTTCACCTAATCCCATATTATCCTAAAAAATGGCATACAAAAATCATTGTAGCCTATATTAAATAGATGACAACTGGTTGTCTAACAGATCTCAAAAAATAATTGTAAATGGTGAATCATCATCCCATACAGACATTTCTAGTGGATTTGAATGTGTACATGGCCCAGTGCTATTAAATATCATTATCAATGATCTTGAAGAAAACAGATTACTAAAACTGGTAAGATTTGCAAATGACAGAAAAATAATGGAGTGGTAAATAATGATGAGGACAAGTCAGTTATACAGGCAAACCTAACACTTAGTAAAGTGGGCTCATGTGAACAACATGCATTTTAATATAACTAAATGCAACATCTAGGAACAAATATTGTAAGCCACAGAAGGTGAGGGAAATTATCCTGAAAAGTAGCAGCACTGAAAAGTACTTAGGTGTCATGGTGGATAACCAACTGAACATGAACTCCTAGTTCATAGCTGCAAGTAAGAGGACTAATGTGATCCTTGGCTACATAAGCAGGGAGGTATCAAGTAGGAAGAGGAAGGTGGTATCACTATTATATACAGCACTAGTGAGACAGTTATTGGAATACTGTGTCCAGTTCAGCTCTCCACATTTCTGAAATGATGTTGAATAATTGGAAATGGATAAGGAAAGAGCTAAATGAATGGTCCAAGACCTGAAAGACATAACTTATAGTGAAAGACTTAAGAAGCTCAATCTATTTAGTTTATCTAAGAAAATGTTAAGAGGTGATTTGACCCCGTTCTATACCTATATAGAGAGAAAGAGATTTCTGACAATAGATGTCTCTTTAAGTTAACAGAAGAAAAAGGCATAAAAGGATCTAGTGTTTGGAAATTGAAACTAGACCAACTCAAAGTATATGATTTTACCTAGGGATAGGGTGGATTCTTCATCACATGAAGTAAGTCAAGAATGGATATCTTTCTAAAAGATATGCTATGGTTCGTACACAAATAATAGTCTTGATGCAGAGTTTACTGCGTGAGATTATTTGTCTGTATTATGAGGAGGTCAAAGCAGATTATCATAATGGTTAGAGCTGATGAAACATCTGAATTTCTGTTCTATGGGAAATTCCAACATTTCAAATTTTGTTTTTCATAATTGGAAACAAAAACACAAACAAAAAATGAAGTTGATTTTTCTTCTTCTCAGTCAAAATGTTTTGTTCTGATTTTGACTTTAATATAAAATAAAATGTGAAATCAAAAGACATTTTGAAAGAAAACATCAAAAAGCCCACTATGAAAATCTCAAATATTTCAACATTATTGAAATGCTTCACCACTTTCATTTTGATTTCAAAATGATTTTTTTTTGTTATATAGACATCTCTGTGAAATGTTTCAATTTTGACAAACCAGCATTTTTCAATGGAAAAATGTTTCATGAAAAAATGTCCAGCCACCTCTAATAATGGTTCCTTCTGGCCTTAAAAAGGGTATGAATCTATTATTATTATTTAAATATAACTCTTTGCAACCTAGGAAGGGATTTGTGTTTGGTTTCAATTTTAGATTAAAGTTCAGATTGCTTTTTATTTTATATGAATCTGTTTTAATCATTCCTTTTTAAAATGCTATTCTATATGAGAATGAAAGAAGCTGTGGGTAGAAGTTAAATGCTATTTCATTAAGAACAATACCAGCTTTACACACGCTCATTGTTACACTGCCATTGTTTCAATATATACACAACATGTACTTCATGTGTTTCTTTGGGAATCAGTATGTACCTGCCTATGTTATTTCTAATATTCCTATTATTTTAGATTCTTGGTATGAGTTTGAGAGCTATCCTCATATTATTTGCCTTTGTACTAGATTTTAAAGGAATGACGTGTACTGAAAATAAAGGACTGTACTTCTGTTTTTGATAGTTCTCATACACTGGACAATTTTGTTGCTTCTGGAAGAAAATGGTGGCTTTATTAGAATACAATTGTAAATTCCCATTTAGATAACAATCTCTTCTATTTTGTCATAGAAAAGATGCAAGTCTCAACTTTCATCATGGTAGACATGTAGTCTGCAACATATCTGCCTTTCCATGAAATTTTCCATTCTCCCCCACCCCCCACCCCCAATTATAATTAGCAAGAGCATGATGAATATTTGAGGAGGCAATAGGGCAGGGCATAAGCTCTATTTATTTCATTGAACCAATTTATATTAGCTAAGGATCGAGCTGGATTGGGTCTAATATTTATAAGGCAAACTCTAAAGGTCTGAAGTTCTGGACTTTTTTTTTTTTTTTTTTAGTTTCTTTCAAATTTTGGAATCTTCATATCCACTCATGCATAAAAACTGCAAAAACAACTGTGCAGGACCCCATGTGTCTTTCCCATTATCATAATCTCAGAACAAAGTAAGTATCATTAATTAATCTTTCAGCATCCTAGGGTCCTACAAGTTCTGGTATCCTGAACTTCTCTCCTGCATTGAGAACTTTCCAGTTGAAATGGCTTGTTGCTTCCAAAACATTATCCCCATTTAGAGACATGATGTGCTATCAGTAGCATCTAAGCATTAATTATATATCCATTAAATCTGACAGGATTCATTATTATCAAATGGCATATCATTAAAATGGCCTACAAATGCTAGCAAAGTGGTAATTTCACACTTGGAGACTAATGCACAGAATTAAAAAAAAAGGCTTTCTAGATGTTATACCAATTCAAACGGCATCTGTATTTAATTATTTGGTGATGTACTATAAGGTTAAATCACCTGTACCTTTCTCATTTTAAAAGGATGTCTAGGAGAGGAGGTATTATTTGGGGGGAGGTGAGAAGAGAGTCTTGGAAGCAGAACAGATTTTTTTTCTTAAACAGAAGAACTGTAAGTGATGATAATTTAACTTGACAAAACAGTGTTTGATACTAATTTTAATTAAAGAGTAATTATTTGTGATGTATGTTTATTTCATCCATTTTGAAACAATGTCAGTGTCATTTCATCAGTCTTAATTGGCTCATGTAAAAACCTAAGGGCATGCAAATTGTTTGGGAAAACTTGGCAGGCAACTGTGGCCTATTTTAATATACAATTTTCTCTTAACTAATTTCACCAAAGGATCCCCATGTTTCAGCTGTAAGAAGTGGACTTGCTAATACCATGGTATAGTAGATTGTGTTATTGCTATATGGGCTACAAACTCTAAATTAGAATGGCATTATCTATGCGACTTAAGATTCTATTCACCTCAGACTGCACTGGGATGTAATTTTTATCAAGTTGTTTTCTAAGCAGTATATATCCACTGTAGGTACTTTAGTTTATTTTTTAGCTAGCATTTATTCATCATTACATAGCAATGAACATGAATTATGTCAGAACCTTGACTGTCAGAGCTCAGGGTCAATTTGCAAAGCAAATACATTTTTTACTTGCAAATTGACCACATGCATTGCATCATTGTAAGAAAATACATATAGACCCACACAATCCCATCTTTAAAGTCAGATGTTAGAGTAAATTAAATAAAAAAAATCAATGTAAGTGATGTGTGAGTTATCAAACATATTATGGCAGGTTATGCCAGCTTCTGAGATAGTATGTTACGTATCAGGGGGTAGCCGTGTTAGTCTGTATCTACAAAGACAACAAGGCGTCTGGTGGCACCTTAAAGACTAACAGATTTATTTGGGCATAAACTTTCATGGGTAAAAATCTCACTTCTTTGGATGCATAGAGTGAAAGTTACAGATGCAGGCATTATATACTGACACATGGAGAGCAGGGAGTTACTTCGCAAGTGGAGAACCAGTGTTGACAGGGCCAATTCAATCAGGGTGGATGTAGTCCACTCCCAATAATAGATGAGGAGGTGTCAATTCCAGGAGAGGAAAAGCTGCTTCTGTAATGAGCCAGCCACTCCCAGTCACTATTCAAGCCCAGATTAATGGTGTTAAATTTGCAAATGAATTTTAGTTCTGCTGTTTCTCTTTGAAGTCTGTTTCTGAAGTTTTAAGTTCAATGATAGTGACTTTTAAATCTGTGATAGAATGACCAGGGAGATTGAAGTGTTCACTTACTGGCTTATGTATGTTACCATTCCTGATGTCCGATTTGTGTCCAT